>NC_090436.1:253721708-254022637 GCF_031143425.1 Pleurodeles waltl
CGATCTTTTCCCCGCACGGCGCTCTGTGCGTGGATTTTCTGGTCTTTAGGCTGCCAGCTTCTCCTTTCAGGGTCCCAGGACTGGATGGGCACCACAGGGCAGAGTAGGAGTCTCTCCAGAGGCTCCAGGTGCTGGCAGAGAGAAGTCTTTGCTGTCCCTGAGACTTCAAACAACAGGAGGCAAGCTCTAGATCAAGTCCTTGGAGATTTCTTCTCAAGATGGAAGGCACACAAAGTCCAGTCTTTGCCCTCTTACTCTGGCAGAAGCAGCACTGCAGGAAAGCTCCACAAAGCACAGTCACAGGCAGGGCCGCAGTTCCTCCTCAGCTAACAGCTCTTCTCCAGGCAGAGGTTCCTCTTGATTCCAGAAGTGTTTCTGAAGTCTGTAGATTTGGGTGCCCTTCTTATACCCATTTTAGCCTTTGAAGTCACCTTTCTTCAAAGGGGACTCACACCTACTTGTGAAATCCTCCCTTGTCCAGGCAAGGCCTCAGACACACACCAGGGGGTTGGAGTCGGCATTGTTAGAGGCGGGCACGGTCCTTTCAGATGAGTGACCACTCCACCCCTCCCTCCTAGCAGAGATGGCTAATCAGGAAATGCAGGTTACACCCCAGCTCCCTTTGTGTCACTGTCTGGGGTGAGGTGAAAAACAACCTAACTGTCAAACTGACCCAGACAGGGAATCCACAAACAAGGCAGAGTCACAGAATGGTTTAAGCAAGAAAATGCTCACTTTCTAAAAGTGGCATTTTCAAACGCACAATCTTAAAATCAACTTTATTAAAAGATGTATTTTTAAATTGTGAGTTCAGGGACCCCAAACTCCACATGTCCATCTACTCTCTAGGAGAATCTACGCTTTAATCATATTTAAAGGTAGCCCCCATATTATCCTATGAGAGAGACAGTCCTTGCAACAGTGAAAAACGAATTTAGCAGTATTTCACTGTCAGGACATATAAACCACATTACTATATGTCCTACCTTATCCATACACTGCACCTTGCCCTTGGGGCTACCTAGGGCCTACCTTAGGGGTGCCTTACATGTAAGAAAAGGGAAGGTTTAGGCCTGGCAAGTGGGTACACTTGCCAAGTCGAATTTACAGTGTAAATATACACACACAGACACTGCAGTGGCAGGTCTGAGACATGATTACAGAGCTACTTATGTGGGTGGCACAACCAGTGCTGCAGGCCCACTAGTAGCATTTGATTTACAGGCCCTGGGCACCTCTAGTGCACTTTACTAGGGACTTAACAGTAAAACAAATATGCCAATCATGGAGAACCAATTACGTACACATTTTAAACAGGAGCACTTGCACTTTAGCACTGGTTAGCAGTGGTAAAGTGCCCCGAGTAACAAACATAATAAAATCAGAGTCCAGCACACATCAACAACCTGGGGAACAGAACCAAAAAGTTAAGGGAGACCACGCCAAGGATGAAAAGTCTAACAGGCAGTATCTCAGGGTGGATTTAATTGATCAGAAGTAGTTCTCGCTATTAAAAGGATTAGAAATCCCTGTGCTAGACATACAAACTAATCGGCAGCAATTGTTTAACCCCTTCGCTGCCAGGCCTTTACCCTCTCCTGTGCCAAGCCTGTTTTTTGGCCATTTGGGGTAGTTTGCACTTAGGCCCTCATAACCTTTTGTCCACATAAGCTATCCACACCAAATTTGCATCCTTTTTTTCCAACATCCTAGGGATTCTAAAGGTACCTAGAGTTGGTGGGTTCCTCTGTAGGAAACCAAGAAATTAGCCAAAATACAGCTAACATTTTGTTTTTTCAGAAAAGTAGGAAAAAAGGGCTGCAGAAGAAAGCATGTGTTTTTTCCATGAAAATGGTATCAACAAAGGGTTTATGGTGCTAAAGTCACCATCTTCCGAGCTTTCATGAGCAAGCAGACTTGAATCAGAAAACCACATTTTTCAAGACAATTTTGGCATTTTACTGGGACCTACCCCATTTTTACTATTTTATGTTTTTTCAGCCTTCTTCCAGTTAGCGACAGAAATGGGTATACAACCAATGCTGTATCCTGGACAGCTAAACATTTCTGAACAGTAGACAAAATTCTTGAATTGAGCAAGGGGTCATTTGTGTAGATCCTTCAAGGTTTTCCTACAGAAAGTAACAGCTAAAATTGAGGTTAAAAAATAGAGCCATTTTTGTCCATGCTTTCTTCTAAAACTTTTTCCAGCTGTGGCAGATTTTTTAAAGCTATACCATTACATCTGCTGGACTCTTCCGGTTGTGGGGATGTGTAGGGCTTGTATGTTCATCAAGTACCCTAGGTATCCAGAGCCAATAAATGAGCTGCACCTTGCAATGGGTTTTCATTCTATAGCGGGTACACCGCATTTCATTTGGTGAAATATCAAGAGTGAAAAATAGGTATCAAGGAAACCTTTGTATTTCCAAAATGAGCCCAAGATAAGGTGTTGAGAAGCAGTGGTTAGTTCCACATCTCTGAATTCCGGGGTCCCCATACTAGCATGTGAATAACAGGGCTTTTCTCAAATAGACCTCTTTTTTACACACTGTCTTACATTTGGAAGGAAAAAATTTAGAAAAAGACAAGGGGCAATAGCACTTGTTCTTCTATTTTGTGTTCCCCCAAGTCTCTCGATAAAAATGGTACCTCACTTGTGTGGTTAGGCCTAGTGCCTTCGACAGGAAATGCCCTAAAACACAACATGGACACTTCACATTTCCCAAAGAAAACGGACATGTTTTTTGCAAAGTGCCTAGCTGTGGATTTTGGCCTCTAGCTCAGCCGGCAGCTAGGGAAACCTAGCAAACCTGTATATTTTGGAAACTAGACACCTAGTGGAATCCAGGATGGGGTGACTTGTGGGGCTCTCACCAGGTTCTATTACCCAGAATTATTTGCAAACCTCAAAATTTGGCAAAAGAAAACACTTTTTCCTCACATTTCGGTGATGAAAAGTTCTGGAATCTGAGAGGAGCCACAAACTTCCTTCTACCCAGCGTTACCCCAAGTCTCCCAATAAAAATGATACCTCACTTGTGTGGGTGGGCCAGGTGCCTGCAACAGGGAAGAGCCAAAAACTTGTAGAGATTGAGGGGATAGCGCAGCGAGTTGATAAGCACCATTTGTTTTTACTATACATTTTTAGGCTGCTTTGGGGAACCACAAAAGTGAGGTATCATTTTACTTGGGAGACTGAGGAGAACACTGGGTGGTAGGAAATTTCTACTGGCGAGGTGATCCCACAAAGAAAAGTGAGGAAAATGTGATTTTTTTTAAAGCAAATTTTGAGGGTTGCAGAGGAGTCTGGGCAAGAGAATGTTGGGAGATCTACGCAAGCCACAGCTCCCCGGACTCCACCGGGTGTCCAGTTTTCAAACTAATCTAGAGTTTCAAATTCTTTCCTTTCCCCGATGCCTCTTAGAGGAAACCCCCCCCCCCCCCCCCCCCCAAGGACGGAGGAGATACTTACCTCTTTCCTCCATGACGTGCTGGAAGCAAATGGCTTCCAGCGCCCTCTAATGATGTCAGTGCCCAATCGTGCACCGCTGTCATTAGATGGGGGCTGGTAGGGGAAGCGATTCAGTGTTAGCGCTCCCCCCATTGGCCGGTACCAGGATGCATTGGTTACGTTGGTGGTGCCCCAGCGCTGCGCCACCGGACATAACCATTACGTCTGTGGCGCCAAAGGGGTTAAAAACTGTGCCTACCTGGACACTTTCACGTAAAATGGTAACTCAGTTTTCACTTATGCGACCATTGCTCAGTGTGCTCTGCAGAAAGGCAAAATTAGTCTAAACATATTTATTACACAGTAACAGATGCAGTGAAAAACTCACACTGGCTTCTGCTTTACCTCCAGAGCTCTCAAACTGTGCCCCGTCATGAGGACTTGAGGCACATATTTCACAGTATCCACAATATATGGATCACGGGCGGCATAAAACAGTACCAAAAACCCATCCAGAAAAAGCAAATGGTTTGGGCATTCAGTATGACGTAACGCATGATATTTGCGCCCTATGATGAAGATCGAGTCACAAGACCTGTTGGGACTTCTGAAAGCAGTACATAACAAAATAGTTCTGTGAGATCAGTTTGCAAAAATACTGACTGGGGAAAATCCAAGTAGTAGATCCTCGCTAGGCATCAATAAATGTCCAGACAAACATATATACACATAGGTGAGAAAATGAACTTAGAAAAAATATATTGTCTTAACGAAATTCATTACGTAACAACAATGTTCAGAGGTTCAGACTCAGAAGTGCTCCGTGTGAGGTGAATTTAAAGTGCGTTTTCCTTTTAAAAACAATATAACTCACAACCACCCAAACCGCTGCATAGATCGCAAACCTCTGCGCTCACATCAGGACAGAGGCCTATGCTTTTGTGGCATTCGGTATGACCTAACGCATCACATTTGGTGCCGCATACTGAAGATCGAGTCACAAGATCAGTGGTCTCTTCTGCCTTACTCCAGAGAGAACCAGCAAACAGGCTCCACCTCGGATTGTTCCCCCTTAGCAGGCAAATAGTGTAAGTGTAGTGTTGACGTGTGCATATACCACCATGATTTTAGGCAAAGCAGCAACTGGCCTACAGATGAAATTAAATAATTTAAACGAATACTGAACGAATTTGGAAATTAGGCAGGTCAAGACTAAAGTGGCTTCACGCATAAGCTCAATAACTAAGGGGATTGACAATTAAATCATAACAAACTGGAAGGTACTAACGGGTATAAATGCATAGTTACTTGGTGGAAGAGCGGGGCAGGAAAAGGGAATTGGCGCCCATGAAAACCGTGTTCATAGCATTGAATACTTCTTTCCTATGCTTAATTGAAAAGTTATCTGGCCTGTCACTGAACCATTCATGTAGGGAATCAGAAGCAAACTAATGTCACACAAACCCTTGGGCAAATCCTCTTTAATGGAAAATGTGGGAAAGCGCCAGATACCGCTCAGAGCCATACCACCAGGCTACTCTTTGGACTTCCCCATAGTTCTTTACAAGCTCATGTACAAAAAGAGTTTAATTTGTAGAAATAAGTTCACATTTTGAAGACCTTTTACACTTCTTACTGTACTCATTTCAGAATGGCCCCAGAAGGCTCCTTACAGCATTGGCAGGTCATCCACAAAATCTCAACGTAAGAATTGAATGCCTCACTAAAATCTATGAAGTTCAGAACCATCACGTCCATGTCCCTTCCAACTCTACATACACAAATGTTAACACTAAGGTAAGCTAAGTTAATATCTTTCTCTGAAGGTTGCTTAATCTTTGAAAAAGGAAAAGCATATGGTTACAAACTCGTATGAAAACAACTTAACCCAAATGTATTTGGTCTTCCTGCGCTCTATACAAAAAAAGAAACAGGTAATAAGAGCCAGACTTTGCTCCTGCCAATAAAGGACTTTCACTACAGTCTTCTCAGGGGTAAGAAAGACCCCGTATGCGGACTGTGTAAAGTTGACAAGGAGATGCTGATTCACATATCTGTATCTGCGAGAACCTACAGCCCTACGGAAGATCCTTTAGAGACCTGTAGGATCTTTACCTGTAAGATTATACTCGCAACCCATTAAGTTGGATGTATGGTAATGCCATTATAGACTAATTGTGAGGCCGATTTTTATAAATTAGTTTGTACTTTTATAATTCTTAACAGGTGTACTTTATTTTTATTTTTTTAATGTTGTTCAAACTTTTATTACAAAAACATAAACTAGTATTAGTATCAAATCAAATCATTAACATTTATAAAGCGCGCTACTCACCCGTGCGGGTCTCAAGGCGCTAGGGGGGAAAGGGGGGGTTATCGCTGCTCGAACAGCCAAGTCTTTAGGAGTCTCCGGAAAGCGGAGTGGTCCTGGGTGGTCCTGAGGCTGGTGGGGAGGGAGTTCCAGGTCTTGGCCGCCAGGAAGGAGAAAGATCTCCCACCCGCCGTGGAGCGGCGGGTGCGAGGGACGGCAGCAAGTGCGAGGCCAGCGGAGCGGAGGGGGCGGGTGGGGACGTAGAAGCTGAGGCGTCTGTTGAGGTATTCCGGTCCCTTGTTGTGGAGGGCTTTGTGTGCGTGGGTGAGAAGACGGAAGGTGATCCTTTTGCTGACTGGGAGCCAATGCAGGTGTCTCAGGTGTGCGGAGATGTGGCTGTTGCGGGGTACGTCGAGGATGAGGCGGGCCGAGGCGTTTTGGATGCGTTGCAGGCGGTTTTGGAGTTTGGCGGTGGTCCCGGCGTACAGGGTGTTGCCGTAGTCCAGGCGACTCGTGACAAGGGCGTGGGTCACGGTTTTTCTGGTGTCAGCGGGGATCCAGCGGAAGATCTTGCGGAGCATGCGGAGAGTGAGGAAGCAGGCGGAGGACACGGCGTTGACTTGCTTGGTCATGGTGAGAAGAGGGTCCAAGATGAAGCCGAGGTTGCGGGCGTGGTCTGCGGGGGTCGGTGCGGTGCCGTGGGCCACCAGGAGTCGTCCCAGGCGGACGGGGTGTTGCCGAGGATGAGGACTTCCGTTTTTTCAGAGTTCAGCTTTAGGCGGCTGAGCCTCATCCAATCTGCGACGTCCTTCATACCCTCTTGTAGGTTGGTCTTGGCGCTGGCGGGGTCCTTGGTGAGGGAGAGTACAAGTTGGGTGTCGTCGGCGTAGGAGGTGATGATGATGTCGTGCTTGCGTACGATGTCGGCGAGGGGGCTCATGTAGACATTGAAGAGTGTCGGGCTGAGCGATGAGCCTTGAGGTACGCCGCAGATGATCTTGGTGGGTTCTGAGCGAAACGGAGGGAGGTAAACTCTTTGGGAGCGGTTAGCGAGGAAGGAGGCGATCCAGTCCAGGGCCTGGCCTTGGATCCGGGTGGAGCGTAGGCGGGTGATTAGGGTGCGGTGACAGACGGTGTCAAAGGCAGCCGAGAGGTCGAGGAGAATGAGGGCGACTGTTTCACCGTTGTCCATCAGGGTTCTGATGTCGTCTGTGACTGAGATTAGGGCGGTTTCCGTGCTGTGGTTGGTTCGGAATCCGGTTTGTGAAGGGTCGAGCAGGTTGTTGTCTTCCAGGAAGGTGGTCAGCTGTTTGTTGACGGTCTTTTCTATTACCTTGGCTGGGAAAGGTAGAAGAGAGATGGGGCGGAAGTTTTTCAGGTCACTTGGGTCAGCCGTAGGTTTCTTTAGTAGGGCGTTGACTTCAGCGTGCTTCCAGCATTCGGGGAAGGTAGCAGAAGAAAAAGAAGAGTTGATGACGGTCTGGAGGTGCGGGGCGATGATGTCGTCGGCTTTGTTAAAGATGAAGTGCGGGCAGGGGTCCGAAGGGGCGCCGGAGTGGATAGAGTTCATGATGGATTTGGTTTCTTCCGTGTTGATGTGGGTCCAGTTGTTGAGGGTGATGTCCGGGGAAGCGGGTTCAGTGGTGTATGGTTGGGTCTGGTGTCCGAAGCTGTCGTGGAGGTCGCTGATCTTGCGATGGAAGAAAGTGGCGAGGGATTCGCACAAATCCTGTGAGGGCGTGACGGCGTTGGCGCTGGCGTTGGAGAACTCTTTGACGATGCTGAAGAGTTCTCTGCTGTTGTGGCTGTTTTTGTCTAGTCTGTCGGTGAAAAAGTTCCTTTTGGCAGTGCGGATCAGGTGGTGGTGTTCGCGTGTAGCGTTCTTGAGGGCGGTCATGTTGTCAGCGGTGTGGTCCTTGCGCCAGGCCTTCTCAAGGGCACGACAAGTTTTCTTTGATATTAGTAGGTATGTTCATGACTCGTATGACAAAAGCACTGAGTATTACTCCGGAACCTAACGTTTATCATATGCAGGAGACATCAGATATCAAATGGCAGCGCATTTCCTTCCCCATGAGGCATGGTAACATAGTTATACCTTAGCATATGTATTGTTGTGATTGAGATCATTTGAAAATAAGCGAACTCATCCCATTCAGACCATGCAATTCTCCTAACTCTCTGCATTGTCTAAACTAGCAATGTATGTTCCCATTGGTGACCAACATTTTCTGGTGCCAGACGCAGCGGGTAACATGGTGGGGTACAGTTCATCCATCTCCCCACACCCCATCATACCTTTGAGACAATCTTTAAACATTTGTAACCTCGTGGCGCCCTCCACCTGCCCAACAATGCCACCAATCCATCGCCACCAATTTCCTACAGTTCTTCGGCACATCTTTCACATATACAAATATACTAATAGGGCCATCATTGGAGTTACACTCAGGGCTTCCTCGGTCATTAGTTCAATCCCTCTCTCCATTTGTGTCCAAAAATGAGCTACACCCGGCCAGCTCCATGCTAAATGCAGGAGATCAGCGTTCCGGTTGGAACATCTATGGCAAGAGGAGTTATGCATTATACCGTATCTGACCACAGATATCAGAGTATAATACACTCTATGAAAAATATTTAGAATGGATTAAGCGTTGGGAGAGAACGCTTTCGTTTGTCGACAGCAAAATGTCCATTGTTTACCAGCAACTTCTGTCCCCGAGTCCTGAGCTCACTGCAGTTTAGCATGTTTTTCCGCCATTCCCATTTAAAGCAGTATTGTACATTCTAGTCATTATGTTTTTGGGGAATGGGTTGGATTAAATCAGTTAACAGCTCCTTCCCCTATGGCTCACACAGAAACGACAGGACTGTTGCTTTCATCACCTCTCTCTGATTCTAATAAGTAATTGTTTTCTAATGTAGAGTCAGTGGATGTTCCAAGTAATCCTGGAAAGGGAGACATTTCCAATCCCGGAATAATTCACTCATGATTTGCAAGCTTTTCTTCTGTAACTGATGCAATAATTTGACATTATGTCCAGTTTGTGTGAATAACTACTGCAAGATTTGCTCTTTAGGAGAACAGATTAAAAGTACTCTACTCAGGGAGGCCAGGCATGTCTATGCCAGGTCGTACACTTAAATGAATGCATTTCACGACTGGGCCTCTAAGGTTTTTGGCATAGAGCAGCTTATATAGTTAATAATAGAGTGATTTGGTCTGGTTCCAAATCATAATGTGGGGTCTCGTCTAGTTATGAATCCAATGATGTACACATTGAGCTTGCACCACTAAATAGTACACTTCAATGTTTGGGACTCCAAGTCCGCCTTGTTCATGTTTTTTGTAGTTAAGCCCAACTAAACCACGGCTGCCTTCTTACCCACGTTAACTCAATCGTAATTGACTGTAAAAACCGCCATATTTAAAAGGAGGGGTCTGTTCTGAACAAGATACAGATGTTTTGGTAGTACCCCATCAGTGCAATTCTACATGCAATTGTAGGTGGAAGCTCGTACCATTTATCAATAACTTCTCCAATTGTGGGACATACACTTGCCATAATTCTTTGCAATGACATTGAAGGGGTCCCTATGATACAATATCTGTCTATCTAAGATGATCAGTATGCCATTTTAATGGCAACTCAATTGCAGGCATGGTGGTATTGGGCTTTAAAGGGATCATCAATGATTTTGACCACTATATTTGTAAGAAGGCCATCTGCTCTATGTTAGCCTTTTCAGTATTAAAGGATGCAGATTATTTGCTGTGTCTCTAATTTGTAATACGGTATATGCGTATTATGAGAAAATCAAGGGTCAGATATATCAACATTAGAATTTGCAATTTCCAAATTGCAATTCTTACCAAATCTCACTTTGAAAATTGCAATTCCCAATTTATAACAGTTTTATTTTCAAAAGTGATTCAGAGTGGGTCGCAAATCAACATACCTCATGAAAATTAATGAGGCAAGTCAATTTGTGATCCACTAGGATTCACAGCCCTCACAGGGATGGTGGCCTGCTGGGGCCCGCAGACCACCATGCCTGTGATTGTTTTATTTAAAAACAATCTTTTTTTATAAAACAAAACAAATGCTGCCCTTTTTCTTTAAAGGAGAACTGGAGGAGTTTCAAAAAAAGAAAATTAAACATTTATGAATCATTTTTTTTTTTAAGAACAGACAGCGGCCGTAGGGTACTGCCTGCTCTTAAAAAAGAAAATGTGCTTAGCATTATCAAAGGGGAAGGGGTCCTATGTGGGACCCCTTCCTATTTGCGAATGGGTTACCACCAATTTTGGATTGGTGGGAACATTTTACTATTCTAAGACCAGAATGTAATCACAAAACATTAAATAATGACCACTGCCGTTTGGTAGGGACAGTATAAACACTGCCCTGTAGTGTAGAGTTATTCGTTTATGACAGAGATGTTTGTTTTTAACTCCTTGCGTTACACATTCCTTGTCCATGGTAACCATCTGCAATTGTCAGTTGGAGATCGGAGGCTGAAGAAGGGACTAAGCGATGTGGGCTTCTTTTTACCCATATTTTGAAAGAACTTCTACTTTGAAGAAAGATCCAGTTCTTTGCAGCGTTTATACCCTCTACATCCCCTCCCAAATACTGAATCGGAATTGGGTTGCAAATGCAAATTATGATGATTCGGTAACACGTTACTGAATCGTAATTTGTCTTTTGTACATTGAAAAAAAGCTTTTCTGCGGTCTCAAAAGGCCCAATTCTGTGAATCAGGCCATTTGCAACCATAACAAAGCTTTGTACATCTGGCCCAGAGCCTCTCGTTCCCAAATGTCCATGGTGATGGTCTTGCAGTATGCGTCACAGTGGTTCCATCACAAGGGCAAACGGGAGAGGTGACAGTGGGCTTCTCATTTCAGTCCCGCTATTTATTATTTATTTATTCCTTCCTTATTGCACCAGTATAGTATACACATTTCTTTTGGTTGGAGGATCCGTATGGATCAGTTTGACTCAGTGAAGGAAGGTCTTACCCACGCCCATCCTTTCTAATACCACAAACAGAAAAGGCCATTCTATACAATCAAGTGTCTTTTCAGTGTCTAATATTTAACCAACACCTCTATTTGCAGGTGTATTTGGTACATGACAGCGAACATAGTATGCCAGTTGTTTGCAGTGGGCCTACCCAGTATAAATAAAGATTGGTCTGGTCTAATTAGTGCCAGCATCCATGGTACAACCTGTTCGCCAGGATTGTAGTTAGAATTTTACTATCAACATTTATGAGACAAGGGTCTATACGGTCCACATAATTCAGGAGATATATCAAGTTTCAGAAATGTAAGGACCATCGCTTTGCGCGGCGTTTGTGGAAGTTGACCAGCATGCTATATTAAGTCATGGACGCTACCGTTTCTAGTTGTTTGATAACTGCCTTATCTCCTCAGTGGTGACTGGCTGACAGAGCTGGGTGTGTTCCTCCAGTTCAAGCCACTGTATCTCAATATATGCGAATACTGTGCTCTGATACATTTATGTGGAATTATGGAGGTTAGCGTAGAACCCTGCAAAAGCCTCTAGAAGCTCAGTAATCATAGGCCAGGCAGCAGTTTTCAGTCACTTTCCTTAGCACATTGTTAGCTGCCCATTTTGGTCTTACTAGTGAAGCTGATGTGTACCCTAGACGCTCACCTTATCGATATGCTCTGGCCATTTGGTATTTACTTCTAAAAATGAACCTCACATACAGCCAATTCTTTGTACTGTTTAACCTTCAACTGCATTAGTGCTAAGGTAGTCTGCTGTTTATACAGTTTTTCTAAATTACAAAATTCTTCCTCAAGCCACGCCAGATGTGTGCTTACGGACTTCAAAATCCGGTTTCCTTTAGCAATGCATTCCCCACAAATGATTACTTCATAAGCCTCCAATATTGTAGATACTGAATGTGTCTCAAACTAAGATAGTGGCTGTTCTGGTCTCCTCCCGGAAAACCAGATTTAGTGAATTTAGAGGTTATATCTGCTATACAGGATGCGGCCGCCATTCAATGGGGAGGGATAATGCTATGATCACCAGGAAGTGATTAATAGCATTCTGGGGAGATGCTGGACTGATTTAGTCCAACCTGCAATGTCTTTTGACCCAAATGCAAAAGTGCAGCCTTGCAAAATAGCCATGAACCAAGGACTGGAAGGCAAATTCTTTCTTCTACCGATATCTTTCACTCCAGACGTTTATTGTTCCTTGAGTCACATAATGCCAACTGATGCTTCCGTGACCCAACTACAACCTCTCAGAGCACCTTTTGTTGATCCAGTTCTGGATTTAATAAAAAGGTTCTGGTCACCTTTTTTCTTCTTAAGGAAGGCAACATGATAATACATGTGGGAAGAACGCCAACTGTCTACTTTTGGGGCATAGGAGTTTATTAAAGTGATGTGTGTTCTCCCAATCATACCCTGAACTATGAGTTACTGACCTTCCTCAAGTGCAATAGTACTAACGTTTAATTTTGCAGAATTTCTGGGGTTTGTCTGGTGGGTCTTTTGAAGCAATACAATCTCTATATTTCACATCATACCTGGGGTGGGGAGGGGTGATGTTGCTCAATCCCATTCATGTTACCTATTTAAGATGTTCGGTGGTGTAAAGTGCTTACTATTATCCCATTAGGGCCCATTTGCCAACATATAATGATCTAATTTGCTGCAAAGTGGTCTTTTTCACCCAGAAAAACTCAATTCTGATATCTTACTAGATTTTGCCATGAATGATGAGCCCCAACCATCAGGCCAACACCTCCCTCCCCACCGGACTCCAAGCCCCCAGAAATGAATTTGCTTCCTTTGAGTCCGAAAAGGGGTGAGTTTTGCCATCAGGCCAGATGAAGCATGTAGTCTAATATTCCATGTTCTTGGAGCTTTTTTCTAAATACTTGTGGTTTCATGAACACCGAATGAAATCAGGATAGAATGAAATGAGCATAGTAGATGTCCATTTTCTCCCGGACTAACTTTCGGATCTGATCTTTATCTTGATAGTTGAGGACCTTCGCTATAATACTGTGATGGCGGGCCAATGAACAAAAAAAAAAAAAAAAAAATCACAGCATCCCATTCTTTCAATTATAGCCTCCCATACGCCCCATGGCAGTTGTTTTCACTATACCAGTAATTCCGATATTGCTCCTAAAAATATTTATTTGCAAAAAGGTTGAGTAATTGTGCACTAAACATTAGTTACCTAGCCATATCACACATGCTCTCTTCAGTACATATTCAGGAACCCTTTCTGGTCCCTTGAAAATGGTCAACAGTGGACTCTTGTTAGTGTGCAACTCTTGCATGAGCACCCAGCATACAATTTACCCACCCCAGATGATTCATTTGCGATGAGGTCATCTAGGTGGTGTAGACTACTACCCGGCCATCATTTACAGGTGTTTGCCAGTACATCACAGCCAGCTTGCCACTACATTTGAAGTGTTATCGGTTTAGTACAACAAGCACTATCTTGCTCAAAGACACAAAGGTGTCAGCACTGGAAACATTGTAAAAACAGTAACTGATTTGAGTACAGGGTTAAGTGACCAGCTTGATTGGAGCCCAACAGCAACGAAGTCTGTCTAAAAATCCAAACTGACGGTAAAGCAACATCCTAGAATGCCTATTGTTAGCGATCTTTATCGATGCAAGACAGAAGCCCTTTCAATCTCTTCTTGTAAAGAACCATACAATTGGACTTGGATCACCGGGAAACTACCACTTCGTTGAAATTACATATGCATTAAAACAGCTTCCTGCATCATTCTAAGCTAAGTTGCACTGCCACATTGGGTTCCACCTCATGAACATAATACAACTTAGACCACATTTTACTAGACATTTTCAGAACAAGGATCCATAAAAAACATAATGAAGTAAATTGTGCTTTTAGGTACTCCAGGTAAGATTTTGTTTACGATATGACCAATTTGATAGGGAAAAGAGAAATAATTATAACTGAATCAAAGACTTTAGTCACAATCCAACAATGCATCTACTAGAAACTACTGCCTCATGCAATTTTGACTTTGCAGAGGCAGGAGATTTGAGGTTTCGTAACCGGAGATACAGAACTAGAGTGGAAGACATATTTGCAGTTCTCACCACTACAGGTCAAGTGCTCTTGAAAAGGTTGAGGACAGTTAAAAAGGATACAATGGTCTACTGGCAAAATGGTGGAAAGATCCTACCTGGTCATAGTCATATTTTAATCAGTTTGTGGGCACTACTTTTTTCACCTGTGGAAGGTCTATACATAGCCACTCGTACACCACATCAATTTATTTGCTGACTGAGCTTCTGTTTCAGACAAATAAACAAAACCAAACAAATGTATGTTTAAGCGTCTGTGAGAGCTTTATTTTAGCAGGTCACCTCTTTAAGAGGGGGCACGTTTCTCATCAAGTTACTTTTGTCAGACTCATTTGTGCACTACAACGTAGGCAGTATCTGGCATGAACATAAGCAACTTGAATCATTCACGTTCTGCATATTACCATTTCTTTGCAATTATATTTGTAGCAAACTGACTGTACAAAAACATTCACAGTAAATTATTCTAGATAATCTTTACATATACAACACTGTTAAATTACACAAAAGAATGCAACCGGTTTCTCAATACATTCATATTTGGATACACGAAGCATTTAACTGTAACATTTTTTAAAAAGCTCATTTTAAATTAGTTTCAATTTTCTACAGGTTTATAAGTTAGCAAGGCTTTCGGCCAGAACACAGCACCAGTGTATTCTTGAAAAAGTAAGTGCTTGCCATGTTAATTTCTGAGATTCTACAATGTTTTACCCTCTTAAAATCCAAGTTCCAATTAAAAACGTAGGATTACTGAAGACACATGCTGCATTCAAAACAGTTCAATACTATGTGCTATAAAAGATTTCACTGAAGGGTGACCGAGGATTTATTACAACATCCCAAAATCCATCTTGTAAAACAAGACGAAACATGCTGATGTAGAATAGCAAACATTTTTATCGGAACAGTGAAAATCCATTTCAAGAAATAACTATTTACAAAAGAAATGGCAGCCCAAAACTGATCTGAGTTTACAGCACTGTGGTGATCTGACCGCGGAATGAGTAAAAACACAAATTGAAATGTTTTGTAGTGTTAATTTCTACAAAATGTAGTGGGTCCTAAACCTGGACTCAGAACAAGTTGTAGTTACAGACAAGCTTGACAAATTACTAATTTCTTAGTAATTTTTATGTACAACAAGCAGTGCTATTTTCAGTCTTTGTTCTTTTTGTTAATCCGTTACACCTGAGAGGTGTGTTAATGTTCTCCGTTTGTTATAATGGTAACAGATTCCTGTCCTGCAGGTGCAGGAAGCCTTGGAACTTTCTTAGCTGGGCTTGGAATGTGCTTGGGAGAAAAACGAAAACACAAAGTTAATATTTGTAATTAAAATCCATTTGATTAACTCAAAAGGTGGCTAAATATTTGACAGTAGTGCAATAGCGGAAGAGATAATTAACTAGCGTGTGTCCTTGCTATATTTTTGATGCATTTAAAGGTGGGCAAAAACGGACCTGCGATAGGTTACAGAAATGCATTTTTCCAAGATTACGTTTCTACAATTAGCATATGAAAAAAATCATGTGGACTTCTCTCTGGCTGTATGGGTGTGAAAAGGCACATTTCTTCGGTTCTCTATAAGGACGATAAGGTGGGTGTAAATTGGTTGCCAGCCATTACCTGGAAATTACAGACTAAACGGTCTCCTACATCATTGGAGAATACTTTTTTTTTTTTTTTTAAAGTTTTCAATGGTTTTTATTGGATTTTTGTTTAACTGATGCACCTGAAGTATTGTATACCCACCAAAAAAAAGGAGAAGGGAAAACTCTCCCCTCACCTTTCTCGATTCATATCCCGTGTCTGCACGCAATCTACATTAACGGCACCTTAATCTGTTGGAGTTTTGCATCTCTAGTCCGGATCAGTCCGGTCCATCCCCCAGTGGTATCTTTCCCTGGACAAAATTTCAAGGACACCAAACCTGTTCGGGCACATTAGACCTTTATTGTCTATATTCAGGGATAACTGAACTAGGCCCCACGTTTTGGTAAATTTGTGTGATTATCTTTTTTAATTCATTTACAACGGCCCGTTATCTAAAATCTACCAATGTATCTGAAGTCAGAGTTCCACTGTGGGGGCTCCTATTAGAACAAAAGAGCGCCTCATTTTTGTCTTGAATACAAAATGTTATCACGCTAGTGGTTCATTAGAAGTTGGGTGAAGATACAGTAGATCACTGGGGAGTCAACTGCCAAACTGCTGCTGGTATTTCAAGTACAGATTTCACTCAGCATGACAGACTTTTTCTGACATGGAAGTGGAAGATATTTAATAATTTATACTAAATGTGCACTTAATGTGGTCTTCCGGAGCATGAACCCCAATTTCTATGACAGCATGAAACCCCTCCTTTAATTCCTTTACTGCTGGCTCCTCAGTAGGAAATACTTTCAATTCAAAACTCTGATTTAAGTATCAAAGCATAGGTGTGCTTCCATCTCCAGGGATTGTAACTGCAGCAGTTACAGCTGCCAATCACAAGGGGAGGGGCAATAAAATAATAATTAAAAAAAAATACTCGCTTCCCTCTTGCCGCCACCAGCTGCCTCGATCCTCTACTGGTGCCCCAGCATTCACTGGAACACCAGCACAGGCTCCCCAGCAATCCTGGCACTGCTTTCATGCTATACCTAGCATGAAGCAGTGTCAGGATTAGCATGAAGCAGTGTCAGGATTAGTCTGAGCAGCTTGGACTACCACTCAGACACAACCCTGGGGTAGGGGGGGGCGCTAGGGGAACAGGGGAGTTAGTCATAACTGTGAACCAATTTTCAGATTGACATATACAAAGAACCTTCCCTTTTTAAATATAGGAAATCTCAAAAACATGGATAATATCAAGTCTAAGTGATTTCGCTTGATTCTACACCTTTCTGTATTTTTTTTTTTTTTACAGTGCCAAGAGACTCTATTCAGAATGTAAGTTGCACTAAATAAGTTCTAGTCTTTTGAGTTTTCCCATCATCACTGTATCAATGACAGACCAATCATCTTCACATTTCCCATCTTCAACACTACTCTTCAAACTACAATACTTGGATGCCTCACAGCTATATCTCATTGGATAGCCTGTTCTATTATGCACTACACAAAAAGACTGGAATCATCTACTTTTCCCTCCAATTCAGCATATGCACATCAACCTATTCCTATGCTATTCCCTTCAACATAATCATTTTATCACTATCAGCTAAACATTTTGCGGTACTTTTCAAGTAAGCATACTACTAGAATCCTTTACAAATACCACTACTACATCTACTATATTGCAAGTACTTACTGTTAGACCCGACAGCCTTAGGGTGGTCACCCCTAACTTTTTGCCTGCCTCCCTCCACTTTTTGGACACTGTTTTTTCTGGCTTTTAGACTCTGCACACTTTACCACTGCTAACCAGTGCTAAAGTGCATATGCTCTCTCCCTTAAAACATGGTAACCTTGAATCATACCTGACTGTACTATTTAATTTACTTATAAGTCCCTAGTAATGTGCACTCTATGTGCCTATGGCCTGTAGATTAAATGCTACTAGTGGGCCTGCAGCACTGGTTGTGCCAACCACTTAAGTAGCCCCTTTTCCTTGTCTCAGGCCTCCCACTGCAAGGCCTGTGTGTGCAGTTTCACTGTCACCTCGACTTGGCATTTAAAAGTACTTGCCAAGCCTAAACCTCCTCTTTCTCCACATACGTCACCTCTAATGTGTGCCCTAGGTAACCCCTAGAGCAGGGTGCTGTGTGGGTGAAAGGCAGGACATGTACCTGTGTAGTTTACATGTCCTGGTAGTGTAAAACTCCTAAATTCGTTTTTGCACTACTGTGAGACCTGCTCCCTTCATAGGCTAACATTGGGGCTGCCATCATACAGTATTGAAGTGGTAGCTGCTGATCTGAAAGGAGTAGGAAGGTCATATTTAGTATGGCCAGAATGGTAATATAAAATCCTGCTGACTGGTCAAGTTGGATTTAATATTACTATTCTAGAAATGCCACTTTTAGAAAGTGAGCATTTCTTTCCACTTAAATCTTTCTGTGCCTTACAATCCACGTCTGGCTGGGCTTAGTTGACAGCTCCTTGTGCATTCACTTCAACACACCCTAAACACAGGGTACTCAGCCTCACTTGCATACATCTGCATTTTGAATGGGTCTTCCTGGGCTGGGAGGGTGGAGGGCCTGCTCTCACACAAAGGACTGCCACACCCCCTACTGGGACCCTGGCAGACAGGATTGAACTGAAAGGGGACCTGGTGCACTTCTTAGCCACTCTTTGAAGTCTCCCCCACTTCAAAGGCACATTTGGGTATAAAACAGGGCCTCTGCCCTACCTCATCAGACACTTGCTGGAGAAGAAACCTGAACCAGAACCTGCATCCTGCCCAGAAGAACTGCCTGGCTGCCTAAAGGACTCACCTGACTGCTTTTTACAAAGGTCTGCTGCCTTGCTGAACTCTTGTCTGTCTGTAAAAGTGCTCTCCAAGGGCTTGGATAGAGCTTGCCTCCTGTTCCCTGAAGTCTCAGGACCAAAAAGACTTCTCTTTTTCACTTGGACGCTTCGTGCGCCGAAATTTTCGACGCACAGCTTGTTCCGCGACGAGAAAAACGCCGCACACCGACGCTGATCGATGCGACGCCTTCGGGACGACCGGAACTTCGGCGCACTGCCTCGCAAGGACAACGCCGCCCAACCTCCAGTGGAGAAATCGACGCGACGCCTGCCGTGAGAGCTAAACTTCGACGCACAGTCCCGCAGAACGAAGCGCAGCCGGTAAACAAGCAGGAGAATCCACGCACAGACCCGGGACATCTGGTAATCCCTGCGATCCACAGAAAGAGACTGTCCGCGCGCCGGAAAGCGACGCACGACTTCCCCGCGTGAAAAATAACGACGCAAGTCCGTGTGTGCTGGGGAGATATCGACACACACACACACACACACACACACACCCTTTTTCCACGTATCTCTTCTTCTGTGGCCCTCTGAGGAGATTTTCTACTCCAAACCAGGTACTTTGTGCTTGAAAGAGACTTTGTTTGCTTTTTAAAGACTTAAGACACTTTATATCACTTTTCAGTGATATCTCTACAAATTCACATTGCAACTTTATTCGTTTTGACCTACAATTATCCTGATAAATATTATATATTTTTCTAAACACTGTGTGGTGTATTTTTGTGGTGCTATATGGTGGTATTGTATGATTTATTGCACAAATACTTTACACATTGCCTTCTAAATTAAGCCTGACTGCTCGTGCCAAGCTACCAGAGGGTGGGCACAGGATAATCTTGGATTGTGTGTGACTTACCCGGATTAGAGTGAGGGCTTTTGCTTGGACAGGGGGTAACCTGACTGGCAACCAAAAACCCAATTTCTAACACTTACCATTCACAAAATCAGTCTCTATATTTTCTTCCACACTAGGAAACACAGCACTCAAACTTAGTAAACTAGATTGGTATATCTCCCCCAAGCCCTGCTACTAGGACTCTACAGTCTCCGTACACACTCCCTAACCTCTCAATGCAGAGATCATACTGATTAGTTATCATTAGACAAACTACGCGCCCTTATGTTAATCCATAAATGGGTTATCCCCTAACCATTCATCTCAAATGATTACCAGATGGGTGTCACCACACAACCTTAGATCCAAAAACCTTAGATACAAAAAGCTTAATCTTAATTTTCAAGCGTAACCACAAGTGCCTCCTCACCATATTCTGAAACCACTAATGGAGCTAGTTCCCAGTTGAGTTATTATCAATTTCTGCAGTATATGCTTTTAAAACTGCCTTCAAGACTTCATACATAACAGCAACTAAACGCCTGAAATGCTATTGTGCACAAAGTGCCTTAAATCACTCGGTATAATTTCTGATGTGTCAATGGTGAAGATCTGCAAGTCTACATGCTTGAACAGACTGCACAGAGGCTTTACCAGCCCAAATAGATCATGGGCTTATATTGTGTACATTCCAGTAGTCCATTCACTGCCTGCTCTCCTTAGGATAATAGTTCAGGCTTCAATTTACACATCAAAAGCCCAGTCATCTAAATAGCATGAAGTAGGTGGTCATCAGGTCGAAACCTTTTTGGAACTGGCATAGGTCAGTCCCTCTTCTAACTGGCATTAAAGATGTACCTCTTGACAGCGCAGATGAGCGGCTGAATTGTCTCAGTATAAATCCAGAAAACCTGCTGGTGACAAATACTTGAGTGTCAAAGCATGCATATTGGCAGCATAGGGCAGCTAATTCGGCCTAGAGGGCCATTGATAATAAGGCGTTCATCTCAGGTCCTGTGCAACAAATTCACAAAAATACTTAATCTCCGAATCTCACTGCAACAGTCTTGACGGTATGCATGCACAGGACTATCCACAGTCCTCTCAACAAGGCATTTTATAATATGAAGTTCTGCTGAACAGTCTTATTTCTTTGTATTTTCTCAATATCGCCATTGACAAGCACATCTATTATTTTTATATTTTGAATAACGCACTTGACTATATTTCTGAACAAAAACCTAAAAGAAAAAGAAACTGAACTCTAATCAATTACCTCATTAATCACATTTGAATGGATAACGTCTAATCCGGTCCCAGCTTCCAGTGGTTGATCGTCCAATACAGTGTGCCGAGCATACTGCCTTCTGTGCTTTTCATCCACTCGCACAAGGTACCAAGTCCCTGCAAAAAGGTCATCCACAGAGCTCTGTGGCCTGTAATTGGCTACATTAGGAAACAAAATTTGATAAGGTACTGTTTGCTTATTTTCATGCAAGACGTGCATTTACTTTTCTGTGCCCTACAATCATCGCTGAGAACATACAGTATATCTGGACATATTCTTCAACTTCTGCTAAACAGCCATAATGTCATTTACTTCACAACAGTTCATGTTTCTACATTAACACTGAAAAACACAGTATAGGCACATTAGTTAAGTAGTACGATCTTTTAGAGGAAACCAAGCCCAGGACATCCTGTAATAGTACTATTTTGCTTCTGTGGATACTTCATACATGTGCTTCTCTGCCCAACATTGTTGCCCTCACCCCCAGATGTTCCTGCCAGCAGCAGGCTCATTACAAATTGTACAACACCGTTTTGTTCTCTTCTATGGGGTTGGACTAACAGGGTTAAAACAATATAGACTCTGTAAAGCCATGTTGGCTACTAAACGTGTATCAACTTGCACCGCTCAAGCCCCCTTTCCAATAAATCTATGTCTACATAGAAAGCTGCAGGTTACTCATTTCCTGCTGCGGGAGGCATCATAAGCATCTTGGAGAAAATTATGCTGTGTGAACAACATACTATTGCACATTTACACACCAATTGAAACCTTTGACTGAACTTGTTTATTTTACCTAAATGATGGGTTTCTTGTCTGAGCTTCATATTTTCAGCAAAGATCTCTGGTGGAACACATCTTCGTGAGTCAAGTCGTGCTTTAAGGTCAGACAAGCTAGCAGTCAGCTTATGCAAAGACGAGCCTACAAAAGAAAGGTTCCACAAATTGAGCATGGACAGGTCTGTAGTGCAAACATAAACACAGCTTCTCCTTTTTCTTAGTTCAAATTTAAAAAGATGTGTTTCTTTGTACAATGTGCAAGGCAAGTTTTTAAGAATGTTTTTTTTTTTTTTTTAAATCAAGGCATGACTGAGTTATTTTATTTTATTTTTCGGTTTAGGTTTTACTGGGAAACATCACGACCGGGGGGGGGAAGGAGAGACAGAGAGGAGAAAAAAAAACAAAAAGCAGGGAGGAGTAGCAACAGGTAAATGGGGCCGGGTTTGGGGTAGTTTTTAGGACAGGATCAGAGGGTCAGTGTAGTTTTTAGGATAGGGTAGCTTTTAGGGCTTAAGGCGGGGTGGGGAGTTAGAGAGTTTGTAGGACAGGGATGGTAGGTTTTTAGGACAGGGCAGCTTTTAGGGTTCTGGCAGGGGTCCGGTAGTTTTTAGGACAGGGTGGGATAGGTTTTAGGACAGGGCAGGGTAGCTTTTAGGGTTCTGGCAGGGGTCAGGTAGTTTTTAGGACAGGGTGGGATAGGTTTTAGGTTTCAAGGCATGGTGTCGGGGTAGTTTTCAGGACAGGGAGAGGTAGTTTTTAGGAGAGAGTAGGTTATATGGTGGGGAAGTTTTTAGGTCAGGGTAGGTTTTAGGTTTCAGGGCGGGGGTTGGGGTAGTTTTTAGGACAGGGCAGAGTAGCTTTTTCGGTTAGGGGCAGGGGAGGGGTAGTTTTAGGACAGGGTAAATTTTAGGGTTTAACATGAGGGGGTCGGGGTAGTTTTTAGGACAGGCGGGATAAGTTTTTGGATTTCATGGCTGAGGCACTTTTCAGAACAAGGAGAGGTTGTTTTTAGGACAGGGTAGGTTTTATGGTATAGGGCGAGGGAGCAGGTTAGTTTTTAGGACACAGCGGGTAAGTTTTAGGACATGGCAGGATAGCTTTTAGGGTGGGGTCGCGATTTTATTTAGGACAGGGTAGGGCAGGTTTTAGGGTTTAGGGCAGGGGTGGGGTAGTTTTTAGGACACGGTGAGGTGGTTTTTAAGACTGGGCAGGTTTTAGGGTGGGGGTTGGGGTAGTTTTCAGGAATGGGCAGGATAGATTTCAGGACAGGGTAGGGTTTAGGGTGGGAGAGTTTTGTAGGTTTTAGGATAGGGCATGGGGTCGGGTAGTTATTTGGACAGGGCAGGATAGGTTTTAGGGTGGGAGGTCAGGGTAGATTTAGGACAGGGCGGGTATGTTTTAGGAGAGGGCAGAGTAGGGTAGGTTTTAGGACAGGGTAGGGCGGGGGTTAGGGCTCAGTATGGTGTCTGGTGCGGGGCGGAGAGAATTAACCACACGTTACTTTACCAAACATGCTTTTACAACGAATTTCATTGTAAATGCATGCGTGGTAAAGACACGGTTGTTGTAGAGAACGCGTTGTAAAAGCATGCGTGATATACGCATGCGTTGTTCCATCATACATTCGTTTTACTAGGTAGAGTTTACAACTTAATTTTCTGCCTTTCACAAATAAAGTTTTTTAAAAACCATTTATATGCCAAACCAGACAAATAATATACTATAACACTCTCGAAATGGGGTCACAGTCCTGTTCTTCCGTACTCCAAGAATGTAATATGTCACATCATAACCACTTTGTAGTGCTGGAAACTTGTTTGGAGTGAACTTTTTTCTTTTTTTTTTTGCCCACGCAGTAGTGTTTGTGATCAAAGAACTTGTGATAGGTTTTCGAAACCTTGGATTGTTAACAAGGCTGGATGTAGAATAGGATAGTATCCACATACATCTGGACTTACAGTTAGTGCTGTGTACTAGGTCATAGGCAATGGAGAGTGGTCATAAGGATCTGCAGTTGGTCATGTAGCATGTCGTTTAAATCCTGAGCAAAGTTATCGTCCTGAATCATGGACCATAACTTTGCTCAGGAAGGGGAGTTCCTTAGATTAACTTGGATCTACGGCCCTCATCACGACCCTGGCCATCCAAAGGCCACCAGGGCAGCTGCGGCGGTGCACCACTGACGAGCCGGCGAATACTGCCAAATTAGGAGTTTGGTCGAAGCCAAACCGCCAAGCCTCCATCCACCCGCCACATTACCGCGTTCTGCAGGGTTGGAGGAGAGCATCTCCAGCACAGCGGATGGCGTGATACCGCTAGTGGTATCATGACGCAGGAGACATCCAGCATTTTTCATGCAGTTGCACCACCAGAAAAAGCTGGTGGTCTTGCACCTTGACAGGAATAAGCATTCCTGTTGCAAGGATACACTCACACACGTCCACATACCTGCACACATGCACTCACACACTTCTACACACACACACAAACGTGATACACACTGACAAACACTGCATCCATGCACGCATTCACTCCTACATCATGCGTATACATACATTCCGGGCCCCTCACCCAGTGCTTCATTTGTAAATAAAAATGTGCCAGTGCTGAAAGCTCCCCTCTGAAACTAGCGGCTGCTGCAATTAAATGTGCGAGCAGAGAATACTGAGGCAGCTTAATCCTAAAGCCATCTCAGGCCTCTTTAATCCATTCACGACCACTCCCTGCCCCTTTAGCTCACTCGTGCGGTTTTCTTCTTTCTCCCTTTGTGGAGCTTTTTTCATTTTTCTCTTCCTATGTCGTTTCATATGTCATTTGCGCGCAGTAAATGCTTAAGGCAGAAATTAAGTTCCAGCCCTCCAAAATAAGTGCGGGTGCTCAGCACCGGAATCAACAAGGACAAATTAAGCACTGCCCTCCCCCTGCACCGCATACATACACACTCCTCTCCCCCTTCCCCCGGCACCGCATACATACATTCACACCCCTCCCACCTGCACCGCATATACATTCACACCCCTCCCACCTGCACCGCATATACATTCACACCCCCTGCCCCGCATATACATTCACAACCCCTCCCCCTGCACCGCATATACATTCACACCCCCTCCACTGCATATACATTCACACCTCCTCCCCAGCGCATACATAAATACACTCTTCCTGCACCGCATACATAAATTCACTCTCCCTGCACCACATACATTCACACCCCCTGCACCGCATACAAACACCCCTCCCCCTGCACCACATACACACACCCCTCCCTCTGCACCGCATACACACACCCCTCCCTCTGCACCGCATACACACACCCCTCCCTCTGCACCGCATACACACACCCCTCCCTCTGCACCGCATACACACACCCCTCCCTCTGCACCGCATACACACACCCCTCCCTCTGCACCGCATACACACACACACACCCCCCTTCCCTCTGCACATATCTTCACACCCCCCTTCCCTCTGCACATATCTTCACACCCCCTTCCCCCTGCACTGCATATACCTTCACACCCCATTTCCCCCTGCACTGCATATACCTTCACACCCCATTTCCCCTTGCACATACATTCACACCCCATTTCCCCTTGCACTGCACATACATTCACACCCCATTTCCCCTTGCACTGCATATACATTCACACCCCATTTCCCCCTGCACTGCATATACATTCACACCCCCTTCCCCGCATATACATTCACACCCCCTTCCCCGCATATACATTCACACCCCCTCCCCCAGCGCATACATACATTCACTCCCCCTCCCCCAGCGCATACATACATTCACTCCCCCTGCTGCACATACATACATATCCCCTCCCCTTGCACCGCCTACATAAATTCACACCCTGTACCCTGCATACATAAATTCACGCCCCCTCCCCCTGCACTGCATAGACACATTCACAGCTCCCTCCCCCTGCATACATACATTCACAACCCCCTCACCCCTGCACCGCACACATACATACATTCACAAGCCCCTCACCCCTGCACTGCATACACACCCTCCTCCCCAGCGCATATACATTCACACCCCTTCCCCCTGCACCACATACATATTCACACCCCTCTGCAGCGCACACATACATTCAATTCCCCCCTCCCCCAGCGCATACATACATTCACACCACCCTCCCCCAGCGCATACATACATTCACAACCCCCTCCCCTGCACTGCATACATTCACATACTCCTTCCCCCTGCATTGCATACATTCACACCCTTCCCCCAGCCCATACATTCACACTGTCTCCCCCCTGCACAAATACATCACCCCCGCTCGCCCCAGCGCATACATACATAAAAAAAAAAACTCCCCCTGCACCGCACACTCACCCGCTCTCCCCGTTCACTCACCCCCGTCTACTTACATACACACCGATACATGCACTCATCCCTTCCATCCGCTCAATCGCACTCATGCACTCAATTGCTCATACACACTCACCCCCTCCCCGTCCACTTGCATACACATGCACCGCATACATGCACTCACCCGCTCTTCCCCATCCACTTACACAAACACTTACCCCCCGTCCACAATCACTCTCACATGCAGACATGCACCCACAAACACTCCCCCCTCCGCCGGCATTCATGACACACAGAACCCACACACCCAGCCCCCCCCCGTCAGACGATCCACTTACCTCTTCCATCGAGGAGGTCGTCCAGGACGGAACAGGTCCTGACACCTCTACTGCTGGTAGCGCCTCGCCATCTGGACCCTGCCACACCAAATTACAGGTGGTAATACATTGTGCGGTCTCTTTCTGGCATGGCAGTATCGCCTCTGCTCCGCCAACACAACCTGATTTTTCGCTGAATTCAGAGATCAGTCGTATTAGGGTGGTCTTCAGGCCACCAGAACTGGCGGTATTTCGGCGCCAGAGGCTTCAGCCGTCTTTGGAAAACAGCGGCAAAGTCGTGATGAGGGCCTACATCTGAAAGTTCTTGAGTCTGTCCTCTCAAAGGAAATACAAGTATTTGTAGTGTTTGTTAGCAACTACAAAGGAATATTATAATGCTCCTGTGATTTCTCAGAGAGTTCTAAAGAATGCCTTCACTTGCAGCCTAATTGACTTGATTGATAACAATCATGCTTTTGAATCTCAACTGCCTTATAGTACCACTTAATACTGTGGTAACTTTTTATATCAGGGGATAAGTGGGTCAATCAGCAGCTTCGTTCCAAATTGCAAACTAACTTTCTTGTTGGCCATGTAGGTCTGAAACCATGTTAGTTGCTTTATCAGCAGTCTGTTTACTTAAGCTGCAGAATTTAGAGGTCAGATGATATTTTTGAGCATTGCTTTTAGGACAGCCAATCAATTGATTTGCCAGGGAACAACTATGGGTCTCATTTTGAAATTGTTGGAGCTGGAACTCCGTCATAAATTGCATCTGTTCTGCTAAACTGCCATCTGCTTTAGAGAAGGGCTGCTAATTGATCATTGGTAGTGACATCACTGGCACTCATTCAATGCTGGTGTCCCATCTGCCAGAGAGCAGCAGAGTTTTATGCATCAGGAGATCCGTACTATTTAAGGGAGGTCTTCTGATACATATTTGCCTTGCCTGTGTGCAGAGAAATCAAACAATGGCTCCCATGTGCAGGGGGAGAAAAACCCTGCACATTAGGGTCTGGCTTTGCTGCTACATTTTGTTTTTCAGAAACCACCAAGTGACTTCAATTTGTTGCTGAAAAAATCATGTGTTTCTAAGTGGGCCACAACAACCTAGCGGCTAGCTCAGCATTCAGGTTTGCTCAAGCACTTCTGTCACACTGGGAAATGCCTTCATGGCCAAGAGCCAAAACCTTAACACCACAATGGCAGAGTGCTTTTAACAGGACAACCGGTCCTTTGTGAGGTTTTGGGGAAGGGTTGGGGGGGGGGGGGGGGGGGGGGGGGGGGGAAAGGTTGAGTTGTAGTAGGTGGCCACTGCGGACCCAGCAGTCAACCTCCAAATGAAGATATCTATTCTGGATTGGCAATACCAAGCTAGTATTTAACCACTGTCATTTACTAACAGTTCTAAGGTATGGGGAGTGAGTCTAGACTTTAGACTTCACTACTGAGGATGTGGAAATAAGGCAGACTATCCCCTTTTGTGTGGGATGGGACTTAAATCAACAGGCTTGAACCCAAAAGCTTACAGGTTTTCAATAACATCTACAGATGTTTTACTAAACTGATGGTCAACCTACAAATCTAAGGCACTCGTGAGAATTGTGTGCAATAACACTTGGATTGCAAGATCAGAGGTCTCCTCGCATGACATAGAGCTCATGAATTACACATTTAGGCACAAGGAGTAATCAAATATTAGATGTTTAGAGACAAGCAGATTACATTAAAAACTTGGTAGGCATGTTAAGATTTCACTGTTCGTGGTCTCAAATCCTAAGCCTTAGCAGTCAGCTCTGTTCTTTGTGAGGATTTCTTAAACTGACAAAAAAGGTCATCGAAGAGTGTAGGAGTCAAATGAAAAAGCCTTTTTCACCTCATGTCATTCCTAATTTTCCACTCCGTAATTTAACTCAAGCGTGTAGTTGGTAGCAAAGTAGGCATTTAAAAGTTTAACCTTAAAGATGTCAACTTCAAATCTGAAGGTCCTCACTTGTGAGGTTATTGCATTCTCTGTAGGTGTCTACGCTTGGTTAAATGAATTCCCTCATTGACTATGAACGTTATTGTGTGGGTGGTCGAGTTGCAAAGGGGGATAGTCAAAAGATATACAAAGAACTCCATATCACTCCTACCAAGTAAGAGTGAGTGAGATGCTCCCTGTTTAAAATCCAAAAAGCATTACAAATTATCATAATTTGTAGAGGTTTTTAACTTGGATTTTTTTTTTTATAAAAAGGAAGCAAAACCAATTTAATGTGGTCATCCTATAGGTCAGATGAGGTTTTTGGTTTAAATTATGTCTGGGAAAAAAATCCCATGCATGCATGGATTAATGCCAGAATTTGACATTGATGTAACCTCTTTAAAGCAAAATGGGGGACTGAAGTAGAAGAAGCACTGCAAGGAAAACCAGCAATATAACAGGCACTCAAGTCAAATCGGTTTAATATACTGCCCACGTTTACAGAAGCTGGTGACAAATATTTAGCTCAACCCTGCTTTTAAGAAATCAATGCATCTGTCCAAATTCACACTGTAGTGAAATGCCCCTTCCTAATGTCACTCTGAGCTCATCTCGATAACATGCAACCAGCTGTAATAGAATGATTTGCATCCAGAGACCAGGAGCATCTAGACAAATTAACATTAGGAGGGCATCTTCTTTAAACCTATTGTCCAGAAGATAGTCCATATTAATATTTTCTTTGACCTACACTGTCCACAACGTGTTTGGAGTATACTGCAGGCAATAGAGAGAAGCATTTAACATCCCAACCACCTCATTGGGTCCAGCAGTAGGACAAACTCACAGAAGAACAAAAACGGAAGATGCACAAATACTGACTTTTTCGATAGAAGTTTTATTCAGTACTTCTGTGGTTTAAAAGTGCTGTAAAGTGTTACTATTACCATGTTCAATTTGATGACTTTGGAAGGATGGACTATTGAGTTGAACTTGCAGCCATCTTCTCATTAAAGTTTAGCAGTGGGTGCATAAGTCAATATTACTGGGAGGGGATACTCAAATGTGAGCTAGAAAACAATAATCCTCTGAAGGAAACAAGAGATCAAAGATGGAGAAGAAGGACTGGTATAGCACTATAAGGGAATATAGAGATAAGTGAACAGTGCAACGATCCTAAAACACAGCTACAGCTAGGATGGAAGAGTTACGCTTCAGTGTAAAAGACAACCACCCTACGATGGGGAATAAAGGCAATGTGACAGAACACGTGCACATCTGGGAATGAAAGGTATTCATACCGGAGCAAGAAGCCACCCACACCATAACAGAGAAATTTATCAATATTCGGCCCAGGGACATTTTAAGTAAAATCGAGGAAGATTGAAATTTGAACATGGAATTCACACAGTGGTATTACACAAACTCTTTAGTACTCTAAAACAAACATCACAACAACTGCACAAATGCAACAATATACAAAGACACAGTCACGAGGCACTTGGGGAATTAACTCACACCTCAATGGCTGGCATTCACCAACACATGCACCATAACTGCATCAACATAGACCTGTTCCGAATCTGCACCCACTTCTCCTTGCACAGTAGAAAATGACACCTGCTCTATGCATGTACTCGTTGAAAAAGGGAAGAAGATGTTGCCATGAAGCAGACACACAATAAATCATGGGGCATGAATGTTGCTCCCTGTCCAAGAGGCAGCACTCTGTCGAGTAACAACACTTGGATTATGGAGCAAACTCGGAGGTAAAACAGCTTTTAGCTCAGTGTGATAAAATGAGGGAATGTAGGGTTAAAATGTGGAGGGTGACAGAGAAGGGAGTGGTTGTACATCATGTTGTAAATAAACACACAATACAGCACTGTGGTCATGTAGGTTTCACAACAAAAAGCAGCTGTGGGACATGAAAGGGTGTACAGATAATCTAGGGGAGAAAAGAATTAATCGAGAACTAGGATTAACAAAATTAAGACTCCTCCTACTGCATATGGTTTTTCTTGAGACCACTGCAGTGGTGGCAGATCCTAGAAAAATGAAGAAGGAACAGTATAACACTACTAACATTGATCCCTAGCAACAGCACCTGAGGCACATCCATTGAATCTTGTGTCATTACCATAATGGCATTTGATGAGAAGTAAATTGTTCTTTCGCAGATCAAGTCCCTGACTATGGTTTCAACAACTTCGGAAGATTACCTGAGACTTATGAAAGATTCAATAATGTTTTGCACAGAGGGAACAAGTCACTATCTGTGAAGCACTTTGGCCAAGCCATATGCAAATCTAAATTTAGTCCCCAAAAAAAAATAATAATAATAATAATAATAAAAACTCACCAGGTGCAGCATCCTGTGTAACAGTAAGCGAATACAATGTAGCAGCAAAGCCAGACCCATAAGAAAACACACCAATTCTTTGTCCTGCCAGCTGCTGAGGAGAATGCCTGCAAAAAAGATACACATCATAAGATTAAAAAATAAGTGAGAGAGGGGCAACATTTATTTTCTATAAACGCTTGAACTATATTTAAGAAAAGTAGGAAGGGGGGGGAGGCGGGACTGACAATATATCAGTGGTAGTGACACCACTGGCAATCAATGTTGGTGGCCCATCCACCACAGAGCAGCCGTGTTGGATGCATCGGGAGCTCTGTACTATTTAACGGAGGTCTACTGACGCATACATTCCCTGCTTATGTGCAGAGAAAAACAATGACTTCCCCTGCACAAAATATGTCTGCATAGATACTAAATAAAGAACAACAATTCTCGGAAAGAAGAAGAGTCCTTAACCAAAGAATGAAAATGGTAACGGCAAGAGAGTGGAATTTTATAAAATACTTGTCAAATGGAAACTTCAGAAGTCTAGCTGTGATTAATAAAAATCCACCTCTCCCATGCAGTGAGGTGAAAAATTATTGCAGAGTTCTCCTTTTATCACAGGTCTGATAAGATCCTCTCTATTCATGTCAGGGGTCATACGTCAGGGTTATAACTTTAGCAAGGCTCTTTTTACGCCACAGTTCTACCAGACTCTAACCATATCAGTGTGTGTATGTCACATCTTGACTAGTCATGGGATCTGTATATAAATGGACTCCGTTTAGGCCTGATTTTTTTATAACAGTAGGTAGATTTCAGAAAATGTTATTGTAATTTAAGCTTTTTTGTATTTGCACCTAGTGCCTGGGTTGCTGAGAATCAATGAGACTGCTCCACTAGATAACATTTTGTAATTCGGGGGCAAGTCACTTACCATGTTTGCCAGAACTGCGATCCTATCCATAGTGCTAGGTCAACAATGGATTTACATTTTACAGCTAGGTGAACTCAGCAAGGTCTCGTCAGAGTTGAAATGTTACGTGGCCCATTCGAAAACTTGTTTATGGATAGGACTGGCTTACCAGTGGCAAGGATTTAGCATGTAGATTTTGGTGAGAGTAAACTTACATAGAGGCATGGGAAGTGGTAATTCTAGGGCTGGAGCGCCGTGTTACTTTGTGCACAGCTACAAACCTGCAAGTTCATGGGTATTCACCAACTCATTTACAGCCCCTTACCCCTCTGGAAAAGGTTGAAAACCTACTCCTGACAAGGGCCGGCTTACACCTTTTACTGAGTAGTATCCCCACCCCCAAGCACCCTCCTCCCTGCTGCTAAATATAACAATTATATTGTAGAGAAAGGAGTTTTACAATACAGGAAATGTTTCCTGCTGGAGAAAGTGTAATTCCCTTTGTTCTGCAGATTTTAACATGCACCTAAACACGTATCTTTGCTCATGATAAATTGGGATTGACAAACATTTACCAGAATGATGGTTTCCATACCTCCTTCTATAACCTCCTGCAAACTCTTGCAAGCGTAAATACGGACCAATTTAAGGTACTAGACCCAGCATGCATGAGACACCTATTATCAATTAAGGCCTTAGATAAATGCTTTGAATGGGTCCTTAAAAACTGCCTGGAACCACCATCTGTTTTTTAAAATTGTATATTATCAAAAGAAAAGGTACTCAAATAATTTCAAAACCAGTCTTGCTTCCATTCGTTTGCATGTAATCAAGGAGCATCCTTAGAACGCAGCAACTTGTCACAAATTATTAGGTTTGCAAACATGCAAGTTAAGTTTACAGCTCACTATATGTTCTTAGCGTATTTGCCCAACTTTTAAAGACTTTATACAATTTTGAACATCTTATACAAAAGGATGCATACAACTTTCTTTCCCACAACCAAACAGTGATACTGTCAACTGTCACCCAAAGGGTTTGTGCTGCAGGGGCTAGACCCATTTGTCCAACAGACAAAATAAACATAAAAATCTCAGCCTTGACCCCAAACAATATATCCTTTACATAGGTCTACATAATTTCCATACCCCTGAAAGGACATGTGAAGTAGGTAAGCTATCAGCTCTGTATGTTATTCAGAGACACAGAGAGCTCCCCTAAGTGGGAGAAATGGGTTGCAGCTATAGAAAACAAACCAGTTAGCTGTTTGAAAGTGCCCCTTTTGACATGGTCACCCTCACTTTTTGTCACTGGTGCTGAGGTTTTTCGAATGAAGGTGCACTGGGTTCCTGCTAAACAGGTCCCCAGTGCCAGGGCTCTTTCCCTAGTAAATAGTACCACAGTACACAGCGCCTGGATACTAGAGGGGGTCCCCATGGGCTGCAGCATGTATGCCGCCACCATAAGGGATACAGTCACTGCAGTGTCATGGTTCAAGCCACAAGTAATAACATGACATGGCACACTCAGTGTGTGCCAAGCCCAAGTCACCCCTACAGAAGGCCTTGGAGTCCTAAGGTAGGGTGCATTATATTTGATCTAAGGACATAACTGCATGAGCAGACATGCTCCTGTGATGTCTGTAGGACAGTACCATCTTGCCTGGCATGTTACCCCCATATTTTCACTGTATGTATGTTGTTTTAGTCATTGTGTCACTGTGCCCTGTATGTGTTCCCTGTGTGGTGCCTAACTGTATCACTGAGGCTCTGCTAACCAGAACCTCAGTGTTTATGCTCTCTCTGCTCTTTAAATTTGTCACTGCAGGCTAGTGACTACATTTACCAATTCTCATTGGCACCCTGGTACACCCATATAATTCTCTTGTATATGGTACTGAGGTACCCAGGGTATTGGGGTTCCAGGAGATCCCTATGGGCTGCAGCATTTCTTTTGCCACCCATAGGGAGCTCAGGTAATTCTTACACAGGCCTGCCACTGCAGCCTGAGTGAAATAACGTCCACGTTATTTCACAGCCATTTTCACTGCACATAAGTAACTTATAAGTCACCTATATGTCTAACCTTTACTTAGTGAAGGTTGGGTGCAAAGTTACTTAGTGTATGGGCACCCTGGCACTAGCCAAGGTGCCCCCACATCGTTCAGGGCAAATTCCCCGGACCTTGTGAGTGCGGGGACACCATTACACGCGTGCACTATACATAGGTCACTACCTATGTATAGCCTCACAATGGTAACTCCGGACATGGCCATGTAACATGTCTAAGATCATGGAATTGTCCCCCCAATACCATTCCATGATCCCCCGGGTCTCTAGCACAGAACCCGGGTACTGCCATACTGCCTTTCTGGGGTTTCCACTGCAGCTGCTGCCAACCCCTCAGACAGGATTCTGCCCTCCTGGGGGTCCAGGCAGCCCTGGCCCAGGAAGGCAGAACAAAGGATTTGCTCTGAGAGAGGGTGTTACACCCTCTCCCTTTGGAAATAGGTGTGAAGGGCTGGGGAGGAGTAGCCTCCCCCAGCCTCTGGAAATGCTTTGATGCGCACAGATGGTGCCCATCTCTGCATAAGCCAGTCTACACTGGTTCAGGGATTTCCCCCAGCCCTGCTCTGGCGCGAAACTGGACAAAGGAAAGGGGAGTGACCACTCCCCTGACCAGTACCTCCCAGGGGAGGTGCCCAGAGCTCCTTCAGTGTGTCCCAGACCTCTGCCATCTTGGAAACAGAGGTGTTGAGGGCACACTGGACTGCTCTGAGTAGCCAGTGCCAGCAGGTGATGTCAGAGACCCCCTCTGATAGGCTCTTACCTTTCTTGGTAGCCAATCCTCCTTTCTTGGTAGCCAAACATCCTTTTCGGGCTATTTAGGGTCTCTCCTCTGGGGAATTCCTCAGATAACGAATGAAGGGCTCACCAGAGTTCCTCTGCATCTCCCTCTTCGACTTCTACCAAGGATTGACCGCTGACTGGTCCAGGACGCCTGCAAAACCGCAACAAAGTAGCAAGACGACTACCAGCAATATTGTAGCGCCTCATCCTGCTGGCTTTCTCGACTGTTTCCTGGTTGTGCATGCTCTGGGGGTCACCTGCCTTCACCCTGCACCAGAAGCCAAGAAGAAATCTCCAGTGGGTCGACGGAATCTTCCCCCTGCTAACGCAGGCACCAAAAAAGACTGCATCACCGGTCCTCTGGGTCCCCTCTCATCCAGACGAGCGTGTTCCCTGGAACACAGGAACTCTATCCAGGTGACTCCCACAGTCCAGTGATGCTTCAGTCCAAGTTTGGTGGAGGTAAGTCCTTGCCTCTCCACGCTTGACTGCAAACCTGTGTACTGCCTGATTTGCAACTGCTCCGGCTCCTGTGCACTCTTCCAGGATTTCCTTTGTGCACAGCCTAGCCTGAGTCCCCAGCACTCCGTCCTGCAGTGCTCAACCCTCTGAGTTGGCCTCCGACGTCGTGGGACCTTCCTTTGTAACTCTGTGTGGACTCCGGTTCACAAATCTTCTAAGTGCCTGTTCGGATACTTCTGTGGGTGCTGCCTGCTTCTGTGGGGACTCTCGGAGTTGCTGAGCGCCCCCTCCGTCTCCTCCTCCAAGAGGCGACATCCTGGTCCTTCCTAGTCCCCAGCAGCACTCAAAAACCTCTACTGCGACCATTGCAGCTAGCAAGGCTTGTTTGCGGAATTTCTGCGTGGGAACACTTCTGCAACCTTCATCCCGATGTGTGACATCTTCCATCCAAAGGAGAAGTTCCTAGTCCTTTTCGTTGTTGCAGAACTCCAAGCTTCTTCCATCCGGAGGCAGCTTCCTTGCACCTTCATCCAGGGTTTCCTGGGCTCCTACCCCCCCCTCACCACCAACACTATCGTGACTATTGGACTTGGTCCCCTTGCTTTGCAGGTCCTCAGGTCCAGGAATCCGTTTTCAGTGCACTGCTGGTGTTTGTTGTTCTTGAAGAATCCCCCTATCACGACTATTGTGCTCTTTTGGGGTAGTAGGTGTACTTTACTTCTACTTTTCAGGGTCTTGGGGAGGGGTATCTTGGACACCCTGACTGTTTTCTTACAGTCCCAGCGACCCTCTACAAGCTCCTATAGGTCTGGGGTCCATCCGTGATTCGCATTCCACTTTTGGAGAATATGGTTTGTGTTGCCCCTAAACCTATGTTCACCTTTTGCAATTATACACTGTTTGCATTACTTTTCTGTCTCTTACCTGTTTTGGGTTTGTGTACATATAACTTGTGTATATTACTTACCTTCTTACTGAGGGTACTCACCGAGATACTTGTGGCATATTGTCATAAAAATAAAGTACCATCATTTTTAGTAACTCTGTGTATTGTGTTTTCTTATGATATTGTGCTATATGACATAAGTGGTATAGTAGGAGCTTTGCATGTCTCCTAGTTCAGCCTACGCTGCTTTGCCATAGCTACATTCTATCAGCCTAAGCTGCTAGAAACACCTCTTCTACACTAATAAGGGATAACTGGACCTGGCACAGAGTGTAAGAACCACAGGGTACCCACTATAAGCCAGGTCAGCCTCCTACAATGTCTAGTTCAATTACTTAGACATTGCAAGTGGACAGGGAAGCCATCTTAAGGTATGTACTGGGCACTGGTCAATTCAAGTTACCCAGCTATATGACGGTTTCACTAAAACCTATGGTGTTTGGTATCAAATGCCTTGCCTTAATAAATCCAGACTTATGACCATCTTGGATTTATTAGGAAATGCACCCAGAAGGCACCTTAGAGGTGTCCCCTGAAACCTATCTTCATGTGCTGGCTGACTGGTATCAACCAGCCTGCCACCAAAGAAATGTTTTGACCCGCTGGACTTGAGAGCCTGCACTCTAAAAGGACAGAAACAATGCCTGGTCCGGAGGAAGGTGTTATCACCGCCTCCAGCAGGATAGCTAAATAATCTGCCTAACAAGGCCAGGGACTTCAAAGTCCCTGCCGCCTTTGATATGCGACACCAGCATCCCCCAGATATTGGAGTTTTCACTTCCAGCCCTGAGGCCCATTTGGCACCAGGACAGATGGGAAATTAGCTATGGATGTAGGTGTGGTGCACTACCAGACTAGACACACCTCTAAGGTGGGCTGTCTGATGTGCTTCACGAGGGGAGGGTTCCACCATCTGTTTTGTGGTGGAATTAGGAATTCTGGGACAGGGTTATGCCCACTCCCCACAGAAAGTTGTCATACAGAGTGCCTCCAGCACTTCACCAAGCCATCGGCATCTCCCTTCAAGTGGGGGAGCCACTTCCCTGCATCCTGCAGGCACCAACCGCAACATCCAGTTCAATGCTCTGCTGACGACTGTATCCACTGATGCAGCAGCCGCCCAGGAGAAGGTCACTGTGCTTCAGGAGCACCAACCAGTCTCCTCAGCAAGTGGGGAGACACCAGGATCTACAGGTGCCGTCCTGCACCAATACCAGAGGGACCTGATCCCTAGCAGCAACCAACAATTTTTTGGCCCCCACCAACCGAGCTCAACTCTCACTCACCACTATCCCCCCCAAAACCTTGGGAGCTCCAGGACTTGTCCCCGAACCTCCCACTGCAGCCTGTTTCCGAGTGCCACCCCCCCACCTCACCAACCGTGCAGTGTGCAAGGCACCCAACCCTTCCAGCACCTCTGCACTGGGACGACATAGGGCAAGAAAAAGTGTACTGCTGGTGGTTCTAGTGACCCTGTCTCCCTAGCACCCTAGGACACCTCAAAATCGACTGCAAAGACACCTATGCAGTAAAAGTACTTTACCCAAAGGAAGTCCTTTCCCGCATAAAAGCGCAGGAGTGAACTTGTTACTTGCAAAAATTGATAACTGCAAAAGTACTTACCTTCTTTGAAGTTTTACTGGTGTTGAAATATTTTATAAAAATAACTATATTTTTCTAAATATTGGCCTTGAATTTCTTGAGTGTGTCACATTTGCAGATTCTGTGTTCAACAAATGCTTAGCACTACCTTTTGAGAAGTCCAAACGTCTCGCCCACACTACCACAAAAGAGAGCATTTGGCATTATTATATTAACCCCTGCAAACCAAATAAGGGTTGATTGTACTATCTGCATAGTGTCACATTACATTTGGTGCACTACATAGATAGCCAGCTTCCTACAGTAGCTGTTTGAGAACATGCCATATCTCAGTAGGCAACTTTCTCCTCTGATCATTCCTTACATCAAATTAACTTTCCATCGCCATCAAATCTACTTCTCAACTTTTTAAATCAAACACACTAGGATTCAGAGTTGGAAGAGTGGACTATGGTTTAATCATGTTATGTTTGGCCAAGTTGTTGGCACCTCCACAATTACCTTAAAAGGCCACAACCTTCCACCTACTAGAAAACACTCGTTGTGACCACAATTAGAAACAGCTTTAAAACCAGTCAATTAGTTTGTACACTTCTGCTCCTTTTAGGCAGATCGTCTTGCCTGCTGTATTTTCGGCTAAAGCAATGCCTTTGCACCCCCATTTAACCTCCGACTATTTGTCCTTCAAAAGGTGAGATACACTGAAAACAGAAGGGTTGTGTGCTGTGCTCTGCCACATATGCCTTAGCGCACACAAGGAGAATGCTCATCTACTTAGACACTCATTATTGCTTTGCTTCATATTTAGTGGAGTCTCTCTTCAATCCTCAAATGATTTTCAGCTTTTGGACTACACAGCCAAGAGGCCTTTAAAAACGTGAGGACTACTTAGCTAGCATGGAGTGTGTTGAATTATGTATAGCTTAATGTCTGAAATGTGTGTGTAACTAAAACCAGACAGCTAGATAAGCTGTTACATTATAAATGAACAAGCATAACCTAAATAAATGTACTCCGATATAATGTGATGTAACATATGTAAAGTTTGTTTCACTCTGAAGCCTTATGTTTGATCTTCTTCACTTGGATACTAGATAACATTTACTCAAACTCCCTGGTGAAGCAATTAAAATAGTGAGTACATAAAACAGAACTAGTAACTTTCGTTTTTTCCCCCCAATGCTGGTTACAGTTTATAGTTAAAAACATTTTATACAGCTTTCAAGAAAATAAAATTATAACTTACTGTGCTAGAAGAGAGGCTAAACAGCCATACACAGAAGGTGTGTACATATTTCCATTTTGATTAGAGACGAGCAAAGAGGACTTGGTTTTTTGGTTGAAAAGCTCCTCACTGGCCTTCATAAAGGCTTTTTCGACATCTCTATCGAAGTATGTGTCTTCCAGTTTCACATCTCTATAAAAAAATAAAAAAAAAAACACAGGTTCAAGAGGCATATTTTTACATGCCCTCTAAAGAGCTATAACGTTTTACTGTTAAACTGTAATGACAAACACACTGATTTACCATGTACAAGTACAAGAGAATCTAACATTAAAAATAAAAGCAGCAATATTAATACACAGATCAAAATGGATTTGGACACACATTTAAGACATTTTGAAATGGGCATACTCTTAATGGAACCATTTGCTAAAACGATGCTATTATTAAAAACCATTTGCTAACACGGTTATTCACAAATGGCCTCGCCTGAAAGTCCAAGAACTGCTCCCACATTATCACTCCTACCGGTGGACCAAACTTATCTTTCATAAAATGCGCGAAGGATACCTCCCACGAGTAATGTAGAAAAAACATGACAGTCATAGTTACCAGGTATACATGTAAGCACAGAAAACATTATTTGTCTGAAACTATGGTGTTACAGCAGCGAGATCTTCTCCAAATTCATAACCTTAGTCTAATTCACAGTCCAACTTAAATTTTTTAATACACCTAAAATAGTTTCCCCTTTCAAAATCTCTTCTGAAATGCGAAAATAAAAAAGTTCAAAAAATCTGGAAGCTTTGGAGAAAAAAAAAAGATTTGCTTCTTGAAATGTAATTTTACTGTGCATGGAAGCTTACATCTCCCACTGCCCTTTTAGTACTACGGTATTGGTGCTGGTATCGCAGTACGAAATAATCTGGCTGGCTGGGCACAACACTGAAGAAAATATTGCAGCCATCAATAAATAAATATTAAATAAAAAAAATAGAGGGAGGGAGAATGAGAATCTCCTGTGCACAGATATATCTATGTGAAAGGCTATACAGAAATATATATGATGGAGATCCACTGCACACACTTTGGAGAAGTGAATTCATAGCACCTGCCAGAAAGCATGGCAGTATATCCACCCAACGTGCTACAGATATCTCTATATCAATGGCTATGTAGGAATATTTGTAGGCACATATGATGCAGACCCACTGCACAGTTTAGAACGGTGGAGTCACGTTACATGCCAGAAATTATAGCAGTACTTCCTCCCTGCATTACAACCGTTGCCACTCACATAATATGCATGGATTAGAGGCAGAATCAGTCTCTGGACCCAGAGTTCGCTGTCTATGGACTTCTGGCATTGTGGGGAGTTTTAAAGGGAGGGCATTGGGATGGGGCCGGGGGCAGGAAAGGGTGTCTGTCCAAGATGTGCTGGCCACCTGGAGTAATTCTAGAGAGCAGTGTGTCTGCTGAAGATCAGAACTTCTCTTTTGTCTGCGTTAAGATTCAAGCAGTTGTCTTTCATCCATGTCACGACGTTGGTCATGCAGTTGTGGAAATTGGTTTTAGCTGATGTGGGTTCCTCTGAGAGAGAGGATGAGCTGTGTGCCGTCGGCGTAGGAGATGTTGATGTGGTGGTATCTGACAATGTCTGTGCTTGGGTTGTGAGGTGAAGGATGGAAGGCAGACCCTCTGGGTGTAACCAGCGAGGAAGGATGCCATCCATCTGAGCAAGTCGTTGGTGATTCCAAAGTGGCGTAGTCCTTTGATGAAGGTGTGGTGGGAGACTGTCTAAAGCTGCAGAGAGGTCCAAGAGTATGAGGGTGGCTGATTCTCCTTTGTCACATAGGGCTCGGATGTTGTCTGTTGCGGCGATCAGGGCTTTCTCTGTGCTGTGATTGGTTCAGCAGTTTTTTTCTTTCCAGATGGTCAGTGAGATGGTGGTTCATACCCTTCTCTAGGACACTGGCGGGGAAAAGGAGGAGGGGAAATTGGGCGTAGTTCTGGAGCTCGCTGGGTGTTAGCCAAAAGCTTCTTGAAGAGGGTCTCAATTCTATGTGTTTACATGCGTTGGGAAAGATGGCTGTAAATATGGAGGCATTGGGAATGTTTGTGAACTGCTGTCTGGTCTTCATGCTTAAGTTGAAGTGGCAATGAGGGCATGGGTCAGTGGGTTCTCCTCAGTGGATGGAGTTTATCAGGGCAGTTGTTTGTGTGCTTATCGGTTCCCATGCAGTGATCAGGTGGCGAGTGGTGATTGTGGTTGATGGGTTGCTGAGGAGGTTGTAGGGTTGGACATACACAATTCTGCAGATAGTTGCTATTTTGTTGTGGAAGTGGTCGGCGAGGCACTTGCAGAGTTGCTGTGATGGAGGGACTGAGTTCTGTGTGGCTCGGACGATGGTGAAGAGTTCTTAGGAAACTGTTTTCAATCCGGCGTGTTCTAGCTTCCTTCTTTGCTGCTTTGAGCTGGCGGTGGTAGTGGGTTATATTGTTTATGTGCTCTCAAGTTTTATTTGTACATTTGAATAAGTTACATGTTATTTGTTTGTACTATATGTGGGTTCTCTTTCAGAACCTTGGACAGAAGATCACTTGCTGCTTGACCTGAGGCAGGTACCATGCTGTCTTCTAATAAATGTCCTACCCACTTGGATTTGTGTGTGATTCCTGTATCCTTCTCTGGTTTTGAACCCAACATAGTTGTTGAGGGTGGCTCCGTCTGTGTCGTGTCTGCTGGTTCACCAACTTCTTTCTAGTGGTTTACACTTGTGTTTTGATGCTCTAACTTATGGTGTGTACCAGCTGGCTTGTTTGGGGGGTCTGTGTGTCTTAGATGGTTTGACTTGGGTGGCCGTGTTGGTGATCCAGGTGTTGACATTTTCTACTGTTTGATATAGGCTGGTGGTTATGTTAAGTTGGATGGCGTGGAGGGCTTCGGTCCATTGCTGCCGAGTTACCCTGGTCCAGCTGTGGTATGGAGAGCTGTGTAAGTTGAGGGTGGTGCTCCGCAGACCGAGGATGAAGTGTACGATGGCGCAATCTAATGATTCCTGCCTTATCTCATAGGTAATGGTGTTGCTGAATTCAGGACCCCTTTCCACTGCCCTACTATGACTGCTTTCTATGGTATGGAGAAACATGGAACCCAGTGACAAGATATAGGCTGAAAAATTGGTTGCTGTGTTGTAATGGAAGGAAGGGACTAAAACATGCTTTAGGATGGGGAAGTAAACTGCAGGCATAGTGAAGAAGGAAGGAAGGAGGAGCATGGAAACATTTTCATAACATTGCAGTATTATGATGCTGTCAGTGATTAAGAGCTATAGGGAGACCAAGTTAAAAACTGGAACACCCTAGTGACAGGTGCAAGAAGGGAGGCTGGTTTCTGAAATAAGTATGACTATAATCCTGCCCAAGTTCTCTCTCTGGGTCCTTCTAGCTATAGTTTTGTAAAACTGATTTAATCAAATCTGATCTTATGATCTTTTTGCACATGATGCCAATGACCAGACCACAAACCACTGTTAAGAGAGCTGTATATTCTATAGTATCAGGAAAGGATGAGATGATCATGAGACTTTTTAGGTTTGTCTCTAGATTAGGTGAAAATGGGTGGATAACAATTGTCCTGCACTGTCCGGCTCTCTTGCATAATTTTCTTTTCAATCACAAATGGTTTTACATTACTGAAAAGTCATATGAATTACTTGGTTGTTGGACCTTAAATAATGTGCCTTCATGCCAAATACACATTCATCTTGAGCTTATTTCTGGAAAGGTTTCTCTAGCCTCAAGTGGTGCAACTTATTTAGAGGCAGAATACATTTCTTCATGGATAGAAGCCATTTACGGGCAAAGGTCCATTTTTCACAGTTTCAAAGATTTTGAATCTTCATATTACTCCCCTAAAATAATCTGTTGAATTTATCATATGGCATGTGTCTCAAGTGCTCTAAATAAGTTTTTAATTAGCTGAATAAACGCAAATACATTTTGAGCACAAACAAAAGTATATCCATCAACCTAGATATGAGACATTATGTCTACACACTACAAATATCTCCTCCTCAATTAAGTTTACAATTTCAGTCAAATGTGTGACAGCAATAAATGGAAGACTCAACAAGCACCAACTCTGTTCTCACCTGAAGGCTTCAAGCCCAGCAAATATACCGTTTGCAATGTCTGGGTTTGGGTCATCCAGGAAGTCGTTAAGCAATAACCTAGCAAGTGATTTCTGAACAAGCTTGCAGTAGGGAGAATGGAAGATCATGAACCCAAAGTCATTCAGGGTAAAGCGCCTGTTACATCCATCTGAAAAAAAAAGAAAATCATGTTGAAGGACATCTTAAATGTTTAAGTTAGCATCTTGGTTTCTCCATTTCTTGATTTTAAGAACTTCCTAAATAATCACAGTATTCTAGTCAGAAATATATAAATAAAACATTTCCTAAAAGGGTGGGGGCTCTCCTTTCTGTTCTGAATGGATATTTCCCATGGGTGGGGGGTTGGGGAGGGGGCGGAGGGGTTGGGTGGCATGGATATGCATAAGACTGGTATTTGTCTAGAGTGGCACAGTAGGCATAAAGCAATGAACTGTCCCAGGGTCATTGCCAGTGGTTTCGATTAATTCAAGCATTCCATCCATCCATCCATCCCCTTTTTGTTGTTGGGTTTCAGAATATGTATGATTTGTCTTTATTAAAAGGAGAGTCCTGACTATGCTCCAAACCTGTCCAAACGAACAAGAGACAGAGATAGATTTCCAATTGGTTTGTCAATATGTAGCTGGTTATCATCGGTGTAAAACAAGAGAACATGTGTATGGTCGAATAGTGTCATGCCTCTTGCTAACTCCTCCCCACCCTTAACGTGGCCACCAGAGGCTTTACAGCCAGAACAAACACTAGAGGCCTCCGAAACAACCCTGCTGTAGAGGCTCTAGCTGTTGAGTGTGTGTGTGTAGTAGTCTGACCATTACGAATCCCATTTTCTCCTTCACCAACTGCAGGAAGCTCCTGCTAAAGGTGTTGAATGCTTTTTCCATAACTATTGTTAGAAATAGGGGTCTTTGGTTGGCAGTCAGGTTACCCCCCCGTCCAAGCAAGGACCCTCACTCTAGTCAGTTTAAAGGAGAATCACCCTCAGTTAACCCCCACCCACCCCCTTGGTAGCTTTGCACAAGCAGGCAGGCATAGCTTCAGAAGCAAGGTCTAAAGTATTTGTACCAACACACACAGTAACTCAGTGAAAACACTACAAAATGACAAACACAGGTTTAGAAAAAGATAATATTTATCTAATCAAAACAAGACCAAAAACAACACAAATCCAACATACACAAGTCAAGTTATGAATTTTTTAAGAATAGGAGTCTTAAATCCTTTAGAAAACAGTGAGACCACTGTTAGCGTGCAAAAGTACCTAGGTAGCAACAAAATAACACCGCACGGGCGAGTGTGCGTCGGAAAAGGCCAGCAATGCATCGATTTCTCATTCGCAAGAGAGACTGTATGTTGTTCCTCCTCCGGTTGGGTCGGTGTGCGCCGTTTCTCCTCTCTCACAATAGAGCGATGCATTGATCCGGACAGACACCTCAGGCTTTGCGTTGTTTTTCCGAGCCCGGCAATGTTGCGTTGAAAATCCGATCGCACGGTATCCCAAAACCGCGCTGCGTGGTGTTTGAGTAGTTATCAGCCTCTGTTAGCAGGTGTTGCGCGTCGCTTCTCCAGCCACGTTGCTTCGATCTTCCAGCCGCGATGCAGATAGAGCGTTGATTTCAGCCGCGAAGCAAGCGGCGTGCCTTTTATCAGCTGTGTCACGGAAGATGCATCAAACACTTCCCCGCACGTTGGTCTGTGCATGGATTTTCAGTCTTGGTCTGCCAACTTCACCTTTCAAGGGCCCAGGGACTGGATAGGGCACCACTTGGCAGGGTAGGAGGCTCAGCAGAGAGTCCAGGTGTCTGCAGGGGAAATCTTTGATGGCTCTGAGACTTCAGCAACAGAAGCCAAGCTCAGTTCAAGCCCTTGGAGATTCTTTACAAGCAGGAATGCACAACAAAGTCCAGTCTTTGTCCCCCTTTCACAGACAGAAGCAGTAACTGCAAGATAGCTCCACACAGCATAGTCACAGGCAGGGCAGCACTTCTCAGCTCCTCTCCTTGGCAGAGGTTCCTCTTGAGTCCAGAAGTGCTCTAACTTTCAGGGGTTTGGGCGCTCTTCTTATACCTCTTTCTGCCTTTGGAGTAGGTCTACTTCAAAGGAAAGTCTCTCTTGTTTGTGAGATCCTGCCTTGCCCAGGCCAGGCCCCAGACACACACCAGTGGGTTGGAGACTGCATTGTGTGAGGGCAGGCACAGCCCATCAGGTGTGAGTGACCACTCTTCCCCTCCCTCCTAGCACAGGTTTCTCATCAGGATATGCAGGCTACACCCCAGCTCCCTTTGTGTCACTGTCTATAGAGAGGTGCAAACAGCTCAACTGTCAAACTAACCCAGACAGGGTAAGAAAGAAAATGCCTACTTTCTAAAAGTGGCATTTTCAACACACAATCTCAAAACCAACTTTACTAAAATATGTATTTTAAAATTGCGAGTTCAGAGACCCCAAACTCCAGATGTCTATCTGCTCCCAAAGGGAATCTACACTTTCATATTTAAAGTCGGCCCCCATGTTAACCTATGAGAGAGATAGGCCTTGCACAGTGAAAAACAAATTTGGCAGTATTTCCCTGTGAGGACATATAAACACATTAGTATATGCTATACCTTAAACATAAACATAAACTGCACCCTGCCCTTGGGGCTACCTAGGGCCCACCTTAGGGGTGTCTTACATGTAAAAAGGGGAAGGATAAGGCCTGGCAAGTGGGTACACTTGCCAAGTTGAATTGGAAGTTTTAAAACTGCACACACAGACACTGCAGTGGCAGGACTGAGCCATGTTTACAGGGCTACTATTTGTAGGTGGCACAACCAGTGCTGCAGGCCCAAATAGTAGCATTTGATTCACAGGCCCTGGGCACCTCTGGTGCACTGTACTAGGGACTTACCAGTAAATCAAAGATGCCAATCATGGAAACCAAATTATACATACATTTTACATAGGAGCACTTTAGCACTGGATAGCAGTGGTAAAGTGCCCAGAGAAACAAAAACAGCAAAAACAGAGTCCTGCACATCAAAAATCTAGGAAAGAGAGGCAGAAAGTTAGAGGAGACCACGTCAAGGATGCCAAGTCAAACAACTTTGCAAAAACAACAGATGATGGAGAAAATGCTGCACAATGCAAACATTCACCACCAGTCACAAAGATCTGGGTTTAATCCATTGCTTTTTTGCTCTACACGCCACCCCAGCATGGACCCAGCCACATGCAAATCAGTCTTGACCCTGATTCCCATGGGACCAGTCCAGCCCAAACTACCAGCCAGGTCCTCCCTAGAACGGAAACAAGCATCCTGGGACCGGTTTCAGGCTATCACCCTTCATCAGTCAGGCTAGCTTGAATCCAGTGGCGCAGTGAGCACAGGACCCACATCTGGGCATACGCTTCCCACTTAGAGCAACAAATGCAAAAAGAACAGATGATGGAGAAAATGCTGCACAATGCAAACATTCACCCCCTGTCACAAAGATCTGGGTTTATTGCATCGTTTTTTTGCTCACCGCGTCACCCCAGTTTGGGCCCAGCCATATGCAAATCAGTCTTGACCCTGTTCCACATGGGAACAGTCCAGCCTGAACTGCTAAGTTCAGGGAGGACCTGGCAAGGCCTGGCAGTTCAGGCAGGACTGTTCCCAGGGGTAACAGGGTCAAAACTGATTTGCAGATGGCTGGGTCCAAACTTGATGGCATGGCAGCCAAAAAGAACTGATGGATTAAACCCAGATGTGTGATTGGGATGTGAATGTTTGATTTGCTCTGCATTCCGTCCACCATCTGTTTGTTTTTGCAATTTTCAGTAACTATGGCAGCCACCACAGGCTCACCCACGTTGAATAGGGTGTTGGAAACCAAGGCCCACATGTAGCAACCTTCAGATTTGCGACCCGCAAAATGCGAGTCAGAGCGAGTCGCAAATCCGAATGCTGGATGGTGTCCCCGATACCATCTGCGATTCGCATGGGGGGGGGGTCGCAAATGCTCATCTCATGATTAATCAGGAGGTGATCATTTGCGACCCCCTTGCGAATGGCGGCCCTCACAGGGATGGTGGCCTGCTGCGGACAGCAGACCAGCATGTCTGTGACTGCTTTTCAATAAAGCAGTTTTTGTTGTTGTAATGCAGCCCGTTTTCCTTAAAGGAAAACGAGATGCATTACAAAAAACGAAAAATGAAACGTTTTCGTTTCATTTTTACGGACCACTGCCTGCTCTGAAAAAATGTTTACCGTCACATTCACAATGGGGACCCCTTCCCTTTTGCGAATGGGTTACCACCCATTTGAAATGGAAGCAAAATGCGATTGGTTTGCGACCGCGGTCACAAACCAATCCTACATTGCACTGCGACTCGCAATTAGGAAGGGAACACCCCTTCCTAATTGCGAGTCGCAAACCTGTTTTGCGATTCGGTAACCAGGTTACTGAATCGCAAAACGGGGTTTGTGCATTGCAATGTGCTGTTTGCGACGTGCAAAAAGCTTGTTACATGTGGCCCCAAATGAAGGAATCTACGGATGTTCAGGGGTGCGTTTCTGCCTAGAGTGAAACAGAATGATCCAGATTAATGAGTACAGGCATAAAAGGAACAAGCCTATCACCAGAAATTAAGCCAAAATCTTTTACGTTGAATATAGATAAAGGGTTGTATGTGCCAACATCAAGGCGATATTGCCAGGTTCCGAGGGAGTAAATTGTCTCTTTGGATGCCGGCAGCAGTACATTCCTGGGGCTGAATAACGCAATATTATTCTCTGTGGGAAGCACATCAATGGGAGTCTGCGTTTTGTCTGAAATAATCAGCCGAGCAAGAATCCTGCCTGCTTTAGCACTTTCAGTATATTTCTAAATAATACATCCCTTGAAGTCATGAAGGCCCAGTCCAGCTAAAGACTTTATGTAATCCTTTCTCATCCGTGTCAGTGGAGGACGTTCTGCGGTGTCAGTAATAGCTTTGATTTCTAGGTATTTCAATGCGTTTTCCAAACTCAAAAATCTTCTCTCTAATTCCCCTATCACTTCATATGTCGTTCCTGAAGAGCTGCCTCTTATTCTCACTTTGAACGCCTCACATTCTACTATGGAGTCCCTGGCAGTGCTGGCTTCCACCTAGGAAACTGCAATCAAGGTCCATAGTATCTCCCTACATGGCGCATTAAGCAGGCCTACAGACTGCAGCCTCCATGTCCAGGTTAGGAATGCAGCTTAAACGAACACCATTTTCAGAATTTAGAATACTGAGCTGCATTAAAAAAAAAAAAAAAAAAAAAACCTATTCTGGTCTCTAGTGTATAGACCTTTTAATAATAAGAGTTTCCTCTTTGGTCAGGAAACATTGAGCACCATATATCAGTTTAGAGATATAAAAGTTGTTCCACAATTTCAAACAGTGCAAAATTAAAAAAATAAAATAATGCGCACTTTCGTAAAAACTCAAAAAGCTTCCTTTAACAAAAAAAAATATATATATATTCCAAAATAAAAGTATATAGTCTATGAGCAAAGATGAATCACAAGTAACGGTAAAAGGCAAAGAAGTCCAAAACAAAACTCTGTAGCACCACAAAGAATTACAAAGTGATAGTAAAGGCTCAGCTGTATTTCACACATTAGTAACAGTAGAAGCTTGCAGTGCAGGGCTGACTGCAAAACAAAAGGCCATAAAGCACTATTTCACATATGATAAAAACAAGAAATTGTAGAAGAGGCAGTGGACAGAGTTCCATAGCAGGTAGCTTTATTCTATTTCAACAACCCATGGCAAGACACGTTAATTGTATGCAACATGGAAAGTGCATATAAACATGGATGTGCTAACATCTGTAATTAGAAGTTTAAAATCTCTGAAATAAACACACTTTCCATGATTATGGGAGTTTTCAGATTTTCCAAATTAGGGAATTATTGAACCAAACATTTCACAAGATACATCACAGTAATGTTGACTAAACGTCAGAATAATACAATTAAGATTAAAATAATAAACAGTGTTGTTGGGGCCAGATAGTGGGCACAGAATATGCAAATATATGCTCATTTACTCACTCTCCAGGACATTTTATGATGTGCGTTTTTGGGCATTGTTCTGTAAAAAAATCCAATACATATTGCTAATTACATTACAAAATTCCATCTTCAATTAAAACAGTAGCATCCTTCTCCATTTCTTTTAACAGCATGACGTGTAAATTAGGTTCTGTTTTATTTGGGAGTCGGTAAAGGTGGGATTGATTGCTTGCACTTGTGCAAAGCAATCAGTCACAATCAAGATGCCACCAGAAGAGGGGCTAAATCCCAAAGAGTTTAGAATAATAGAACTTTATACAAAAAGACAGCAATTACTTAGCGCAATAATCAGCCATTCTTATTCTTTGAAAACGAAGGCAAATTTTAAGCGATATTTTTAATGAAAGCAAGATGCAACAGTTTTCATATGAAAGAAACATACCTTTGCCTCTCTGAGCATTTACTTTCTTCCGATAAATGGAATAGCAGCGATCTAACGCACTGAGGTAGCACTGAATAGATAGTTTTCCATCAACAACTGGATATTCTGACACCATATCTGGCTTATAAAAATCATAGGCGTGCTGCATGTGTGTTCCACGCAGACCTAGAAACATGAGAAAAGTGCAAATTAAACAAATGTCGGTTCTGCAAGTCCTTTCAATCTACTTTTTGTGACTTTCTATCAAACAGTCTGAAAGTTAAATCAATGTAGAGTGGGGGGGATTAGTTGCCCATACATAAAACCAGTTACAACAAAGTTTAAGAGGCACATGATCAATTGTGCAACTCTGCATAAAATGCCAGTTTAGACCACAGAACTGGTTACCACAAGTACTGTGCACCCAAAATGTAGGTGGCATATAAAATATGGTAACAAAGACGACAGCAGGAGTCTTAGTACCTAGGAGCTAATCATTCTATGTACATCTGCTGGCAAAGTCACTGGCACAAGGTGACAAGTGCTAGGAGCGTTATAGGTTTTTGCACTCCACCAACTCACTCCTACTAAACACATTCAAACCTGGCTGCTTCCAGCGAATTAAGATTTCAATGCCCTTGACAGACTGAGTGAGGAGAGTAGTGTTCCAAGTACTACTTATTTCTAAGGTACCTGCACTACCAACTTTTGAAAAGACGTCATATCAGAATTTAGCATTAGCGAAACAAATACACATGGATATCCAGTGTGGTCTTAAGGCAAAGTTGGCAACTGTTAAAAAAGGTAAGTAATATATTGTAACTTCTACATTCAGAAAAATCCTTTCCTCAAATGTGGCAGGACTACAAAAGAGGGAAAAAAGGATCATGGTAGCAGTAACAGCAAAATGTGTTTTGTTAGAGAGTGTCTACCAAACTGGACCATAGCTCTAACCTGGTGTGCCAAGAGTAACTAGTATTGGCAAAGTCAAAAGGTCTAGCCATGACTGGCCAGAAAATGTCTGGTGCAATAGCAAATTGCTTATTTCAATATCATTTGTGTTATTAAAAAAGAAAAATGATGAATGAAGCCAGAATTAAAACTACTTACTGCCTGTAGGCCCGATTTCTATTTAGGCGGGCAACCCACCATTCCACCATGGAGATGGAGTAAATTACTCCATCCCCATGGTGGAGAGGCCACCCACCTGAATGTATAAATGAGGGCAAGCAGGTAGTCATTATAAAAGCATTGCCAGGAACCACTGTGGCATTAGTTCCTGCTAATTACTACAGGGCTGTGGCAGCAGGACACAGCCTTGTAGCACTCAGTAATCTCTCGTTCTTTTCAACAAAAGAAAATCTTGAACATTGTGTTCCCTCATTACGGGAGTCTTCCCCCATGACGGGGGAGCATTATAATGATTTTACTGTTCCTGACTGCCAGGTTTTACCTGGTGGTAAAAAAAAAAAAAAATAGTAATAATAATAACAGTATAAAATGTCCTGTCAGCCCATCCAAGTCAGGTAGACATATAGCCATTTCTCCGACAGCCCACACTCTCCAGGGCTGTCGGAGAAGTTTGCTCACAGCAGATAGAGTAGTCCCTACCGTGGCCAAAGTGAAGGTCTGCCCTTATTTAAAATATCGTTTCCTCCAATATATAAATCGGGCCCTAAGTTTATCCCCTCCCCTACTGCGTGCCCACATAATAATAAATAAATAGTTGTCCAAGAAAGTGTACAACTTTGGTTTCTAAATACGGCATCAATAAAATGTTTGAGCAATTTTTTTTATAAACAGTTTATTTTTTATTTTTTATTCTCAATCTTTGTTCCTATTTTTTATGGTTTCTACATGCTTGCAGGTGTGGTATGGGTGAACCTGGGAAGATATAAATTTCTGAAAAGCAGACAAACTTGGAATTCCGCAAGGGGTAATTTGAGTAGTTTGTTCATGGTTTTCCCCAAACAAACTAATTGTTGAAATTAAAAAAGACAATTTAAAATAAGCAGGAATAAAATACACGTGGGTGACATTTTCGTCTGTATTTTTTTTTTTTTAAACATGCCCAAGTTACTGAGTTTAGGAACAGTTATTTGTACAACTCTGAAATAGGAATTACCTTTACTACCATGTGACTCAGCTGTGGTTTTGCAAAATATGTTTTCTTGCACAATGCATTACTACTGGAAGCCAAAAATGGAGAAAAATTAAACCAATAACACATGTTCTACTATTCTGTATTCTCACACTTCTCGCAATAAAAGTAGTATTCCACTTTTAAGGATGGGCCTGGTGCAACATGGAGACATCTCATTTTTACCTCAATGACATATTTGCTGATTTCTGAAGATTAGGAGAGTACACCACAGTGTACACTAGGAGAATACGCTGTGGTGTGACTTATGTGGATCTCATTAGGTTTTCTTACCCACAATGCCCTCCATAACTTTGACTGAAATGAAGAACATTCTTTACATTTCTGTGAGGAAAGGTTCCACAATCTGTGGGGATCATCAAAATTGCTACCACCCAGGGTGCTCACACTAAGAGCTGTTTCTAATCAAGATCTTAAAAAAAAAAAAAATAATAAGCGCCTTCGTCTTTTCTGTCATTCTGGGCTGTGGATCAGGAGGTTCCCAGCAGGCTGTCTTTCTGCCATTCTGAGAAATCACTTAACCTTGGTTCCCCCAACCCTTCACCCAGATTTTGGGACACCAACAGGCTCTTCTGGCTGATGAGGTTACAACCTGCTCAGTATTTTCATATATAATATGTTGAAGAAAATGTGTTTTCCAACTTGTCAATGTGAAGTAAAAAAGAACGAATAGCAGAAGAAACCACTTTAACGTTACGTCAGAACAGTCTGCTCTACTCAAATTATTATGGAAGTGAAAAGAGGAAGAAAAGAATTATGAAATGACTTTTTCAAGGAGCAGCCCTCATCTTCAAAACTTGTGAACAATTGCAATTGGTCTCTGACCAAAGAGCAAAAGTTAGCTGCAGCTCATGGGTTCATCAGCCTCCTTCTCAGCCCTTCTCCCACTCACTTTTAACACCTTTGTTTGCAAATGGTGAGGAAATGCACATGCTTCTGGGCTCTTTTTATTCACAAATGCACTGCAGGAAGAGTGCACTAAGCCTCCTGCAGCCTGTCCTATGATGTTAAGGTCCATGATGCTATGGAACTCTGTGCTCCCCTTACTGGGAGACAAGACCAGAACACTCCAGGGTTGAGCTACCCAAAGTGTGAATACCTCTCCTGTAAAGGAAGGTACCAGGGTAGGCAACATGCCATGTAATGAAAACAACCTTAGATCAATGCTTACAGCACCAGAATGAGTTAACCATCTCTCAGTGGGTCATCCCAACGTCATTCACTAATCTGCAGTGCCTCAAATTATTTAGTGAAGTTCTGGAAACAAACATGCAGCTTATAGACATTTTGTACACCACTGCATTACGACTATTTAACAGGGGCCATGCCTAGATATCAACTGGTGGTTATTGTATTATCAACAGCAGATTTGGCCTTCTTCACATATTTTTTTTTTTTAGATCAGTGTTAGAAATTAAGTTTCTGGTTGGCTAGGGTATGAACCTAAGCCAGGCAGAACACACCACTCTAGTCTGGGCAAGTCAGACACACCACAAGATAACATATGCTCACCCTCTGTAGCTTGGTGCTGAGCAGGTAGGTAGGCTTAGCATCAGAGGCAATGTGTAAAGCATTTGTGCGACACACTCACACAATACACCACAAGAGACTCCACACAAGGGTATATATAAAAAGAAAATATTCTATATTGTACACCAAACAAGACCAAATCATCATAAAACATCTAATTAGTGAAAGTAATGCAAATTTGTTTGTAGACAAATACATGAATCACAATACGTAGTGGCTCATTTATGCTGGTTCAGAGTATTACACCAATTGCATGAAAATAACTACAGTTAAAATGAAAAAAAAAAACAACAAAAAAAAACAACAAAAACAAAAAAAAGCAGGCGAGTACTTTTCAAGCTATGCCATGGTGAAGCTTTCAAATGAACACACTACTTAACCAGCCCTCGAGCAGTTGCAGGCCCGAGAAATACCTACATGAATACACTCAGGGCTTTACGGTAATCCTTGTGTGACTTCACTGATGTCTGTTAGGAGTGGCAAAAGCACTTTCTTACTGCCAGAGCAGAAAGAGCAGAGCCCCCAGAAGGGGCTTTGAGCTGGAAGAAAAGTAAGTGAAAGCCACGGCTCAATAGAACGCAAATGCACATTTGTGGAACTCAAGGATACTGTAAAAACGTAGCCGCAAGCACATGGCTCAGTTTGCAGGCACAGTACCCGACGTGGCTCTCTCAAACAAGTGGGGCAAGCCACCAGTGTAAGGGCTCTTAAGGCAGCAGTCTTCCTTCGGGGGCCACACTGAGCCATTTCTTTTGTGGCGCTGCAGGGTAGGCGGGGCCAAGCGTCACTAGGAAAAGGTCCGGTCGGCGTCACCGGCTAAAGCCAGACTCACTCGCCCTGGTAAAAGCCTGAAGGAACGCGATCTTTCTCTCTCAGGCAAGTGCGCTGCTGCACTACCCCCACAGGCTAATCGGGTCCACCCAGGTTCGGATTCCAGCAGGAAGGCATCCGATCGCTCTCTCTCTCTCACACAGCCGGGCTCTTTAGCCCAGTAAAAACACAATGCTTATTTCCTTCTTACCGGAAAGGGCCCTAACGTCCGAGCATCATCCTCATTATTCAGGCAATGTTCCCAGCAGGAGTATGCCTGTGCAGAGCAAGGTCGGCGGAGGGAAACTGCCATTCCTTTATGCAGAATGCAACTTGTCAGTTCCCGAAGCGCTCGGTCCTCAGAGATCAGCCATGTGCTGATTGCCACACAAGCAGGGAGTCTTCGACCACTGCTCCAGGTCCGAGTGCAGTTGCCAGACTCACAGGGGATAGAGTCACATGGCGGACATCTTTTAAGGCCCCGGGATTTCGCAGAGAACAAGGGGCAAGCCAACAAGCCCTTGGAAAACACCCTTAGTAGGCATAGAGGAAGGAGGCAGGCCAGCACATAAAATCAGGCTGAAAAGTAGCAGTCCCTCCAGCAGCCCAGCAGTCTGCAGATCAACCCAGCGAAGCGGTTAGTCAAAGTGGCAGTCCCTCCTGGCAGCACAGCAGTACTCTGGCAATGTGCAGATGTAGAGCCAGCAGCAGCTGGCTAAAAGTGCCTCGCAGAGTCTGATTACATGGGGTCAGAGCACCAGTACTTAAACTTAAAAATGCCTTTGATGTAGGGGGTGACTTCAAAAGAGCCCAGAACCCACAGAAGTGCACAAAGATCCCTTTCAGCTCAGCCCTGGCTCCAGACGATCAGTAGTGTGTCCTGCTTTGGGTGAAGGCAGGACACAACCCATTCAAATGCAAGTGTGAACCATCTCTCCAGGAAGGCTAGCAGTATGCTGATGTATCCCCTGTCACGCCTAGCCCTTCATGTGTCGTGGCCATCTGGAGAGAATGCACAAAGTGAAGTTATCAGCGTGGCCATGCATGTATTGGAGGCAGGCTGCAAAGCACACGGAGTTATAAGCACAGAGAAAGGCCCACTCTCTAAAAGTGGCATATCTAAAATAGTAATATTAAATCCAACTTCTCCAGTAAGGAGGATTCATCATTATCATTCTAAACATACCTACTCATTTCTGATCAGCAATTACCACTTAGAGGGGCATAAGGGAAGTCCCAATATTATCCTATGAGAGAAGCAGGCCTCACAGTAGTGAAAAACGAAATAGGCTGTTTGTCACTACCAGGACATGCAAAAAACATAAAAGTACATGTCCTATCTTTTACTTACACAGGACCCTGCATAGGGCTACCTAGAGCCTACGCTGAGGGGGTATGAGTAATGAAAGGGGGTGTAAGGCTTGGCAAGTAGTTTTAAATGCCAGGTCCAAATAGCAGTAAAGTGCACACACAGGCACTGCAGGTTGGAAAGACTACTTTTGTGGTTAGCACAATCAGTACTGCAGGCCCACTATTAGCATTTAATTTACAGGCTCTGGGTATATTAAATAACACTTTACAAGGGACGTACAAGTAAATTAACCGCTTAGGTGCGGGCGTCGGCCACTGGCCGGCGCCCACACACCCTCCCTGGTGCGGGTCACGACCAGTGGCCGACACCAGGAAGGGCATTAATAAATCCTCGGGTGCGTCGCACCCGAGGATTTTTTTTTTTTTTTTTTTTCTTCCCTGGGGAGACACGGAAGCTACCGTGTCTCCCCCCGCCCCCCACCCCCCACCCGCCTCTTTGTGACGTCAGCGCGCCGCGAGGCGCGCTGACGTTGCAAAGGTGTTTTCCCCATCAAAGCAGGAAGCAGCCTTATGGCTGCTTCCTGCTTTGATGGGGAAAACGGCCTTTTACACGTTCGGGAAGGCCTCGTAAGAAAGGGGAGAGTCTCCCCTTTCTTACGAGGCCTTCCTGAAAGTGTTTCCTGGCCCCCGGTCGCAGCTGTGCTGCGATCGGGGGCCAGGAAACACTTTCAGGTTTCCTGGCTCCCCCGATCGCAGCACAGCTGCGATCGGGGGGGCCAGGAAACACTTTGAAAAGGCCTTGTAAGAAAGGGGAGACTCTCCCCTTTCTTACGAGGCCTTCTGAAACTGTTTCTGGCCCCCGATCGCAGCACAGCTGCGATCGGGGGCCAGGAAACCCCACTAGACACCAGGGATTTCACTTTTGGGGGGCGGCCCCCCCGGAAAACGGGCCGACCCCACCCCGGAATAATAATTTTTTTTTTTTAAAAAGGTAGGAGCCCCCTGGGGGGCGGGGCGCGATCGTGCCCCCCCCCCCAGGGGATTTTTTTTTTGTTTAAAAAATAAAAAATAAAAAATGAAATGACAGGGGGTCGCCCGTGGGCAGGGTGACCCCCTGTGGGGGCAATTTTTTTTTAGATGTTGTAGGGTTTCCCTGGGGGCCATTTTGGCCCCTAAGGAAACCATACAACTACTAAAAAAAAATATATATGTATATATCTATGTAGATAGATATATCTAGGTACATGGATATATCTATAGATATATCTATGTAGATATATATATATATATATATATATATATATATATATATATATAGATATAGAGGTAGATCTGTATCAAAGAGATTTATAAAGCGCGCTACTCACCTGTGAGGGTCTCAAGGCGCGGGGGGGGGAGGACGGGGGGAGGGAAAGGGGCTGGGAGGTTCACTGTTCAAAAAGCCAGGTTTTGAGGCCCTTCCTGAAAAGAAGTAGGTTTTGGGTCTTGCGAAGGTGGGTTGTGAGTGAGTTCCAGGTTTTGGGTGCAATGTAGGAGAAGGATCTGCCCCCGGTGGTGGTGTGTTTGATGCGGGGGACAGAGGCGAGAGAGAGGTCAGCTGAGCGGACGTTTCGTGTGAGGGTGTGGAATGTGACTCTCGTTGAGGTAGGCAGGGCCTGTGTTGTGGAGTGATGTGTGCGAGGATGAGGATCTTGAAGGTGATCCTTTTGTCAATGGGGAGCCAGTGGAGGGATTTGAGGTGTGGAGAGATGTGTTGGTGTCGGCGGAGGTAGAGGATGAGTCGTGCTGCTGAGTTCAGGATGCGTGTAGTTTGCGCTTGAGTTTTAGAGTGGTGCCAGCGTAGAGGGCGTTTCCGTAATCAAGCCTGCTGCTGATGAGTGCGTGAGTGACAGTTTTTCTGGTCTCTGTGGGGATCCATTTGAATGTTTTTCAGTATACGGAGTTTGTTGAAGCATGAGGAGGTAAGAGCGTTGATTTGTTGGGTCATCGAGAGGGAGGAGTCTAGGATGATGCTGAGGTTGCATGCGTGGTTGGCGGGGGTGGGTGCAGGGCCTAGCGTGGTGGGCCACCATGGGGTGTTTTTGTGTGGGCCAAAGAGGATTATTTCGGTTTTGCTTGAGTTTCAGGTGGTTGGCTGTCATATATATATCACTTTTGTCAATATGTGTGTGGTTTCCCTGGGGGGAGAAGGGTCCGACTTGTCTAATGGCAGTTTTAGTGCCATAAAGAAGCGCAGAAGGTTTATATGCCTACTGCAAAGAGCACATCTGTATTTTATGTAAATAGCTGAGTACATTAGTAAAGTCTATGGAGAGATGAAGGGCACTTTTGCTGGGTGGTAATGAGGGAATCCGAGGAGGAGGGAGTGGGAGCACCAATAATGATTGTTGGACTGGGCGCAGGAGGTGCTAAAGACTGTGACGAATGGTATGTGACAAGGTGTTTTTTGAGTGTCTTGAAAGTACGTGCTGATTGAGGGAAGAAGCGCAGGTAAGGTGGCCTCTACTGTTGCACGTATCTCACACACACCATCGATTTTGTGACTGTCTACGTAGGCTAGTGTTTTAGAGCAACAGTTTAGCCAATAGCAGAGATGGCATCTTGATGGATGACTGCTGCCTGCACTCGGGTTATAGAGGACCGCTCTGACATAGGATCAGAGACTGAGACATCAGATACTGAGACAGCATCTGAGGGATAGGACAATGGCGCAGACTCTGGGAGTGATTTTTCAGTCAGAGGAGTCCCATTCGAAAACTCCTCTTCCAGTACATTATGAGGGAGGTGATGAGGACAGTCCTGCTGTCCCTTCGCAAGCTGTTCGTGCAACTGGGTAATAGTGGGTTAGGCCAACCCAGAGAGCAGGTGAATGCGGCGGCAAGCAGAGAGAGAGTGCTCTCTTGGGAGCTCACCAATTTAGTTCAGCCCCAAATTCCACCACCCAAATCATATTGTGGAGACATCAAAATTGTCTATGGCAAAACAAACTGGTTTTGTAAGGCAGGCACCTGTGTTTTTGGTCCTGGATTCGGCGGCCATATAGAGAAACACACTAAACCCAAACATTTCTGGAAACTAGACATTCGGGGGAGTCCACAGAGGTGTGACTTGTGTGGATTCCCCAAAGTTTTCTTACCCAGAATACCCTGCAAAGCTGAAATGTTGAAAAAAAACCTATATTTTTCTCGCATTTCTGTCACACAAACTACAGGAATATGCTGGGATCCACAACATTCCTACCACCCAGTGACTCCTCACCTGTCCAGATAAAAACACTACCCCACTTGAGTGCCTACACCTAGTGCCTGTGTCAGGAATGGATCACCCCAGGGTCAACAGCTGCCTCACGTAAGGACCAACATTGACCGTTGTGTGATCTATTCCTGTCGCAGGCACCAGGCCTAACCACACAAGTGAGGTATCATTTATCGGTAGACTTGGGGGAACGCTGGGTGGAAGGAAATTTGTGGCTCCTCTCAGATTCCAGAACTTTCTGTCACCGAAATGTGAGGAAAACGTGTTATTTTAGCCACATTTTGAGGTTTGCAAAGGATTCTGGGTAACAGAACCTGGTCCGAGCCCTACAAGTCACCTCATCTTGGATTCCCCTGGGTTTCTAGTTTTCAAAAATGTGCTGGTTTGCTAGGTTTTCCCAGGTGCCGGCTGAGCTAGAGGCCAAAATCCACAGGTAGGCACTGTATTCTATGAAAAAATGTGATGTGTCCACGTTCTGTTTTGGGGCATTTCCTGTCGCGGGCGCTAGGCCTACCCACACAAGTGAGGTATCATTTTTATCGGGAGACTTGGGGGAACGCCGGGTAGAAGGAAATTTGTGGCTCCTCTCAGATTCCAGAACTTTCCGTCACCGAAATGTGAGGAAAACTTGTTTTTTTAGCCACTTTTTGAGGTTTGCAAAGGATTCTGGGTAACAGAACCTGGTCCGAGCCCCACAAGTCACCCCTCCTTGGATTCCCCTAGGTCTCTAGTTTTCAGAAATGCACAGGTTTGGTAGGTTTCCCTAGGTGCCGGCTGAGCTAGAGGCCAAAATCTACAGTTAGGCACTTCTCAAAAAACACCTCTGTTTTCTTCCAAAAATTTGGATGTGTCCACGTTGCGCTTTGGGGCGTTTCCTGTCGCAGGCGCTAGGCCTACCCACACAAGTGAGGTATCATTTTTATCGGGAGACTTGGGGGAACACCGGGTGTTAGGAAATTTGTGGCTCCTCTCAGATTCCAGAACTTTCTGTCACCGAAATGTGAGGAAAACTTGTTTTTTTAGCCACTTTTTGAGGTTTGCAAAGGATTCTGGGTAACAGAACCTGGTCCGAGCCCCGCAAGTCACCCCTCCTTGGATTCCCCTAGGTCTCTAGTTTTCAGAAATGCACAGGTTTGGTAGGTTTCCCTAGGTGCCGGCTGAGCTAGAGGCCAAAATCTACAGGTAGGCACTTTGGAAAAAACAGCTGTGTTTTCTATAAAAAAAAATAGGATGTGTCCATGTTGTGTTTTGGGGCATTTCCTGTCGTGGGCACTAGGCCTACCCACACAAGTGAGGTATCATTTTTATCGGGAGACTTGGGGGAACATAGAATAGCAAAGCAAGTGTTATTGCCCCTTATCTTTCTCTACATTTTTTCCTTCCAAATATAAGAGAGTGTGTAAAAAAGACGTCTATTTGAGAAATGCCCTGCAATTCACATGCTAGTATGGGCACCTCGGAATTCAGCGATGTGCAAATAACCACTGCTCCTCAAAACCTTATCTTGATCACATTTTGGAAATGCAAAGGTTTTCTTGATACCTCTTTTTCACTCTTCATATTTCAGCAAATGAATTGCTGCATACCCAGTATAGAATGAAAACCAACTGCAGGGTGCAGCTCATTTATTGGCTCTGGGTACCTAGGGTTCTTGATGAACCTACAAGCCCTTTATATCCCCGCAACCAGAAGAGTCCAGCAGACAAAACGGTATATAGCTTTCAGAAATCTGACATCGCAGGAAAAAGTTACAGAGTAAAACAAAGAAAAATGGCTGTTGTTTTCAGCTCAATTTCAATATTTTTTTATTTCAGCTGTTATTTTCTGTAAGAAAACCTTGTAGGATCTACACAAATGACCCCTTGCTGAATTCAGAATTTTGTCTAATTTTCAGAAATGTTTAGCATTCCGGGATCCAGCATTGGTTTCACACCCATTCCTGTCACTAACTGGAAGGAGGCTGAAAGCACCAAACATAGTAAAAATGGGGTATGTCCCAGTAAAATGCCAAATTTGTGTTGCAAAATGTGGTTTTCCGATTCAAGTCTGCCCGTTCCTGAAAGGTGGGAAGATAGTGATTTCAGCAACAGAAACCCTTTGTTGATGGCATTTTCAGGGAAAAAAACCACAAGCCTTCTTCGACAGCCCTTTTTTTTTCCCATTTTTTTTGAAAAAACAAAATTTTCACTGTATTTTGGCTATTTTCTTGGTCTCCTCCAGGGGAAACCACAAACTCTGGGTACCATTAGAATCCCTAGGATGTTGGAAAAAAAGGACGCAAATTTGGCGTGGTTAGCTTATGTGGACAAAAAGTTATGAAGCCCTAAGCGCGAACTACCCCAAATAGCCAAAAAAGGGCTCAGCACTGGGGGGGGAAAGGCCCAGCAGCTAAGGGGTTAAATATGCTAAACAGGTGTAAACAGATCATAACATAGTTAGAGGAGACAGCCCATGCACTTTAGCACTGGATGGCTGGGTAAAGTGCTCCGAGTCCTAAAGCCAACACAAAGAAGGTCAGAAAAATAGCAGGAGGAAGGCAAAAGGTTGGGGGGGGGGGGGGGGGGGTAGCCCTGCAAAGAAGGGTCAGGTCCAACAAGCAGGCTTTGGCTTTAAGACACAACCTACTTTCACACATCTCTACAACCCACATAAGGTGCCAGAGTCTTTACCTTAACAGAGTACTTCTTCCACCACAAAATGTAGTGAGTTGTATACAGTGCACCATATAACTTTTAAAGTGCACAATTACACTTGTCTCCAGGGCTTACACTATTTCCATGGTATCGACCCACAGAAGTGCTCTCAGAAACTCTGTGTTGTGTAGGATTATGGTGTTATCACTGATGTAATGTGAAATGTCTGTGATGTCATTTAGCATGCCATGAGTAATGTAATGTGTGAGTTAATAAGCAGCTCATATGTGGCGAGAGCGCTAGTTATAGTTATCTCAGTAATTGGTAAGTTTCAGAGGATTTTTTAAATGTTTGTTTTCACCTTATTTCAACACGTAACTTTATCATTTTTAAAGAATATATCTCCCAAAATGTAACTATTTAAAAATCAAGGCGCTGAGAAGATGGGTAGGCTGTGTAAACAGATGTTTAAAGGGGATGCATTTTTATGTAGCAATTTCTATTTAACTACTCTTAGCCCCTTTAAAATACCGCTTAAACTGCTAAAAACCCACACTTCGCCTCACATTTTTAACTCTCTGGTTTCATGCCTGCGTTAATATCTCAATGCTCATTTATTTCAGACTGCTCTTCAGGAAATTATTCACATTTTACAGTGCCTGTTCCATAAAAATGGCTTTTCAGAAATGCTTCACTGTTTTGAGTACAAAACGTTAGCACTCAATGGTAATTAGAACTCTTTGCTGATGCTGCAGTTGGTTACTAAGGAGTTACTGCTGGTGTTGAAAGTACGTGCTCAACTCGGCATGTCAGAATTTTTTATTGACTTGGATGAGAAAGACATTTGAGAACACACAGAAAATGAGACCTTGTTTAGATTTTCAGAGCCCCAGCCAAAATTTCTGTGACAAAAATAAACCTCTCATTTCTTCAATTAAGGTAGTATTCATTGTAGGACGTACTTTGTTTGCCTGCTTTGATTCAAGCCATGATGGCGTCCTGGTGTGCCACACACTTTTTGTTTTTTTAAAACATGCACAATAGAAAGATTAGTTTATAACTATCTAAGGAAGGGGCGCCTACCAAATATAATACAAAAATTACACCTATACAATGTGAACAATGGGCATAATTGCTCTCTTCTGGAAACATCAAGAACACCTATGTAAATATTATACTTAGGGTTCCTTCAATAAAACGCACTATTTTAAAAAGTCTCTGCCTTGCGCAAGACACTAACCTCTGTCAAATGTTATGGTGGCATTTGGACCAATCAACATAGCCACTGCACCAGCACCACCAGTTGGCCTTGCACTCCCCGTAGCATAAACAGCAATGTCGCCAGCAACTACAAGTGCATAACGTCCTGTAAAGAAATGAGAAAGAATAGGAATTACCTATCTTACATTTCAGTGATCACAAATAAACAGAATTAAGCATTTCTCAGTTAAGTGGCCCGTGAAACACCTGGCAAGGAGGATCGGTAGTGACTGACTGGACAGATGGGTGGACAGGACAGTATTACTAAATTATTTTTAAGTATATATATTTTTACAGAAGGTGCATACAATTCAATGGACAACTAAACAAGAAACTCCTTGGTCAGCCCTTCCGAACAGACATTTCCTTTGTAATGGAAATTATGGCAATTACAAATTTAATTCTCTTGTATAAGGACCTTTGCATTACTAAATCTTCATACTGCAGAAATCTCATGCATATGCTTTACTAGGTCAAATAAGAACATAATATTGGCCCAAAACGAATAATAAAGTCCAATCTGCTTCTTAAGAAACAAGCATTCACAGACAATCTAAACTGTTGACTGGAGAAAACGATAGACAAGCTTCAACCAATGTCTGCAAATCTCATCTAACATATAAATTCTAAGCAATGTATACAGAAACTATTTGGCTCCTACTGTTAAGGAAGACGCGCCTCAACAAAAAAGAAAGAAAAATAAAGTCTTTCATTGATGAGGGAACCTTCAATAACTCTAATGGCCCAGAGACAGGCCTGTCATTTTTATCTCTGCTCCATGCAAAACAACTTAATATCAGTAAGTCTGCATGTGTTTTTCACCCTAGTGTTTTTGGGACAGCTCCACGGAATATGAACCGCAATTTATGTCACTTTTGGGATCTCAAACTCAGTCTACAGATTGTTGTCCTGATATGATTGTATTGTGTGACGCCATCTACATTTGCTCTATGAATGGAACTTCAATGACCTGCCTTTGGGTCCTCTGCTCCCTGCCCAGAGACTGATTGGGTAATGCTGTTTAGCACTAGGATATAGAGATAAGCACACCTAGAACCATTTCCTGCTCCACCCTACAAACAAACTGGACAACAGATTGCTCACATGAGCTAGGAGGTAGAAAGTCTGTACTGGCGCAACAGAATTAAAGAAAGCATTAGGCAATCTAATACATTAATTGGTTTCAGAGAGTTAAAAGCACAGCCTCGTGAACAGAAATTAGGGTGGATCCCAAGGCCACAATAATCTACAATTAAGCAATGCTGTAGCTTATGTAACACCAAAATATCCATGTGCTTTTCTGTGCAACCAACAACGCTGCACAAGGAAAAAAAAAGCAACAGACTGTTTGAAGCTACACCTTTTAGAATGTAATAATATATTTAAGTAAAACTGCAAATAATTATGCGTATATGTGATAACATACTCAGCACTTTTCAGTCTCTGCTATCCCCTCGTGTGCATCATCAAAAACTCAACTCAATTTTGTAAATAAAAATAAAAAAATAATAATAATAATTATATATATCGCATAGGGGAATCTGCTTATCAGTTAATATGATGGCAAAATGCCTGTTTTGCTTTGGCTGCTGAACAAGCTCTGTGTTTAATACAATTCTCAGACAAATCAAACAAAGTTATACTCAAGAATCTATTCGAAGTTGAAAAGAAAACTGGTTGTGTATTAAAATTACTTAGCCATGTGATTTAATCGTTGGTTGTGAGCTTAGAACACAGGCAAAGTCCTAACATTTGAGTTCATAAGAGAAAAGTATGCAATTACCATCCCAAGAGCTGGACTCCACCCAGTTAACAGCGTTAAATAGTGCAGCAGTTCCTCCATAGCATGCATTTGTTGTGTCGATGCCTTCCACATCTGTATTACCAGACTCTTCAAAAAGTTGCATCAGGACAGTTTTCACCGATTTAGACTTGTCAATGATTGTCTCCGTGCCAACCTCAAGCCTCCCAATACTGTCGTAGGAAAGTTCATTCCTTTCCATAAGCCTCTGGACGACAGTCAGGCACAGTGAATTTATGTCTTCTCTATCAGAGCAGAAGCCCATTCTAGCCTGGCCCAAGCCAGCTGTGTATTTTCCAGCACCTACACCATCAAACTTCTCCAGTTGTGCCTGGTCGACATACTGAGATGGGAAGTAAATCTCCAAGGAAACAATTCCTACGTCTTTTGGCCAGCACGACCCACCATTTAGAAAAAGAGAACCAGGCATGGTGGCAGTTCTGAAACGAGAAAATAAAACGTAACACTTCATTACTCATCAGTTAACATTTTGAGAATATTGATTATTTATCATTTCAGGACAAAGTAGTAAAGCAAGAGAACCTCTTAAGGTGGTGCAAAACTTTTTACGAAGTACACATCATGCGCTCTACTAAATGAAGGAAACTTATAATTCAGTAAGTCAGCATATGTGCACTACATGAAACTGATCACTGTGCTGTTACGAGTCTCATTACACGGCATTACAATGACTTCAGTGGTTCAAAAATAATTAACCCCTTAGGGGGATTGATATAAACATCCAGATTAACAGGCTACTGCTATACTTACCCATTAAAATGTTACAAACTACGAAACAACTGAAAAAAAACTACCAATTTATATAATAAGTATAAATGCCTTGTCTACATTTGTAAACATGAGAAGGGGGTCAAGTGGCCAACGAGACTCGATTAGGATGCATGCAGCTCATGTGGTAACCAGATACAGGAGCGTGTAGGAAATCGACAACATTCCTAAGAACTCTAAAGAAACAGGAGGCCGGTTAAAAAATATGCTGCTGTGCTACAGAAACTCAATATACCGTCACTATATTATAGAATGTTTTTTCTTAACAAAACCACAGCGCCAGATTAAGAGTTTGGCGGTCAGGCAGCCAGACCACCAAGGCGGCAGTCTCAAAAAGACCACAGAGCCTGGAGTCTCCAGCCGGCCGTATTACAATGTTACTGCTGGCACAGAAGCAGTGTGCCTGATGGCGGTGGACCAGCGGGTGACGCGGGCAGCAATACAAGGTACATTTTTACATTTGCGTAAATGCAGGTGTCCACATTTTGACCAAAAGGTACACAAATGCATGACGTATAAAAATACATTGTGCATGTCCCATTCCATTCCTAGAGACTGGGCCATATATGCCCAGTTCAGTCAATGGCAGAAAAATGCAAATTGTACTTACCTGTATTTCTTCGATTTTGGTACAGGTGAATTTGCTGCTGGAAAGGTATGGCCCTGGACAAAGGGACCTACATCTGAGACAGAAAGGAAAAGTAGGAAATGGGGGGAGCAAGCACCTCATTTCCTTCGATTCCGCTATTCAAAGCAGACGGTCTTCCCCACTACAGTTGGCTTGAAGGAAAAGCACATCGTAATGTGGATGGAGGTAACCTTGTCTACATGGCCCTGTCGCAGTTGCTTTTCCCCAGGTGCCATCACAGTGGTCGGCTGCTGGCTGGCTGCGTCAGTGGGACTCTGGCGGTCTCTAATTCAGCAAACTGCAAACATCATAATTCGGCTGGCGGACCGCCTAGTCGTGCTCTAGGTTTCCGACACTGCCATGACAAGACTGCCAAACTTGTACTCAGGCCCATAGTCATGTACAGCTCTCCTCTGCCTTTTGGCAGAGTTTGGATCATAGAAATACCACATAACTACATACCTTCAACTATACCATGTGTTTGTCCAATCCTAATTGCCAATTTCCCAGTCTGCCCTTTGCTCCAGTGCAAACGTAAAAGGTTTTTAGACAGTCAGTCTTGTCTCTCTCAATTCATCTTTAAGCATCCCATGATTGTTGACTTTTAAAAGCTGTCCTCTCCTACTCTGATCCTTGGGTTGTGTGCGCACTCAATCATTTTTTTGGGGATTTGGCATAAAATGCCAGCTCCATGGTGTAAATAACTAAATCGCTTTACTTTGCAGATGCTTCTATGATTTTTTTAAGAGGCTGTGAGGAGAGGATGGGTTTAAGGTAGGAGCCCATTATGAGCTACTAATACTTTCAGTGCAGGTGAGCTGCCAATTTATGGTAGTGTTTATTTCACTATTTTGTAACCAACATATCTTAATAAGATGTCCCTGGATGGCATTAAATATAATCACACAATCCTATTCCCAATATGGGGCACTTACGGATTCAACATGTTCGTTCTTATGTATATATTTCAGAACCTGTCACAGGTTGTCCCCTTAGACGCCCATCATATTTGTAATCAAACAATTTTGCCTAATCAGTAATTTTGCTGCACTTGACAGTGTTACATTGGCTAGGGTTAAAAAGCAACACAGAGGCACCACATACTAGAACTGCCACCATCTTTGATCACAACCCCTTAGTAAGGGGTGGGCATAATCAGTGTTGTATGAGAAATGTTGAACATTAAGGTGTAACATTATTACCTAAGGGATCCAAGCAATTTAAACTAAACACCCAATAACATAGATATGGGGGGCTGATTTCTGTCCTCATCTAAGAGCACAAGGCCCATGAGGAAGTTTAAAGGTCCCAAGCAAACGTTTAAATTATTCTTTACTGATTACAGAACACACCTTGTATGTTAGCAAAAGAGATTTTCCCTTAGCCACATAGTAGCAACTAACAGAACCCCGGAACTCACCATTTAATCAGAGAAATAAACTAGTACCGAATACAAGAATAAACAGTATACATGAAGGACGATCTATAATTTGTAATACAATGCTTATCTCTCAAAAAATCTTTATAAATATAAATTATTTTATCTCGCTTTATGTAGACGATGGGAAAAACACAATTGCACCCAAGAACACAACAAAATACAACACATACAAACCAACAATGATGAAATTAAAAACATCACAAGGCCCCTCACGTACATCTCATGCACATGAAGATACAAAAGAAGAATCATATGCAGAAAAAAGGAAAAATGCTGACATTTCAGTCCTGTTCAGCGATTGTTTTAAGGCCTGTCATCAGAACAAATGTGCTACCTCAAATAAACCTGGCTCACTGAACCTAATCTTTGAAAAATGTACAGTGAAATGGCATCCATTAAACTGGCTAATTAAAGGTATAACAGCACAAAACTAATAATGGCTCAGATTCATAATTTTCACTCACACTTAGCAGCTCTATGTCTTATTTGTAGTATCACCAGTGCTGTATCTGAGCATGTGGAGGCCACCAGCACTCATTTGTGGGGCCCGGCACTTATTATTCCCGATATGCTATTTTCCAAAGGCAAGAGAGAATAAAAACAAAGAGTATGGATGGACGAAGAGAAAGACAGACAAACTGTCACAAAGAGAGAAAGAAGAAACCTGTAAAATTGAGATAATTCAACAGAGTCCCTGGTGCTGGTTAAGACATCGGAGGTGGGTTCAGGGCTACACAGCCTTGGTATTCGGCACACTGAAATTCAATAGCTTCAGCAGGGGGCTACTGATCAGCATCTTTGTCCACCGGCACTCATTCTTTTACAAATTACCACAGAGTGTAACTACAGGTTAATCACTGGATTTTCCACATGTATAGTGTACTCTCTCACTGGGTACTAAACTAGTTTATTTCTCTGACTAAATGAGACCTCCATCGGGGTTTCTGGGGGTGCTAGTGCCTTCATGACCCAAACAATGTGGGTATAATGGGTGTCTTTTTTTCGTTGTCCACCTTTGGAGCATATGGTCCTGGCCCCTTGATATGCCTCTGTAAAAAAAATGTTATCCAGAGATTTTCATTTTTGATTTGCGTTTTTGTATTATTATAGAAGTGATTTAGCTTGGGTAGACATTGCTAATCCGGGCTGATTTTTTCTGGATGACATTTTTAAAAATGGCAGATGTGTTGCAGTGATGTCGTCATTTCAGGAACCATGAGAAGTATACACTTTATTTTGGTGTAAAAACATAGGTCTTAGGGGTCAAGTAAGAGAGAAAATAATTCCTCAGCTCTATAAAAATGTGTTTTAGCCATCGTATTGATAATTTATTTCTATATGTTTTTTCTTTCAGATTTTCCATTGATTACAATTCATAAACATGAGCAAAGCAGGTGGTAGCAGAGGATCGTTCTCTCCCGACAGTGTTGCTAACTTCAAAATCTGAGGACTCGTGCAACAAAGAAAAATGTGTCATATGCCAAACTAATTTGAAAGAAAAGCTACCCAACTGCAGTTGGACAGAAGAGTTTGCAATGCTGCAGAAATACGGCAAGATGAAGTTCACAAAAGATTGAAACTGATGGGGATCAAATATGTTATCATTGTAACAACAAGTGCTACAAGACCTATACAATGAAAAAAAGCCTATAAAGATCTGTCAATAAATAGTAGAAACCAGTGAATCACAAGAATCTGTCTCTTCTAAGAAAGGGCAAACATGTTTTCATCTGCAACTAGTTTCTTGCAAGATTACTTTTTCCAGGAGAGTAGCTGATCTAAACAGTGAGGTGAATGTATTTGCAGCAGATTTGTAAACCCACCCGAACTGCATGCGTGCATACATTCGAAAATATGAATGTACAATGAGCTATCAAGCAGCGACGTAACCACCAGCCTTCCGTTAAGTTTGCACTGTATGAAAAAGCAAATTAAGTTTTAAAGTCACTTGAGTGCAGGCTACAGGTTCACACACCATGAGATCAGAGAAATAATGGGCAACATTGGTGAAATTGTATTGATCCATAATAATGAAATTAAGATTTTTCTGGTGAGAATGTACAATGACAGAATTTGTTTTTGTCAATCTAACAAAAAGAATGAGCCACCTATGGTGTTCTCAGCTGATTTGACTCCTTAAGCTCTCGCTGCCAAAATAAGATAATAAATTGCAGTAAAATCAGGTGGAACCATTTTAAGAAACGTTCGGAAAGATTTCGATTTTGGACTTAATGACACATTTTGTGATTCCCCAGAGCTCCGCAAATCATGGAAGCCAACAAGAAGGCTTGATGTTGTCTCAAATTTGTTTACATCATTGTTTAAGATCAGCAAGCAAAACCGTTACAAACTAAAGTTCTTGAGTTCGGAACAGAAGCCGACAACAATGATGGCGACTTTAAATCTAAGCGAAGAAGTGGAAGACAATCCCATGAATCAACAAGCTTATGCTGTGCAAATTTACTGTATTTTCCTAATCATGTTTTATGAATTACATCAGGGCAAAAAGAAAACTCTGCTACACATGCAGGGGTGTGGAATTTATTAAAATATCTACTTGTCCAGGGGACAAGTTGCTTCTCAAATCTACTTGTCCTGTAAAAAGATCTACTTGTCCCTTTGGTGCCATGTAGTGTGGCGACAAATTATGGCAGCAATCTCATTATGAAGAGCTCTGATAATAGCCTCTCTGATTATGCCAGGGCTACTACCATAGTAGGGCTTGAATACTTGCAGTTTCAATCCCTACTGTAGCAATTTCCTTATTTTGCCACCTTTCTGCAGATCTGCATACTGGGGCTGGAGGAAGCAGTAAGCAATAGTTACAGGGCTGGAATGCCTTTGAGTCTGCAAACCTACTCACCTGCATGTTTTAAAGATTTTCACCAGCTTCTCTCTAATATTTTCCCATAATAAGAAAGGTTGGACATTTACTCCTGACAAAGGCAGAATTAGAACTTCTTCCAGGGTTGGGAAGAAAGTGGCTGGAGGGAAAATGAACTTGCAAATGCTCAATAGATTTTCACATGAGCAAATATACCATGGGTGCACTTTTGTGACTTTCTTTAAGAATTTGGAACCACATGTAGGTAGGTTCAGATTTGCGACTCGCAATTTGTGAGTTGCAAATCCGAATGTAGGATGGTGTCCCTGACACCATCTGTGATTCGCAAGGGCTTCGCAAATGCCCACCTAATGAATAATCATGAGGTGGGTCGCAATTTGCAACCCCCTTGCGAATAGTGGCCCTCACAGGGATGGTGGCCTGCTGGAGACAGCAGACCATCAGGTCTGTGACTGCTTTTCAATAAAGCAGTTTCTTTTTTTGTTTGTAATGCAGCCCATTTTCCTTAAAGGAAAATGAGATGCATTACAAAAACGGAAAAATGCGAAAGTGTTAGAACCCATTTGAAATGGGTGCAAACTGCGAATGGTTTGCGCCCGCGGTCACAAAACAATTGGCACACAAAGTAGTTTTGTTCAGTGTCAGGAACTACAGTGGCAATCAGTGACGTAACGAAACTGGAGGGTGCCCCTTTGCAAAGAACATGGAGGAGCCCCCTCTCCAGACTCACTGAGGGCAGGTGCTTTGCTGAAGGGGCCCCCTGGAGGGCGGCTGCGGGGCCTTTGTTATGCCACTGGTGGCAACGTGTGCTTTTAGAGTTCCATAACTTTTTTTTTTTTTTTTGCCAGTGTTTGTTACAATGTTGAGGGCCTGGAAGCTCCCACAACAATAAAATGTTACAAAAGCCATGTCAAAACAAGACACGCATTGATGAAACTAAAAGACTTATAAAAATATGTCAGATCAGTTGGCTTTGTCAGTGTTTGTTTATTTTCATGCTTCCCATAGTCGTGTTGAAAATGGTTACACTGATTTTCCATTAGAAATATTTTTGGAAAATACTAGCATGCATCAACACATTTTACTAAATGACACTTCATTTGCATCTAATCAGAGAGCATTCTGGGAGCATTATACTTAGCCTCATAGCCTAAACTTTTCAGACATGTGTATACACATTTTTTTTTTTGTACTGGAACCAACGTCAGTAGTGAAGTGTGACCTTAAAACATTTATTTACAGCACTCACCCTAATAATGAAGGCTTTCAAATAATTAACCATAAATACAAGTTCGAACAGCATTATCTTTTGGAAACACATTACCTCAACTGCAGAGAGTTCCACTCTCTGTAAACAAGCAGCCAAATGGTTTGTGCTGCAGAGGGTTGGGCCTACTTGTCCCAAGGACAAAGTAAACATAAAAACTTGTTGCCCTTGACCCCAAACAAGATGTCCCAGGGGCAATAGGAATTCCACATCCCTGACATGATGACTGCTCACACAATCTATGACAAGTGCAAAAGCAGAGAGCTAATCACTTCAATGAAGAGGATTGGTGTATCAACAAGTTATAAAGACATAGTACGGAGCAGGAACTCGTTAGCAGCTCATGCTATAAAGTCTTGTGAATACGACAGCACACCACTTCCAAGTCACTTTACCAAGAAAGGATTTACAATTGCTTCTCTTGATAAATTTGATTTTGAAGACAGCTCTTCTTTGTCTGTAACATCCACCCCACATGATACTGCCATGGTGCTTTCTCAAGACTGTACCAATGAAGTTGCTACTGGAACAAAAGTTGTGTCAGCTGTAGGAATAAACAAACAAAGCTGCAAACTTATAACCCAACTAAATTTATCATAGTGCTTATTTAGTACAGACTGACGGATGAAGAAAAGCCACTATCTACGTGAGCTGTAATTCATGCTCTGATCTCTCAGAATACCGTCTCACTGAAGACGGTTGAGTTTTTACCAGTAATACCATCTTCAGTCACAAACTACGCAAGAGTATAACACAGCTATAAAAAAAATTACAAAATGTGTGTACTCAGCTTGAAGACCAGCCTATCCTGCCAATTTTCTGAAATGGAGGTATTTTCTGTATTGTAGCCAACTTTTGTATGAGCAATCCAGTACAATTTGATGATCTTTATCAAATGATGGGTGTTCGCCACATGACAAAAGTTGCAGTGTGCACAAAGTTATCTCATTTGATGGTGTGTAAACAATGCACTTACTGAGGCTGAAATCTTTGGAAGAAAAAAGAAAAAAAAGAAAAAGAAAAACAACTGTCCAGTCAGTATTGATCAGAACTAATTATGTTTGTTCGTTACAAGGTATGCTCATCATATTGGAGGCTATAGAAACATTGCATTGAAATACTTTATTTGGGGTGGGGGGGGGGCTCTGAACTTTGCAAGTACTGGGGAAACATTTTATACACAATAGCTCTAGTGAACAAAAGTTGGCACATGCTTATTAGGACGGTGATTGGGAGCTGCATGTGAAGACTGTGGAGTCACGGATTACTGTGTTTGGCGGATCTAATTGCATGCACTACCCGAGATATTCCCCTGATAATTGGAAAGAGTGGAAAAACCATACCTCTACAGCAAATTAATCAAAAGACATTTTGTGGTGAAAGACAGGGATGGAAGGTTCAATGCTATGGCTCTAGATATGAAACTGGAACAGACGATCCAGAGACCACAGACAAACTGCAAGGGAATTGTAGATAACACACATAAAAGTGAATATGTTGCTCAATGGCAGCTAGTTTACCAAGCAGCCCTTTCGTTTTGCAATGTTTTCAGAGAGATGACAAATTCCAAATTAATGGACCATCGGGAAACTGTTCCTCACCACGAACTTGTGGGGCAAACAAGGGGGGGGACGCTTTAATAAACATGTTGACAGACTTCTTCATTTTATGCAGCAGCAAGGAAACCACTTTGAAATGACAGCCTGTGCGACTATACAACTTTTGGCCAAACGATATGTGGATAACATTATAAAGATATGTCTACTAGATGTCTTGGAACATGCATTGAAACTATTCGCATAACTGAAGCAGGAGAGTTTTTTTATTAAAAGCAATAAGGCTTTTTGACACAATCACTAAAGCTAAACGTTCTTGCTTTAATTGCCATAGTATGAGTTTTATCCAACCAGCCACTACAAAACAGGAACTATTGCAAGCATATAGATGGATGTAGGGGTGAATTTATCAAATCAAATCATTAACATTTATAAAGCGCGCTACTCACCCGTGCGGGTCTCAAGGCGCTAGGGGAAAGGGGGGGGGTTACTGCTGCTCAAAAAGCCAGGTTTTTAGGAGTCTCCGGAAAGCGGAGTGCTCCTGGGTGGTCCTGAGGCTGGTGGGGAGGGAGTTCCAGGTCTTGGCTGCCAGGAAGGAGAAAGACCTCCCACCCGCCGTGGATCGGCGGATGCGAGGGACAGCAGCGAGCGCGAGGCCAGAGGAACGGAGGAGGCGGGTGGGGACGTAGAAGCTGAGGCGTCGGTTGAGGTATTCCGGTCCCTTGTTGTGGAGGGCTTTGTGTGCGTGGGTGAGAAGTCGAAAGGTGATCCTTTTGCTGACTGGGAGCCAATGCAGGTGTCTCAGGTGTGCGGAGATGTGGCTGTTGCGGGGTACGTCGAGGATGAGGCGGGACAAGGCGTTTTGAATGCGTTGCAGGCGATTTTGGTGGTGGTCCCAGCGTAGAGGGTGTTGACGTATTCGAGGCGGCTCGTGACAAGGGCGTGGGTCACGGTTTTTCTAGTGTCGGCGGGGATCCAGCGGAAGATCTTGCGGAGCATGAGGAAGCAGGCGGAGGACACGGCGTTGACTTGCTTGGTCATGGTGAGAAGGGGGTCCAAGATGAAGCCGAGGTTGCGGGCGTGGTCTGTGGGGGTCGGTGCGGTGCCGTGGGCCACCAGGAGTCGTCCCAGGCGGACGGGGTGTTGCCGAGGATGAGGACTTCCGTTTTGTCAGAGTTCAGCTTTAGGCGGCTGAGCCTCATCCAATCTGCGACGTCCTTCATACCCTCTTGTAGGTTGGTCTTGGCGCTGGCGGGGTCCTTGGTGAGGGAGAGTATAAGTTGGGTGTCGTCGGCGTAGGAGGTGATTATGATGTCGTGCTTGCGTACGATGTTGGCGAGGGGGCTCATGTAGACATTTAAGAGTGTCGGGCTGAGCGATGAGCCTTGAGGTACGCCGCAGATGATCTCGGTGGGGTCTGAGCGAAACGGTGGGAGGTAAACTCTTTGGGAGCGGTTTGAGAGGAAGGAGGCGATCCAGTCCAGGGCCTGGCCTTGGATCCCGGTGGAGCGGAGGCGGGTGATTAGGGTGCGGTGACAGACGGTGTCGAAGGCCGCAGAGAGGTCGAGGAGGATGAGGGCGACTGTTTCACCGCTGTCCATCAGGGTTCTGATGTCGTCTGTGACCGAGATGAGGGCAGTTTCCGTGCTGTGGTTGGTTCGGAATCCGGTTTGTGAAGGGTCGAGCAGGTTGTTGTTTTCCAGGAAGGTGGTCAGCTGTTTGTTGACGGTCTTCTCTATTACCTTGGCAGGGAAAGGCAGGAGAGAGATGGGGCGGAAGTTTTTCCGGTCGCTCGGGTCAGCCGTAGGTTTCTTTAGGAGGGCGTTGACTTCGGCGTGTTTCCAGCATTCGTGGAAGGTAGCAGAAGAAAAAGAAGAGTTGATGACGGCCTGGAGGTGCGGGCGATGATGTCGTCGGCTTTATTAAAGATGAAGTGAGGGCAGGGGTCCGAAGGGGCGCCGGAATGGATAGAGTTCATGATGGATTTGGTTTCTTTAGTGTTGATGTGGGTCCAGTTGTTGAGGGTGAAGGCCGGGGGTGCGGGTTCGGTGATGTTAGGCTGGGTCTGGTGTCCGAAGCTGTCGTGGAGGTCGCTGATCTTGCGGTGGAAGAAGGTGGCGAGGGATTCGCACCAATCCTGTGAGGGCGTGACGGCGTTTGCGTTGGCGAACTCCTTGACGATGCTGAAAAGTTCTCTGCTGTTGTGGCTGTTTTTGTCTAGTTTGTTGGTGAAAAAGTCCCTTTTGGCAGCGCGGATCAGGTGGTGGTGTTCGCGGGTAGCGTTCTTGAGGGCGGTCATGTTGTCAGCGGTGTGGTCCTTGCGCCAGGCCTTCTCGAGGGTGCGACAAGTTTTCTTTGATTCTTTGAGGGTGTCAGAGAACCAGAGAGGTTTTTTGGTGTTGGTCTGTCGATGCGTGCGTTTGAGGGGAGCAAGGTTGTCTGCGCAGTTGGAGATCCAGTTTGTGAGGCTGAGGGCTGCGTCGTTGGGGTCGGTGGTGAGGGTGGGTTGGTTGGCGGCGAGTGCGGAGAGGAGTTGCTCTTCGGGGATCTTGTTCCACTGTTGACGAGGGATGGGTTGAGTGCGGAGGTGGCGGGTCTCGCGTCGGAATGTGAAGTGGACACAGCTGTGGTCGGTCCAGTGTAGAGCGGAGGTGTGGCTGAAGAAGATGTGTTTGCTGGCGGAGAAGATAGGGTCGATCGTGTGTCCGGCGATGTTCACCAGTTGCTTGAGGCCGAGGTTGGCGAGTAGGGCGGTGGTGTTGGGGTCGATGTTCTGTTCCAGATGGAAGTTGAGGTCGCCTAGGAGGATGTAGTCCGGCGAGGCAAGGGCGTGCGGGGAGATGAAGTCGGCGATGGCGTCGCTGAAAGGGGTGCGCTGTCCGGGGGGACGGTAGACAAGGGATCCTCTGAGGCTGGTCCTGGGGTTGGTGCAAATTTGAAAATGCAGATGTTCAGCGGCGAGAGGGGTGTCTTCGGTGGAGGTGGTGACGTTGATGGAGTCTTTGAAGACGATGGCAATGCCTCCTCCTACTTGGTTGGTGCGGTCTTTTCTGGAGATCTTGTAGCCTTCGGGGATGGCGATGTCTGGAGCTGATGAGGCGTTCATCCAGGTTTCCGTGATGAAGGCGACGTCCGGAGCTGTGGAGTCCAGGAGGTCCCAGAGTTCAACAGCGTGCTTGTGGACAGAGCAAGCGTTGACCAGGATGCACTTGAGGTGGTTGATGGCGCGTGGGCTGGTGGTCGTGGTAGTTGCGTGGTGGAAGATGCGTTTGCAGGAGTTCCAGGCGAAGGGTCCATGGGTGCGCTTGGGGTGGGCTTGGAAGCAGGTGTTGGAGCGCCCGGGGTTGAGGGCGTGGAGGGTGGTGGGGTCGTAGCGGGTCAGCGGGGTAGGGGAGGGCTGGGGACCAGGGGTTGTGGCGCTGGGCACGGGCCAGGCGCGGACGGGCTTGCCTCTGGCACGCCTCCGGCGCGGTCGCGCAGCGGCCGCCATAAGAGGGAGGAGGGGGGGGGGGGGAGGGGTCAGCTGGGGGCGAATGGGAGCTGGGGGCGTGCAGGAGGTCGCGGCGGGAAAGCGCGAGGGGGGGACAGGTAGAGTGAGAAGTGCTGGGGGAGGGGGGTTTAAGGGTGGAGGGGGGGTGAGTGTTAGAGTTTTAGGAGAATAGGGAGATAGATAGGAGTAGGGTTGAAAAGGGAGGGGGGGTGGTAGAGGTGGGTGAGAGGTAGAGTGAGAGAATAGGGAGATAGGTAACGGGGTGTCGGGACGGGGGGAGAGATAGGGAAATAGATAGATAGGTGGAGAGATAGAAAAATAGGTAGATAGGAGGAGGGGGTGAGTGAGGGAGTTAGGTGGAGAGATAGGTAGAGGAGTGAGGGAGGCAGGTAGTGAAAGGGTACATGTGGGTGATAGTGAGAGATAGAGGGGGGTGAGGCAGGAGCAGGAGGGCAGAGACAAGGGCGGGAAGAGACAGGAGTCGGAGAAGACCGAAGAACAGAAGAACCGAAGAAAACAGAAGAAAAGGACACAGAAGACCGGAAGAACACCGAAGAACACAGAGGACCGGAAGAACACAGAAGAACAGAAGAACACAGAGGAAGATGCAGGGGACAGAGAAGCAGAAGAGCAGACGAACAGAAGATCAACAAAGAAGATACAGAAGACGAAGAGAAGAAGGCAGAAAACCACAGAGCAAGATGAGGAAGAAGAGAGGCGACAGGAGAGGCTGAGGAGCACACAAAAGAAGAGAGAAGACGGGGAGAAGAAGAGTGCAGAAGAAGATTGCAGAGGAGGAGCGAGGAGGAAGAGACAGAGAGGAGGAAAAGAAGCAGGAACAGGAGAGAGGGTGAGTAGCGCTGGGCAGGGCGAGGGGCTAGGAGGTGGGGGGTACTTACTGTGAGGTGGGTCTCAGGAACTCAGGAGGAGCTGGAGGAGCTGCAGCGGCAGGGGGAGCGACCTACCCTTGGGTCAAGGGTCGCTCCCAATATCAAGGATATTCTGTTGAATAACCTTCTTCCAACAAATACAATATTTGATAGAAATGCTGCAACCAAACCAGTGAAGCAAAGACTCGTACAAAAGCTTTAAAAAAAACTTTTACCTGAAGAATTTCAATTCGAAAAGGTGTGGTCATTGAAAACTGCTGTTGCAGACTATATGTCACTATTGTAAATGGTCAAGATTTCATCCATGCAAAACTTTAGAGATGTCATTCAATCTGTTCTACAGATATCAAAGTCAGTGTGCACCTTGCTAGAACTGCACATTGTCTCTGACAGTTATCTTGAACTAGCTGTCAAAGAATGCAAGAGAATCAGACAAGTGTCTACAAGTGGAACAAATGACCTTGCCTGCATCAAAAATTCAAAATCTACACCTGTGCAACTTAATAAATTCTGGTCATCAACATCGAACATGGAAATGTTAACTCGCCAAAACATTGCTGATGCTTCAGTGAACACTGAAATCCCAATTATTGCAAGTGGAATGATTGCCAATGAGGCGCTGCTGCCTGGCGGGAGATATTCAAAAGGTACGGGCCATAATGTTCAAGAACTTAACAGCAAATTGGAGGAAGCTGACCTTCGTGTTGTGCCACATGTTGAGTGGGCTGTTTGAAATGGTTACAATCGAGTCATTGTACTGTCAAATGACATAGATGTTATTATCCCCTTAGCTGCTGGGCCTTTTCCCCCCCAGTGCTGAGCCCTTTTTTGGCTATTTGGGGTAGTTCGCGCTTAGGGCTTCATAACTTTTTGTCCACATAAGCTAACCACGCCAAATTTGCGTCCTTTTTTTCCAACATCCTAGGTATTCTAATGGTACCCAGAGTTTGTGGTTTACCCTGGAGGAGACCAAGAAAATAGCCAAAATACAGTGAAAATTTAGTTTTTTCCAAAAAAATGGGAAAAAAGGGCCGCCGAAGAAGGCTTGTGGTTTTTTCCCTGAAAATGCCATCAACAAAGGGTTTCTGGTGCTGAAATCACTATCTTCCCACCTTTCAGGAACGGGCAGACTTGAATCAGAAAACCACATTTTCCAACACAAATTTGGCATTTTAGTGGGACATACCCCATTTTTACTATTTTTGGTGCTTTCAACCTCCTTCCAGTTAGTGACAGGAATGGGTGTGAAACCAATGCTGGATCCCGGAAAGCTAAACATTTCTGAAAACTAGACAAAATTCTGAATTCAGCAAGGGGTCATTTGTGTAGATCCTACAAGGTTTTCCTACAGAAAATAACAGCTGAAATAAAAAAATATTGAAATTGAGCTGAAAACAACAGCCATTTTTCTTTATGTTTTACTCTGTAACTTTTTCCTGCGATGTCAGATTTCTGAAAGCAATATACCGTTTTGTCTGCTGGACTCTTCTGGTTGCGGGGATATAAAGGGCTTATAGGTTCATCAAGAACCCTAGGTACCCAGAGCCAATAAATGAGGTGCACCCTGCAGTTGGTTTTCATTCTATACTGGGTATACAGCAATTCATTTGCTGAAATATGAGGAGTGAAAAAGAGGTATCAAGAAAACCTTTGCATTTCCAAAATGGGATCAAGATAAGGTTTTGAGGAGCAGTGGTTATTTGCACATCTTTGAATTCTGAGGTGCCCATACTAGCATGTGAATTGCAGGGCATTTCTCAAATAGACGTCTTTTTTACACACTCTCTTATATTTGGAAGGAAAAAATGTAGAGAAAGATAAGGGGCAATAACACTTGTTTTGCTATTCTATGTTCCCCCAAGTCTCCCGATAAAAATGATACCTCACTTGTGTGGGTAGGCCTAGCGCCCGCGACAGGAAATGCCCCAAAACACAACGTGGACACATCCCATTTTTTCACAAAATACAGAGCTGTTTTTTTGCAAAGTGCCTACCTGTAGATTATGGCCTCTAGCTCAGCCGGCACATAGGGAAACCTACCAAACCTGTACATTTTTGAAAACTAGAGACCTAGGGGAATCCAAGATGGGGTGACTCGCGGGGCTCTGACCAGGTTCTGTTACCCAGAATCCTTTGCAAACCTCAAAATGTGGCTAAAAAAACAGGTTTTCCTCACATTTCGGTGACAGAAAGTTCTGGAATCGGAGAGAAGCCTCAAATTTCCTTCCACCCAGCGTCCCCCCAAGTCTCCCGATAAAAATGATACCTCACTTGTGTGGGTAGGCCTAGCGCCCGCGACAGGAAATGCCCCAAAACACAACGTGGACACATCACAGAAAACAGAGCTGTTTTTTGCAAAGTGCCTACCTGTAGATTTTGGCCTCTAGCTCAGCCGGCACCTAGGGAAACCTACCAAACCTGTGCATTTCTGAAAACTAGAGACCTAGGGGAATCCAAGGAGGGGTGACTTGCGGGGCTCGGACCAGGTTCTGTTACCCAGAATCCTTTGCAAACCTCAAAAAGTGGCTAAAAAAACAAGTTTTCCTCACATTTCGGTGACAGAAAGTTCTGGAATCTGAGAGGAGCCACAAATTTCCTTCCACCCAGCGTTCCCCCAAGCCTCCCGATAAAAATGATACCTCACTTGTGTGGTTAGGCCTGGTGCCTGCGACAGGAATAGATCACACAACGGTCAATGTTGGTCCTTACGTGAGGCAGCTGTTGACCCTGGGGTGATCCATTCCTGACACAGACACTAGGTGTAGGCACTCAAGTGGGGTAGTGTTTTTATCAGGACAGGTGAGGAGTCACTGGGTGGTAGGAATATTGTGGATCCCAGCATATTCCTGTAGTTTGTGTGACAGAAATGCGAGAAAAATTGAGTTTTTTTTTTCAACATTTCAGCTTTGCAGGGTATTCTGGGTAAGAAAACTTTGGGGAAGCCACACAAGTCACACCTCTGTGGACTCCCCCGAATGTCTAGTTTCCAGAAATGTTTGGGTTTAGTGTCTTTCTCTATATGGCCGCCGAATCCAGGACCAAAAACACAGGTGCCTGCCTTACAAAACCAGTTTGTTTTGCCATGGATAATTTTGATGTCTCCACAATATGATTTGGGTGGTGGAATTTGGGGCTGAACTAAATTGGGGAGCTCCCAAGAGAGCACTCTCTCTCTGCTTGCCGCCGCATTCACCTGCTCTCTGGGTTGGCCTAACCCACTATTACCCAGTTGCACAAACAGCTTGCGAAGGGACAGCAGGACTGTCCTCATCACCTCCCTCATAATGTACTGGAAGAGGAGTTATCGAATGGGACTCCTCTGACTGAAAAATCACTCCCAGAGTCTGCGCCATTGTCCTATCCCTCAGATGCTGTCTCAGTATCTGATGTCTCAGTCTCTGATCCTATGTCAGAGCGGTCCTCTATAACCCGAGTGCAGGCAGCAGTCATCCATCAAGATGCCATCTCTGCTATTGGCTAAACTGTTGCTCTAAAACACTAGCCTACGTAGACAGTCACAAAATCGATGGTGTGTGAGATACGTGCAACAGTAGAGGCCACCTTACCTGCGCTTCTTCCCTCAATCAGCACGTACTTTCAAGACACTCAAAAAACACCTTGTCACATACCATTCGTCACAGTCTTTAGCACCTCCTGCGCCCAGTCCAACAATCATTATTGGTGCTCCCACTCCCTCCTCCTCGGATTCCCTCATTACCCCCCAGCAAAAGTGCCCTTCATCTCTCCATAGACTTTGCTAATGTACTCAGCTATTTACATAAAATACAGATTTGCTCTTTGCAGTAGGCATATAAACCTTCTGCGCTTCTTTATGGCACTAAAACTGCCACTAGACAAGTCAGACCCTTTTCCCCCCAGGGAAACCACACACATATTGACAAAAGTGATATATATATATATATATATGACAGCCAATCACCTGAAACTCAACTCAAGCAAAACCGAAATAATCCTCTTTGGCCCACACAAAAACACCTGGGACCCCTCATGGTGGCCCACCATGCTAGGCCCTGCACCCACCCCCGCCAACCACGCACGCAACCTCAGCATCATCCTAGACTCCTCCCTCTCGATGACCCAACAAATCAACGCTCTCACCTCCTCATGCTTCAACACACTCCGTATACTGAAAAACATTCAAATGGATCCCCACAGAGACCAGAAAAACTGTCACTCACGCACACATCAGCAGCAGGCTTGATTACGGAAACGCCCTCTACGCCGGCACCACTCTAAAACTCAAGCGCAAACTACACGCATCTAGAACTCAGCACCACGACTCATCCTCGACCTCCGCCGACACGAACACATCTCTCCACACCTCAAATCCCTCCACTGGCTCCCCATTGACAAAAGGATCACCTTCAAGATCCTCATCCTCGCACACAAATCACTCCACAACACAGGCCCTGCCTACCTCAACGAGAGTCACCTTCCACACCCCCACACGAAACGTCCGCTCAGCTGACCTCTCTCTCGCCTCTGTCCCCCGCATCAAACACACCACCACCGGGGGCAGATCCTTCTCCTACCTTGCACCCAAAACCTGGAACGCCCTCACAACCCACCTTCGCAAGACCCAAAACCTACTTCTTTTCAGGAAGGGCCTCAAAACCTGGCTTTTCGAACAGTGAACCTCCCAGCCCCTTTCCCTCCCCCCGCCCCCCCCCCCCCCCCCAAGCGCCTTGAAACCCTCACAGGTGAGTAGCACACTTTATAAATCTCTTTGGTATATATAGATCTACCTCTATATATATATATATATATATATATATATATATCCATGTACATAGATATATCTATCTACATAGATATATAAATATAGATCTATATATAGATCTATTTTTTTTAGTTGTTGTATGGTTTCCTTGGGGGCCAAAATGGCCCCCAGGGAAACCCTACAACATCTAAAAAAAAAAATGCCCCCACAGGGGGTCACCCTGCCCACGGGCGACCCCCTGTCATTTTATTTATTTTTTTGAAAAAAAAACAATCTCCTGGGGGGGGGGGGGGGGGGCGCGATCGCGCCCCCCCCCCCCCCCCCCCCCCAGGGGGCACCTACCTTTTTTTTTTTAATTAATTATGCCCCCGGGGGGGCGGCCCGTTTTCCGAGGGGGCCGCCCCCCCAAAGTGAAATCCCTGGCGTCTAGTGGTGTTTCCTGGCCCCCGATCGCAGCTGTGCTGCGATCGGGGGCCAGAAACACTTTGAGAAGGCCTCGTAAGAAAGGGGAGAGTCTCCCCTTTCTTACGAGGCCTTTTCAAAGTGTTTCCTGGCCCCCCGATCGCAGCTGTGCTGCGATCGGGGGGCCAGGAAACCTGAAAGTGTTTCCTGGCCCCCGATCGCAGCACAGCTGCGACCGGGGGCCAGGAAACACTTTCAGGAAGGCCTCGTAAGAAAGGGGAGACACTCCCCTTTCTTACGAGGCCTTCCCGAACGTGGGAAAGGCCGTTTTCCCCATCAAAGCAGGAAGCGGCCGCAAGGCTGCTTCCTGCTTTGATGGGGAAAACACCTTTGCAACGTCAGCGCGTCACAAAGGGGCGGGTGGGGGGTGGGGGGCGGGGGGAGACACGGAAGCTTCCGTGTCTCCCGGGGGGGGGGTTTAAAAAAAAATAAAAAATCCTCGGGTGCGACGCACCCGAGGATTTATTGATACCCTTCCTGGTGTCGGCCACTGGTCATGACCCGCACCAGGGAGGGTGTGTGGGCGTCGGCCAGTGGCCGACGCCCGCAACGAAGAGGTTATTGTGCTACTTAGATTTCTTACAATGTTCATAAGTCAAGGATTGTCCGAGTTATGGATACATTATAGACCAGGTGAGAAAAGACACTTAATTCCGCTTCATATTCTGTACAAGACACTTGACTCAGAGATGCCCAGTGTTCTTATCAAGGAACATATTCTAAAGGGTGATGACACTAGGAGCAAAATTGAAACAAAGCTTGTAGCTTTAATTGCTGAACCTGTGAAGTTTCTAAAAGGATTTGCTGAGACAGAAGAAGAATGTGACTTTAAAGACATAGAAAAATATCTTGTGCATGTGGAAAACGAGTTCTATCACACACTTGACGATCTTCACTACAGTGAGTTCAAGAGATTAGTCTTGCTAAGTGACCTTCCAACAACATTATATTCTGTGCATGGACACATTAAAAGAATGTTCTACTTGATCAGAAGATGTGTAAATGTTTTTTTGATCATTCATATGTAGAGAAAGATCCCTGTGAATTTGGTTGGCAAGATATTGATGGGGTGCTAAAACCTACACAACTTCTAAAGCCTCTACCCACAGAAGGTACACATACTTGCAATACCTGCCCTACAAAAAGATGTTCAAGTCGATGTGCTCTTCTCAAATGTTCAACATTCTTCAAATGTACCACAAGCAATTGCCAAAACAAATAAAACATGTGAACTGTGAAAATGTGTCTAAAACAGGAGTGCTAAACATATATATTTTTTTCATATTCAGATCAAAAACAATGTTTGCTGTATACATCAAAGGATTATAAAAAACATTATATATCTATCACCTCCATTTTAGCCGCAATTTTGGAAATAGGTGCTCTAAGGAGGTTTTTTCTGTTCCTAAAAGACTATTTGACCCCCAAAACCTATGTTTTGGCACCAAAATGAAGTATATACTTCTCATGGTTCTTGAAATATTACCTCATCACAGCAACACATCTGCCATTTTTAGGTCAAGTGCTCTGGTCTGTTGTAATCTATCAGTGGGCTTTTAAGAACGCACATCACTATCACTCGTCCATGGGCTTGCCTTTCAAAAATCCTTTGTTGCTTTAAGTTTGTCCTCCTTGGGGCAGTTTTGTTACCACCTTAGCCATCAACCCTGTTGCATGGATAATTGCATGTCTGCTGATACTTTTGACTGCGAGCCAACTTCTTTTCCCTTTTGTGTCTCTCCTTCGCGCTCATGGCAGCTGTGGCCCTTGGAATCAGCTCAGTTATGTCAACTGTTATACTTTTAATTTATGTGGCAAGAAAAGTCATGTTAGGAATTTACATCGCTAATATCTCTAATTCGAGCAAACGTGAGACCCATTGCATTGCAAATGCTTGTTAAAAATGTTGTCCAGAAAAATTTGGCTGGGATCAGCAATGTCTACTGAAGCTAAATTACTTCTCTAATGATCTAAAAACACAAATCAAAAAAGAAAATTTCTGGACATATACATATATTATTATTTTTTAGAGGTATATCAGGGGGCCGACTAATATAGGACTCAAACACAATGTTTCTCTGAGCAACTAGAGAATAGGATCAGCACATAGATTAACATCAAATATAGTTTAAGTAAATACAGAATCATAAAATAGTGAATCATGAAAGAGTGATTTATCAGAGAAGTGTAAAATGAAAACACAGAGGCAAAACTACTGGCATTTTGAATCAGGAGCTAGTTCTTTAAAACAGTCCAGCTCTTACTTTCAGCCTTATAGATAACACAGTGAAATTATACGTATATGTTGTCATGTACTGATTCGTTGTGTGTTTTTCAATGTTTTACTTAAGCCCATTTACTATTCTGGGCTGCGTGTTATAATGTTGTAAATATACACTAGTTCACTTACATACAAGTGCCTGCAGACTGTCTAGGGTATAAGAAGGAGGCATCTATTAACAGTTGAGTGACACCTTCTAAACATTACACTTCATACCCGTCCATGCACTTACCAAGTCAGGTCAATAAGTCAGCCACCATTAGCGGGTCAAGCAAAAAGCTTCTTTAATGAGGGAAAAGGCCAGTGCCAACATTCAGGACACCTGGTTACACACTACCAGAAACATTCTTACACCCCTCCAGTCTCCTACTACTGACACCACTCACAACCATTAAACACTAGCAGGCTCACAATATTAACAGTATTCTCACACTCATCACAGACTAGCAGTCACACATTACCAGAAGTATTCTTACACCTACTAAAGAGTAGCAGCAAATCCATTAGGGTTGGCTGATAACTGAAGTTGCCTCTGCATTGATTGGTGAGTGTAGGTTAGTGATAAGGTGAATGGGAAAGTGGGTGAATGTAAGAATGAATTAATGGGTGGATGAATAATGAATAAATACATGAGTGCACGGGTGGTAAATGAGTGCATGGATCATGAGTGACTGAGTGCATGAATGGATTGATGAGTGACTGCAAGGATTGAAGTGTCCAGCCATTTCACTTCTAAGCTACAACTTATTGCATTGCCAGTGTATGTTGTACACTGCTGGTTTGATGTGTTTTAAAAAAATGTATTTTAAGTCCTGGCTTGACAGCAGTTACCAATTAATTAAAATATAAAAAGAGTGGACTCTTGCTCCACCCATAACATTACATCACTCCCACCTCATGCTTTTGGCTGTTTAGTTTATCAATCTGCACCACAAAGAGTGCTTGCTTTGCAATGCATGAGGGACACTTTTACATCTGTAAAAGTACATTGAATGACCTCACACTGAGGGGGTTATTCCAACTTTGGAGGAAGTGGTAATCCGTCCCAAAAGTGACAGTAAAGTGACAGATATACCACCAGCCGTATTACGAGTCCATTGTATCCTATGGAACTCGTAATACGGCGGGTGGTAAATCTGTCACATTTGGGACAGATTACCACCTCCTCCAAAGTTGGAATAACCCCCTGAATTCTTTATCTCAGGCAAATTCTGTACAAAAAGCAATAAATGTGTTCCTTAGTTTAGTTTTTCTGTGCAGCATGTTTTTTTGTGATTTGATGAGGACTTAAAACACAAGCCATACTTATTGGGTTTGCCAATACTTGTTACTATCTGTGTCACGTCAGTGGTCGAAGCAGACAGGGAAGGGGGGGGGGGGGGGAATGTCCCCCATCTTTCCTAATATGGTCAAAACAGTCCAGTACTTTTTATTTAAAAAAAAAAAATTACAAAAACACTTGCCTGAGAAATTGAGTAACTGAGTTGTAAGTTAGTCTGCAAATCTAAAGGCTACTTGGGAGCCACTACAGGTTTTAAATGATATAATATGGAATGGGTCCTTTTTATGGAAGCCTATAAGAAGGTTTACACTAGGTGCAGGTGGCCTTACTACAAACATAAACTTAGGAAGCACCGTGGACAGTTAAATATTCCTTCTGAATATTTTGTGACAGTTTATTTATACTGTGTGCAGCCTTATACTGAAATATATATTTTTACAGGCATATATTCACAGTGCATTCTATCATAGGCTTCAGCCTCTTAGCAATATAAATGCACGTCAGCATTTCCCCGGTGCACTGAACAGCAACCTGGCTGTCCAGTTACACTTACACACACACACCTGAAATGAGCACATTAACAATCTGATCTTTCCTACCAGAAAATGCATTTCCCTCCAATATATTTAGGTTGCATTTAGTTTCCATTGAATATGTATGCATCGTTTTTGTATACAGTTACCTGCAGGGGAAATGCCAAAAAAATAACTAGAGAATATTCTGTTATTGCAGCCATCTCTCGGATCCCCGCCCACTGTACTCAGGATCACAGTTCCAATGCTTTTTTGTTTTGTTTACGCACTTCGACCGCTGTGTACGTACGCGAATCCTATGTAAGGCGCACTGTCGTTTAAGACTCGTGGTATATAAAATGAATACCTTTGTTGTTAAGTGCAAGTACTTACAACAAGCACTGGTTAACCACCATGCAATAAAACGCTGACCTGACAGACTTAAGAGCAAGAAAAAAAAACTAAATCATATCCTGCTACTTCCCTATATGCCTGGTACCTCATAATGTAAGATAAACTCTACAGACCTGTCTGCCATCGCCCTACATATATGGCCCCATAAGACAGTCGCTGGTTATCACATGACTTTCTACTAGTGACTCTAGCGTGGGTCTCGGGAAAGAGGCTTTGACGTTTCAGATCATCAGTATCTTACGGCTGCCCTGACACCCAAGAACGACTTCATTCCATTAATGTGAACGGTGGGCCAACCTTCAAGCACGATACTTCAATCTGTGTATCAATCATGAACTGATAACGCTGTAAGCGCCTCTCGGCGCTAAACCAGGGAGCGCTAATACACTAACTCACAAGAGCAAATTCTCTTACGAGGGCACCTTACCGTTTCACAGGCACACACATAATATTTAGCAGTTTTCGTTTTTTTTAATAATTCCGAAATAACCCTCACCTGATAAAAGGCAGGTCACGTAAGAGCACCACCTTTCTGTTGCACATCAATGAAGCTGTGTCTTACCTCTGAGCCTCAGCCAGCACAGCGCCCCTGCGGAGGTTTTCCGTACCCAAGGAGTGGAGACCTCTGGAGCCTGAACTGCTCGGTGCCGGCGTGCTGTGTTTATCCGGACACCTGCCCTTGGCTGCCGGGGGAAGGGAGCTAGCGCTTCCCATTTAGAGGACGGCCCTTAGTAATGACGCAGCGTCACACCATAGGCACGTCGAGCCTCGTACGTTGTGCTGCGGCGGCATCCGCGAATGGGAGCGGCCGCGTGAGCCTCACGGTAGCCGCTGATTGCTCGGCGCGGATGGGCTTTTCTGTCGCAAGAGAAGCTCCGACTTAACGGAGCACCTCGCTCCAGGAGGATAGCAGGAGTGGGGATTGAATGGACTTGGGTGCCGAGGGCAAGATAGTAGATCGGGGGGATACGCTGGCCTTGAGACTCGTCTGGGCAGGCCAGTTGCTTGTAGGGTTGCCGCCTTTCTCTGCTTTTTCTGCGAGAGCTAAAGGCCGTTTCCGCATGTTTGAGAGGTCCAGTAGGGTTACCCCTTTAAAACATTGCATAAATTATTTGATTATAGTTTGTGAAAACATTGCACAAATTATCTGTTTATAGTTTGTAAATAGTAGTGACAGCTCTAAGCTACTTATGAATTAATAGCTTCTTGTATTTGTTATTGTAAGTTTATATTTCAATACTGAAAAATAGCGACTTTTCACTGATTTCCCAGTATCTTTTTATTGCCATTGATGTACTATTCATGATCGTGTTTGTTATGCAAGTTACTCACGTGGCACAGGGAAGACCGGTACATAGCAGGATTTGTTAGCCTGTTTACTACAAGCACAAGTTACAGGTGGAGACCCTACCAGGCGGAAGATGTATCGTGTTTAGCCTTTAGAGCTAACTTTTAGGAGATTCACTGACCGATGGAAGTTGGTAAAAATGACTTGTCATTGTTCGTACATAGCATATTTCATGCAACATTTCACCTATGACGGGCACGCGGTATGACAGAATATCACACACCTCCCTCTTTTACATACACAAAATTCATCCAAGGAAAAGCTACACATACTAACAAATTAAAGTTGAACCGTATAGGTTAACAAAACTCCAATTTACTCTTGGAATGGAATATTCATCTTTTGTTAGAACAGAAAACAGCCAACACGTGTTTTGTGTAGGAGAAACTGATCCCCGCGACTTCCTCAGGGCTCAATATGATATTATGCAAAGATTCTAGAGACCGAGTAGCAATATAATCCCTCTGAGACCTCCTATAATTAATGAACAAAATAAGTAGCTCTGTGTAGGGAAATCCAAAAAAGAAACTCGTAAGGGGTGTGTGTGTAAACACCACCTTAACTGGCGTTACTGAGGCTACACGTAATAGCGTGTCGTGGAGCCAAGTCCCAAAACTCCGGTCGGCATGTAGCGCTTTTTTTTGCTAACCTATACGGTCCACTTTGATTTGGAAGTTGATTTGGAATCCAGTACACATGGACTACTGACTCCACATTATTAATTCACGAGTGCCTTGACTTCTGTTGAGCTTGCTGTTGTCTCTCTTGAGATTATGTTGGAGGAGGGGGAAGATCCTCTTGCCAGGAGCACCGTGCTTAAAATTGTTTGAATTTATTTACTAGCTTGGTGAATTTTGTGAGCGCTTTTTCCCTTTAATCTTCTTCCCATAGCTACACATACTAACGCTAGACACATAGCCTCAGGATACTCACTCCTACTGTAGTCCAGGGCAGTCCTCTAAGGCTTCGGAGGTCGCTGGTCCCTGTCGGATGCGTCGCTGGAGCAGGTTTTCGAAGTTGGAGACAGGCCGGTAGGGCTGGGGCCAGAACAGTTGTCGTCTTCCTCCTTCTCTGCAGGCTTGTAGGTCAGCAGTCCTTCTTCTTTCTTCAGGTTGCAGGAATCTGATTTCCTGGGATCTGGGGATCCCCTAAATACTGAATTTAGGGGTGTGTTTAGGTCTGGGAGGGCAGTAGTCAATGGCTACTGTTCTTGAGGGTGGCTACACCCTCTTTGTGCCCCCTCCCTTTGGGTAGGGGGGCACTTCCCAAATCCTATTGGGGGAATCTTCAAAACTCAAGATGGAGGATTTCTCAAGGCAGGGGTCACCTCAGCTCAGGACACCTTAGGGGCTGTCCTGACTGGTGGGTGACTCCTCCTTGTTTTTCTCATTATCTCCTCCAGCCTTGCCGCCAAAACTGGGGGCAGTCACCGGAGGGGCGGGCATCTCCACTAGCTGGGATGCCCTGGGGCGTTGTAACAAAAGGGGTGAGCCTTTGAGGCTCACCGCCAGGTGTTACAGTTCTTGCATGGGGAGGTGAGAAGCCCCTCCACCCAGTACAGGCTTTGTTCCTGGCCACAGAGTGACAAAGGCACTCTCCCCATGTGGCCAGCAACATGTCTGGTGTGTGGCAGGCTGGCAGAAACTGGTCAGCCTACACTAGAAGTCGGGTAGGTATGCAGCGGGCATCTCTTGATGCCCTCTGGGTGTATATTACAATAAATTGCACACTGGCATCAGTGTGCATTTATTGTGCTGAGGAGTTTGATACCAAACTTCCCAGTTTTCAGTGTAGCCATTATGGAACTGTGGAGTTCGTGTTTGACAAACTCCCAGACCATATACTCTTATGGCTACCCTGCACTTACAATGTCTAAGGATTTGTTTAGACACTGTAGGGGCATAGTGCTCATGCGCATATGCCCTCACCTGTAGTATAGTGCACCCTGCAGCAGGGCTGTAAGGCCTGCTAGAGGGGTGACTTACCTATGCCACAGGCAGTGTGAGGTTGGCATGGCACTCTGAGGGGAGTGCCATGTCGACTTAGTCATTTTCTCCCCACCAGCACACACAAGCTGTGAAGCAGTGTGCATGTGCTGAGTGAGGGGTCCCTAGGGTGGCATAATATATGCTGCAGCCCTTAGAGACCTTCCCTGGCATCAGAGCCCTTGGTACCAGGGGTACCAGTTACAAGGGACTTATCTGAGTGCTAGGGTTTTGCCAATTGTGGAGACAAAGGTACAGTTTAGGGAAAGAACACTGGTGCTGGGGCCAGGTTAGCAGGGTCCCAGCACACTTTCAAATCATAACTTAGCATCAGCAAAGGCAAAAAGTTAGGGGTAACCATGCCAAGGAGGCATTTCCTTACAGCTAGGTTCTCCTTGCATGTGTCCTGGCCAGGCCACATTCCAGACCTGGCCTTTGTCTGCAATGCTGCTCTGCCTACCAGGGGGACATGGCTGTACATCATGCAGGGGATATTCCTGCCCCAGAATACCCTGACCACTTAAACCACCTTGCACGTGAGATACAATACTGCTACAGCACCTCAAACAGGGCACAACAGCATGCAAACACAGTGGACACACCGCAGCAATACCCTTACCACTTATGCCATCTTGCACCTAAGATACATCATCCCTATCACACCAGGTACAGTGCACATAACAGCAAATCTCTGTCCACTCAGGTCACCCTACATCTGAGGGACAATATTCATACCCCAAAAGGCAGCGAGTACAGCATCAGTAGGAACAAAGGCAAACCACATCAACAGCCTGTCGACTAAAGAGTGACAACTGCATTACTACAGAATACCCATATATGTTGTCCTGCATCTCTTGCGTCTTGCACACCTTCAACTGTGGATGCTATGTTCAAGTTAGTGACTCAGTATTTCAGGGACTCTCTACCACAGACCGCTGTGCAATTTAGTCAACCTCTGAAAAAAGCTGACCGCTACAAGATGGTTTGCACCCTACACCTGCAGTCTGGACACACAGAAACCATGCGTTATAACCATATACTGGGTGCTACATACCATAGCCTCACAGCAAATGACCACTGCACATCTATTAACATTACAATAAAATGACTCAAACTAAACACCCTTTCCTCAGCAGTACAGACCTTCACATTGTCCACACAATAGATAGCAATCTCACTTATCACCAGATGAAGCTAACTAGAGTAATACCTATACTCATGCAGCAAATAAAACTGCTTATGCAGACGCAAAATAGTGTTGTCTTTTTACATGTATGAATATTAATGATAAATTCAACTATTTAACTCGCATATAGCAGCAATTTAAGAATATTTTGTATTCAGAAAATTATTTAATCTTATATGTTGCCTACCCAAAATTTCAGGCTCTTCACATATTCTAATACCAACAGAATTATCAGCAGTGGGAGACACTCCACTATAGTTGCACCCACTCCACATAGTCTACACCTTATTGTCCGCTCAAATGAAAGAAACTGTCTTTATTCCCTCAGTCTGCCAGATGCAATGACGGCACTAGTGAAGTCTGCTTTTCTTCGTCTTTTTTCTTGTTGTTAGCTATTGGGTTGTTGGTTGACTTGGTTGTAAACTTTAGTCAAACAACAACCACAGTCCTAGTTGGGGTTTCAGGCAAACCCTAAATTAACCTTAGCTCACCCTCTAGTAGCTTGATGCAGAGCAGTCAGGTTTAACTTGAAGGCAGGGTGTAAAGTATAGCATAGAGCCTAGAAACAAAGTGCCAGCCACTACCATCTGGTTGTGGTAGACCGGGTCAAAGTCAAAAGTTCAAGCCAGCCGCTATGGAACGGGGGTCAGATACAGTCCCATATTAGTCGTGTTGAAGTTTTACCTTCTCAAGAATTGTGTCAAGAGACCCGTTTGCTGGGAATACGTTTGCTGGCAGCAAGGCGGGCACTGCTGACAATGGTCGGCGGGGTGCAAAGAGCTGGCCGGATGTTGTGGATGGACGGGCTAGAGCCTCATGAACGCGAGCAGCGAGACTTGCTGTGGAAAGAGACAAACTTGTGGCAAGTCATGCTGGATTTCCAGGCGAGCGACGAGGTTCTCGAGCAAACGGGCCCATTTCGGTTTGCAAAGAGCCCAAAAGCTTGACTTAAAGAGCACGGGCGAATACGGGAGGAGGCGGCGTGCGTCCCGGTGGTAGCAGTTGGACACCCTGGGCCGTCGCTGTCATTTGCTGCCTCAGTGGCCCCTTCCCTCCCCCTTGTTGCGTGAACCTGAGTCCGCCCCGCCCTGGTGGGCCCCGCGCTTGAGTTGGGGGGTGGCATGGTGAAGGCGAGTTGGCCCTGCCGGGGACCCCTGGGGGGGCCTGAACCCTGGGGACCCGGAGGCGGCAGTTAAGGTGAGTTGCAGGGGGGTTGGGGGAAGGGCCCCGTCTCTGTGCAACCCCGCCTGCTGGCGACATCGCAGAGCGGAGGGCCACGCACTACAGTGGAGACGTCGGGGATACGGCCTGTTATGGGCCCGAGTGGAGGTGCTGAATGAGAGCTGCTTCCCCCACCATCTAACTCTTGCTGGAGACCTCGAGTGGATCATCGGACGCCCGAGGGAGGCGGTATTCCCTCCGCCCCTCTTCAGTGGATGTGAGCTGCCCTGATATTGTCTGGAGAGGCTGGACCGGGCGCGCCGCATGGCCTGGCTGGTGGTTGGGGGGCCCTGAGGTTGGTCCTGTGTCACGGCCCCGGCCTGCTGTGGGGAGGGGCTGCCCCTGCTCGAGGGGTGCTGCCGCAGGACTCGGGCTGGAGCCGGACTGGTCCCCGTACTTGGGACGATCAGCACATGGCCTGGGTGCCTGCTACAGACTGAAATACACCAATTCTGGAGTGAGACGGATATGCTTGGTGCCCTCGGATCAGGGGGAAAAGTGCTGCAGCCTGGTATGAGAGGGCTGCCGAACTGAGTGCTGGTGCGGCCCTTTGCCTTCCGGTCCCTGGCCCTGCTTCTAAGAGAAACTGATCATTTGAGAAGGGATGAGTGAGCGGACGATCCTGGAAATGGGCTGGGATAAAACCCCCTAGAGTAAGGCGGCACAAACTAAAATGAATCAGTACACAGCTCCCAGAGACTCTAGCACCACCTCTCTGTGGTGTGACAAGATCTGCGACGAGTGGCCGAAAAGGTGACCGAGGCTGAGACTAGAATTTCTACAGTGGAGGATGTAGTGACTTCCCTTCAGACACGGGTTACTCAGCTCAGCTCAAAGGTAGCTGGCCAAGAGGAGAGGGCCGAGGACGCCGAAAATTGGTCACAAAGAAACAATCTACGTCTGGTGGGGCTGCCAGAGAAGATAACGGGAGGCAGAATGGAGGATCTCATGGAGACCTGGTTTCGGTCATGGGTCTCCAAAGGCAAGCTTTCGAGTTGCTTCGTGGTGGAACGAGCTTATCGGGCACTCGCCAAGTGGCCTACACCGGGGGCCCCTTCCCGGCCGGTGGTGGTCCGACTCTTCAACTACAGAGTCCATGATACTATTCTGCTGGAGGCTCGCTCCCAAGGGGAGATATGCTATTCTAATTTTTAAATTTAGATTTTTCCAGACTATACTCATTCTGTGCAACAACACAGGCGATCATTCAAGGAAGTTAAGCAGAAACTATGGGTCCTGAACATACACTATATGCTCCTCTTTCTGGCTAAGTTGAAGGTGATTTACGACACTTCTTCCCTGTTCTTTGAAATGCCGCAGCAGGCATGGGAGTGGGCGACGGAGCAGCGTGAGCTGCATCCTAGAAATGGTTTGGTAGGGGACCTCACGACCGGGACTGAGGCTCCGGCCCCGAGTCCTGGCGTAGAGGCGCGTGAGCGCTTGCGAACCTCCAAGCAGAGGTGCTCCTGGCGTGGCGGCAGAGGAGACACCTCGGCAAGCCCGGCCCCAGGACCGGATCAGCGGGGGTGGAGACCCGTGTCTCATCTCTGTCGGACACTCCAGCTATCTTCAACTCCAGTGGGTGTCCTCCTTGATGGGGCTGGGACGCGTCCTCGAGCTGGGGAACTTTGACTGCCACTGGCACCAGTACTATAATATGTTTGGATGGGTGTACTGTGGTCTTGAGCCATCCCCACCATGAGAGGGCTGAGGGATAAGTCTGTGTTTATGTTTAAGGATGGGGCTTTAGGCGTGGAGTAATGCCTCTCACTGAATGTTTAGTACTACTGTATTTAAGCTGTCAGGCGGATTATCCGTATATGAGCGGGGGGTATCCAGATGTAGATCGCCAATCTCCTCCACAAGTTACCTTAGGTTAAGATGTTCGAGGGGGTGACATGCTTCTTGGGTGGAAGTTTGGGGTGGGGGGAGTTGGGGAAAAGGGCACTGTTTTTGTTCTTGCAGTAGTTCAGATTAAATGTTGTTTTCAAGTTTATAAGCAGGGTTTGTGCACCACAGCTGTTCCACACAATTATGCTTTCCGTCACGACCACAGACTGGGCTATGGAGTATTAGCGTCTGGCTGCGTGGTCCACCGCCCCCGCATGCTGTCCGTTGCCTGTCAGTCTGCCCTGTGGGTCAGATATCTATATTCTTATGCACATGATGATTTCAGTCATTTCATGGATTGTTAATGGGCTCCTAGACAGCATTAAATGAACTGCAGTACTTAAATACCTCAAGAGACATGCCCCGGGGGTTGTCCTACTGCAGGAGATGCACCTACTGAGAACCCGCTGCTCATTTTTGGGGCGCTTCGGATACAATAGGGTCTACCACTCTGGGTTTCTGCGATGGTCCCGGGGAGTGGCCCTGCTGCTTCATAAGTTGCTACCATTGACCGCTACTAAGGTTCACAAGGACCCACTGGGGAGGTACATTGGAGTAGAGGGTCAGATGGAGGCCAAGCAATATAATTTGATATCCTGTTCCATTCCCCCACATCTGTAGCAGGCTACCTGTGCGGCGATTGGATCAATATTGGCGTTGCTTCCGGCCGGCTTCACACTGATAGGGGGTGAATTTAATGCTGTCCCAGACATGCTCTGGGATGTCTCTGCGGAGTCTAGCGACGCTCGATGTACCCGATTGACAAACCTTAAGACATGGGCGGACCCGTGGGGACTTTGCGATGTCTGGAGGGTGTGGCACCCATGCAAACGTGCTTACACCTATTGGTCCGCCGCCCATCACACTGAAGCCCGTATTTATCTTGTGTGGGTTATGGCGACGGTTGTATTGAATCTGAGGTCTGTCTGAATCCTTCCTGGGGACATATCCGACCATGCCCCGCTGTTCGCAGATTAGGATGTCGAGTATCAGACACATAGACCAATCTGGAGGCTCAATGCTTGGCATCTGAAGTCCCCGGAGTGTCTCAGTTTTGTAGAGGGGGAACTTAAGACTTTCTTTCAACGCAATGTGGCCTTGGTGGCCTCGGGAGTGACGGTGTGGGTGGCCTGCAAGCCAACAATGAGGGGTGTCATAAAAATTTATATTCCTGGGCAGGAGCGATGCCAGCAGGCGCAACGTGAACAAATCGAGGCTAAGATATTGGAGCTAGAAGGGCGAGCTAGGCACTCGGATTCACCAGCGGTGCAGTGCCAGCTGGTCCTGGCGCGGTCAGAATTACGCCAGATATCTCTTGAGGAGGCTAAACAATGTTGGCAGTCGACAAGGAGAGTATATGAGATAGGCGATAAGTCAGGTAAACTGCTCTATGCTTGGCGATGCATGGGGCAGCAGCTAGAGTGGTGCCTGCCTTACGCGATAGAGAGGGAAACACCCAAGTGGAGTTGGAAGCGATTGCCCAGGCTTTCCCAGACTAGTATCAGGATTTGTATGCTAAAGAGCCCCTCACGCGCATGGTGGAGGAGGGTTCTCTGGTTTGGGACCTCCCGGTACCAACTATCCTGCCTCATGTCACCCAGGCCTAGACCAGCCACTAACAGCAGAGGAGGAGGATGCTGCCATTTAGGAGCTTAGCAGGGGTAGAAATGCCGGACTGGACAGATATCAAATAGAGTACTATAAAAGGTTTGGCTCACTATTGGTGCCTCATCTCCTGAATCTTTATGGTGAGGCCCTGTTGACGGGGGCCTTTCCCCCCTGAACTTGACTGTGCCACTATCATGGTCCTGCCCAATGGAGGGCAGGTTCCAGACCAATGTGCGTCATATCGGCCAATCTCCCTCATCAATGCTGGTATCAAAATATACACTAAAGTACTGACGTTACATCTTACGCGTACGCTGACCAACCACATTCATCTGGATCAATGCGGCTTTATGCCCGGTAGGAGCATGCATCATTGTATCCGACGAGTTCAGGTGGACCTATCCCATGGCTCTTGCTCCAGTGGTCCCCTGGCCCTTCTCCTCATAAATTCTTGTAAGGCATTCAACATGATTTCATGGGAGTACATGGAGGTAATCCTGGCAAGTATGGGGCTGGAGCAATTGCTCCCCCGGATGATCTGACTCCTTTATGAACACCCCGTGGCCCAGGTTCGGGTAAATGGGGTGCTCTCCCAGACATTTCCAATTCAACGGGGAACGCAGCAGTGGTGCCCCCTATCCCTGCTGCTCTTCGCCCTGGAGATTGTGCCCCTCGCGTGCTTGCTGGGGAGCGATCCTCTGATGTGGGGCTGGAGGTGGGGAAATGTGGTAGAAGATAAAGTGGTGCTGTATGCGGACGATGTCTTGGTTTTTCTTAGTGATCCACCTGCATTGGAGCCCAGATGCGTAGAACTACTGGAGCGGTTTGGGGAGGTGTTGGGACTCCGGGTCAGTGCCCAAAAGTCTACACTGGTAGAGGTCAGGGGGGATGCGGAGGGTCGACAATGGTGTCCCGGGGACCCAGTGCGGAGGAATGTGTTTAAATACTTGGGAGTCCACGTTTCCTTTCTGCCTGACTTAGCGTATGTACTAAATTTTGGGGATTTGGCAGCGCATGTGGACAAGGACCTGCAGCATTGGAGGGATCTCCCCTTAAAGCCCCTTGGGCGCACAACCCTCCTCAAAATGATGTGGCTCCCCCGATACCTGTACGCCCTCACAAACTACCTATACCAAATACCAAGGGCGTGGTTCCGTACTCTCACCTCTAATTTTACTGACTTCATTTGGAATGCAGTGCGGCACAAAGTGGCTTTTAATACCGCGCTTAAATCCCCGTACGAGGGGGGGAAATGGGAGTCCCAGATCTATTTATTTACTACTTAGCCGCCCAGGTGGTGCCCATAAATGACTGGTTTGCGGGAGGCTGGGACGACCCGGCATATACACTTGAGATCCACAAAGCGGATTTTGAAGGCCTACTGGGTATGCTTTATGGTAGCAGGATTCCTGTCCAGACTGCGTCTTGCACCCGGGTGGCGGTAGGTTGCTGGAGGGTGGCCCTAAAACTCATAAGATGGGATTGGCACTTTACTCGAATGACTACACTGTAGCATGGAGACTGGCTGCACCAGCTTGCCACCTTAAAGAGCTTTCAGCACTGGTACTTAATAGGAGTGACTTACTTGGGGGACGTGTACACAAGGGACAACCTTATGTCATTCCAGGACATGAGAGACCATTATGGGCTACACGCCCTGGGTTCACACGTTTCAGTGAATACCAAGCTCCCCGACTACAGCCCGCTCAAGGCGAAATTGTTAACTGGGAGCATGGGGAAGAAAGCAGTGTCCCAAGTTTATAAATCTCTACTTACGACTGCCCCAGATGGGTTTGATCACCTGCGACAGAGGTGGGCGCAGTCAGGGAGCTGGATGATGACGATTGGCGTGAGGTACTGTTGGCCCCCCGGGAGTTAGCCATCTCAGCTAGGCTGCGGATGGTGCAGTTCAACTACCTCCATACATCTTACTTGACCCCTGCAATAATGTTGAAGCTGTCCGGCGGAGCGAGGTCCGCCTGTGCCAGGTGTGGTCTCCTGGGAGGAGACTTCCTCCATGTGACTTGGAGCTGTCCCCAAATATGACCCTTTTAGCAGGGGATTGGCAGGAAAATAGAAGAGGTCCTGGGGCGTCCTATAGATTTAGGCCCTGAGGTTGCGTTACTGGGGCTTTTGGAGGAACTGGGTGGGAAGGGGCCCTGTGCTGAACGGACTTTAGTGCGAGTTGCATGCCTTGTCGCTAAGAGAGATATTGCTCGCAGGTGGAGGCTTCCCGGGGCTCCTTCGTTGACAGGATGGAGGGTGGGGGTCGATTGTTGTGCGCATCAAGAAAAGCCGATCTATGCAGTGCGAGAGTGCCCCGAAAAACATGATAAAATATGGGGAAAATGATGCGCCTACCATGATGTTTTATATGTACTACTGAACACTGACTGTCCAGCATTGGATTGTGTTTTGTGCTCCATACCAGTATTATTGATGTTGTCAGTACTCACTCTGTGTGTACTGTTCTTTAACTCAATGAAAACATTACAAATAGATTGGGTTCTAAAAAAAAAGAATCTCTCTACCATCCCATTTGTTTCAGGATGATAGAGTGAGATTTCTTTGTGTTTAATACCTCTAAGTGACAAAAATTCTTCCATTTCCCTCACAACTAACTAAACACCATTTCTCATTAAAAATATAGTCCAGAATCCCTTCCCTGCTGAAAACATCTTTGAGAAAATCAATAACACTACATGTCTCTATGTACTGTGTGATTGGTATTTCTGGCCAGCATGAGAGCATATCTATCAACACCAAGATTTATAACTGACCTGTTCTGCTTTGTGACAGGACCTAGGATATCCAAAGCAACCTCCTCCCACACAAGCATCATCTGAACTCTTGTTTTGTATACTTTTCCACTTGAACATCACTCCATGCATTCTCTGACAATTCTCTCAATTTGACTGTCCATACCTGGCCACCAGAAATGTAATATGATCCTCTCCTTAGTTTTTGAGATACCAAATTACCTTGGTGACCTAATTGAACCCGTTTTATCCTAATCATAATGGGAGGGACCAACTTGGTACCGCTTCACAACAACCCATCACTCTTAAACAGCTCATATCTCACATTCCAAAATTTCTGATCACCCTTGCTTACACCACTTTTTGAATTCCATTCCTTATTGACCAAACTGATCACTTATTTCAGTACTACATCTTCAGGTAAGAGAGAATTCCATGCACTTTTACTGACAATATCATCAGTGACTTCACAAACCTTGTAATCTTCTAGACTCCATGGGCCATCTTCCCTTTCAGACTCAGAACACGTCTGATCATGAACCAAGCATGATAAGCAATCCGCAACTTTGTTTTCCGCCCCTTGAACATATAATCCTTTCGAGATTCGCCCTGAGATCACATCTACATTTTTCTTACAAAACACATCTTTGAGTGGCTTATTTTCTGTCCTTACTACAAAATCCATTCCCCAGAGAAACGTCTCAAGTTTTTGAATGGCCCAGTGAATACAAAGTGCTTCGTGTTCAATCACCGAATATCTATTTTCAGCTCCCACCAAAGCCCTAGAAATGGACATGATACTTCTCTCCACTCCATCTTTTTTGTTTGTTTGAGTACAGCACCTAACTCTTTGGCGCTGGCATCAGTGACTTAAATAGAAGGATCAGTGACATCAAAGTCCTGCAAAGATGGAGCATTGCTCAAAGCACTCTTAATATCTTGAAATTAGCAATTACATTGAGAAGACCAAACAAATTTCACACCCTTCCTCAAAAGTGACCTTATTTTATGTGTACGACTGGCAAAGCATGGTACAAACGTATAATACTCACCCATACCAAGGAACTTTATCAGTTCCTCCTCACAAACAGGAACACTTAAATCCTCAGTGGTCTGAACTAACAGTTCTCTAGGCTTTACACCTTCTTTGGACAACTTGTGTCCCAAATACTCAATTTCAAACTGATTAAACTTACACTTACTCTCTCTTAGAGTAAGACCTCTCTCTCTGAACCTCTCCAAGACTAACATTAGCCTGTTAAAATGTTCCTGGCGATTAGACCCATTGATCAATACTGTAGGAAGCTGGTCTGGTGTATGGTGGGTACCTAAGGTACTTACACCTTATACAAAGTCCAACTATCCACTCTTAGTGAAGTGTAGGCAGAGTCTAGAAGCCAGGCTCTCTAAGGGTAGCTGTGGATGAGACATGCAAAGCTTATGCAAAACCGCTATAGTCACACAGCACTTAAACACATGAAAGAAAACACTCAGTTCTACAAAAATAAAGGTACTTTCTTTTCGGAACACAATACCACAAAGTACTAGAAGGGCAACCCTCCGATAGGAGGTAAGTAATATACTAGATATATACACTAATAAACAGTAATAGGCATAGAAAAATAGCAATAACCAATAGTGAGACTAGGAGGGGCCCAAACGATATACTAACAAAATGGAATGCAAACACAAGACCCCCACCTAGGTAAGTATAATGTGTAGAGGGGAGCTGGGAGTACTAGAAAACCACAGAGGTAAGTAACACAGGACCCCCAGTGACCAGGAAAGCAGGAGTAAATCACTTGAATTTCCCCAAACTACCCAAAAGGAAGGACAAGAAGAAAATAAGATACCCAGACAAGACTGCAAGAAACCAGCAGTGGATTCCTGAAGAAGAAGACCTATGGAGAGAGGGGACCAAGGCCAAAAGTCACAGTGGATGCCAGGAGGAGTAAGAGCTACTAACACCAAGATGTACTTGCAGGAGTTGGTCGACGGTGAGGACGAACAGGTCAACCCTGCAGCCCTGGAGCTGGAGAAGAGTTTCTGATGGATGCAGAAGATGTCCCACGCTGGAATGAAGATTGCAGACAGGTGTCGTGCAGAAATTCCTTCAACAAGCCTTGGCAAAGGCAAATGCGGTTAGTAGAAAAGTGGTGCTGCCAGGGACCAGCAAGGCCCAGGGGGACTCAGCCCAGGAGGGGGAGTCATAGGGGACCCTCAGTGACACAGAGGATCCACAGGAGCAGAGAAAGCACCCACAGGAGTCCCACAGACCGGAGACACAGAAGTTGCAGAAGGAGCCTACGCAGCACTGCAGGAAAGGATCCTGTGCTGCAGGAGAACCACGCAAAGGGCTGTACGTCGCAAGAAGGAGTGCTGGGTACTGGAGCATCACATCACCTGAAGATCCCTTGGAGGAGATGCACACAAGCCTCGGCAGCTACAAGAGACGCAGTGCACGGGGTTACTGTCCTGCGTGGGAAAGAAAGGGCTTACCTCCACCAAAGTTGGACAGCTGGCAGAGAGGACCAAGAGGACTACTCTGGACCACCACCCATGATGCAGGATCCACGCAGCTCAAAATGAGGGAAGATCCACCCAGCCAGTCGTCATTGCAGCAGGTGCCTGCGGATGCAGGTGAGTGACTCCTTCAATCCAAGGGAGATTCCTTCTTTCTTCTAAGCAGACTGAAGACACGCTGCCCTCAGTGGATTCACAGCCAGTGGAAATATTACAGTTGCTGGCAGGAGCCCTGGAAACAGTGTTGCAAAAGAGTTCCTCTTCTTGGAAGCAGCTTGTCGGGTCCTGGAGGTTCCAATCGCAGTTCCGGAGGCCTGAAGTCGGAATAGAGGTTGCAGAGGAGTCCTGCTGATATCTTGCAAGCCAAATCTCAGGACCCACCCAAGAGAGAGACTAAATAACCCTGAACGGGAGATTGTTCACCTATCCATATAAGCACCTATCAGGAGGGGGCTCTGACGTCCCCTGTATGGCCTGCCGTGGCCCCTCAAATGCTCCCAGAGTTCCTTGCCAATCTCCGAAACAAGATGGCAGAGCCCATGGACCCTCTGGAGGAGCTCTGAGAACCACCCCCTGGGGTGGGGATGGACAGGGGAGTGGTCACTCCCCTTTCCATTGTCCAGTTTTGCACCAGAGCAGGGACTGGGGGGGTCATTAAACCGGTGTGAACTGGTTTATGTGCGGAGTGCACACCTTCAAAGCATACCAGTGGCTTGGGGAGGCTACCCCTCCCAAGCCAGTCACACCTATTTCCAAAGGGAGGAGATTTTACCTCCCTCTCCCAAAGGAAATCCTTTGTTCTGCCTTCCTGGGCTTGATCAGATCAAGCAGCAGGAGGGCAGAAACCTTTCTGAGGGGTGGTAGCAGCTTGGGCTGCCCGGAAAACCTTGAAAGACTTGTGGTAGCAATGCTGAGGGTCCTCTCAGTGCATGGAATCATTCATCCAATACTTGCAACACTATTGGGGTATGATTCTGACATGTTTGATACCAAACATGTCCAGGTTCGTTCGTAGTTGCCATTATGTAACTGGACACAGGCAGTGGCCTATGCCCAGTACACACATAAAATAGCATCCCCGCACTCACAAAGTCCAGGAAAATGGGCCTGGAGTTTATGGGGCACCTCTGTTGGTGTAGGGGTGCCCTCACATACAAATACCTGCACCCTGTCCTCTGGGCTGAGAGGGCCTACCATGGGGGTGACCTGTAGTGACCTGTAATGTAAACAGGTGCATGCACCTGGACTGTAATGGCAGGCCTCCAGAACCCTTTGCATGGGCTCCTTATAGGCGTCAGAATAACTGCTGCAGCCCCTGGGGATCCACCTAATGCTCTGGAAACCTGGGTACCATATGCTAGGGACTTACATGGGGGAACAGCGTGCCAATTGTGGCAAGAAAAAAGTACAGTTACCAAGTTAGAAGGGAGAGAGCATAACCACTGGGGTCCTGGTTAGCAGGATCCCAGTGGACACAGTCAAACACACTGAGAACAGGCAGAAAATGGAGGTAACCATGCCAAGAAAGAGGGTACTTCCCTACAAATACAGAGGGCCTAATTATGACCCTGGCGGTCTTCAGACCACCAGGGCTGCGGTGGTGGTCTGACCGCCACTAAAGCGGTGGTCCGACCACTTTGGGGGCAGTCAGACCACCACATTATGAGGTATACGAAGCACCGTCCCGTACCGCAACCCTGGTCCACCGACGCCAGCACTATGGACTCCAGTGTCGTCACCAGGCGACCCTGTCTGCACCACAACCTGTGGACGACGCACGGAGCCCATCCTGCGCCGCTGACTTGGGCCTACCGATCACAGCACTTCAGCAACAACGACAAGGTTGCCTGCACCGTAACCTAGTGACACCGCATGCCACACTGCCCCGCTTCACATCGCAGCCCTGGTCTCACCGACGCTGCTGGACAGTGTCACCGAGCTGCTGCCTGCACCGTGACCTGTGGGCAACGCACATCGCATCGTCCCGCTTCGCATCGCAGCCACGACGCCATCCACGCCAGTGCTCCTGAATTCATCAGCCCGGAGATCGATCAGCAACACGTGTTACTTCAAGGGCCCGGCGACTCCCGCACCGACCTATGGAGCCAGCGAAGCCGCTTTCTGGAACTCATTGCCAGTATCACAACACCCTACAATTCCAAGGTACTGTTTGCGGGTCTTCCTGGCACCATAGCTGGCCCACGATGCCACGGCCAGCCAGAACTGTTGGATTTGTAGTTCACGATGCTGTGATGGCCCCAGATGGAGCTATCGACTTCAAGGAACTGTATTTTTAAGTTAATTATTGCTAAATTCATATCTTGATTACTGTATGTTGGATTTTTCTCGTTTTGGTCTTGTTTTATATAGATTAATGTTGGCTATTTTTCTAAAACTGTTGTGGTGTCCTTTTGTAGTGTTTTTACTGTGTTACCTGCAAATGCTTTACACAATGATTCTGAGATAAGTTTGACTGCTCGTGCCAAGCTACCAAGGGGGTGAGCAGGGGTTATCTGAGCGGGTATCTCCCTTATCCTGACTAGAGTGAGGGTCCTTACTGGGACAGGGTGCAAACCGACTGCCAACTAGAGACCCCATTTCTAACATTGGTTGTCAGCAGTGAGGATAGGACTTTGCACTTGATCCACAGTGATTGGTGTACACTACTACCATATTGCAGACCACTACTTGCCACATACAGATTGTTTTTGAATTTTTCCTTTGGTCTATTTTTGGTCTTGATTTCAAGTGAACTCCAACAACATCATGTCTTAGTCAAGAGCATCATCAGTTGCATCCCATGATTTGTTGTTTGAGGAGTATAGGTTGGGAACCTACACAGTGAAGGAACTGAAGGCAGTTTGCAAAAACCTCAAAGTCCAAGTCAGAGGTCTCACCAAAAAGGAAGAGCTACAAAAGGCACTGAGGGCCTGGGTAGCAGTCAGATCCAATTGGGGAGTCTGTGGACCCAAATCCTAGGGAAGATGTGCTGAGGGTACAGGAGCTGCTGGGGGGGAGATACTCTCCGGGTCAGGCAGCAGTGGTGGTTCTAAGGGCCTGACTCCAGAGGAGCTGGAGGACAGAAGAGAAGCCAGGAGACACCAGATAGAGTTGGAGAGATTAAAAATGGAGGACCTAAAGGAGAAGTGGGCCATGGCGGAAAGGAAGATGGTTTTAGATCATGAGCTTAAAATGAAGGAGCTGCATCAGAGGTGTAGCTACAGCAGCAATGGTGGCAGCAATACCTCAGTGCAGTCAGATAGAATAGTTCACATTCCCAAGAATGTAGGAAGAGAGTACAAAAAAGGAGATGGTATCCAGAGGTGGTTTCAGGGGTTGGAGGCATCTATCCACATGAATGGGGTTCCAGAGAAGCAATGGGGAGCGGGATTGTGGAACCACTTCACAGGGGAAGGGAGGGACACTTTGCATGTTTTGGGTAAGGGGTACAACATCATCTGTGCTGGCATGAAGGAGGCCCGTCTCACCAGGTACGGTCTCACCCCTGACAAGTACAGGGATCAGTTTAGAGGAGGTAACAAAACTGATTCCCAGACCTGATTAGAATGTGTAGATTCTTTGTAGATTCTTTTTGCAGAGTACGGGATGGTTGGGTGAAGGGCAGTAATGTTACAGATTTTCACGGGCTGTAGAACTTAATTGCGTGGGAGCACTTGTCTAGTCTGTGTTTTTCAGAGCTGCGCCAACACTTGACTGATAGTAAGCTGACTTACCCCAGGAAGCTTGCTATGTAGGTGGACCGCTGGATGAGTAACAGGGTTCACAAGAAGGTGTATGGGGGACACTCTGCCAAAAGTGGGCAGGGTCCCCAACAGAAGGAGAGGGACGCACAAAGAGATCCCTGGATAAAGGGGGAGAAAAAGGGTCCCAGGTCCCTTCTGACAGGAAGGAGGAAGGTTCTGGTGGGTGGTGGCCCCGGGCACCCCATTTTCAACCCCGGTGCTTTGAGTGTTCCCAGTTAGGACACATGAAATGGGACTCTGTCTGTCCTAAGACAACCCCCACTGGTGGCCTCTCTCACGAAGTGATCAATGTGGCCTTAGGGGAGGTAGCCCCGAAGGTCAGGCCATAGACCATGCCATGATAGCTCTCAGTTAAGAGGTGGAATCAGAGGGTGAGTTGGTAATCCCTGAGGGTGGGAGTCGTCACTTCCACCAGGGGACAGTGAATGGGGTCCCAGTCACTGCTCTGAGGGACAGTTGAGCTAGCCATACCATGATGGTGGAAAAGCTAGTTTCCCCAGAGCAGTACACCGGCCAAGTGTGTAGGGTGACACCAGCCCATGGGCAGGACTTCTTCTGCCCTATGGCCCTGGTATCCCTAGAGTGGGGGTGGGGAGGTGACCCAGAGGTAGGTCATAGTCAGGCCCCAGATGCCCATAGACTGCCTTCTTAGGAATGAGTTGCCTCAGGTTTCAGGGGAACTGGGAGGGTGGCCCCCAGAGGTGCCCTCACAGTTCAGTTGTCTGGGGGTACCACTCCAAGGCAAAAGGTACAGGGCCCCAGCAAGAGAGACAGTAGGAGGGAGAGCCCACCCCTGTCCTCTGCTCATCTTGAGGATACAGACCCTCAGTTGAGTAACCAGTCTCAGGATACCACCACTGGACTGGTGGAGGTGAAGTGGAAAAAGGGTGCAAGTCACCTGGGGTTATTGCCCCCCACTTTTCGAAACCACAGAGACTAGAGACCCTAGGATAGCCTGGGGCCTGGCTCTTGGCGCTGCCAGCTGCCAGTGGCTTCTGTTGGTTGCTATCCTTGTGGCCAGAGTTTTCCCTGGGAGAGGAACTCAAGTCAGACCCAAGGGGTGGAAGTGGCCACATCACACTGTTGGCCATGTGGTACTGTCTGCCTATAAAATGCATTTGTGAGCAAGGTAAGGTTAGGTGCTGCACAGATGGAGTTCTCAGATAAGAAGGGTTCCCCCTGGGTTAGTTCAGTGGGCCCTGAGAGGGCTGACTGAGGGATCTACCTGGGTTCAGAGAGGGGTGGAACTGGCAAGAGCCCCTGCAATAGTAGGCCATTGTCCAGGTTCGGTCGCCTTGAGCAGGGACGCCCAGCAAGGTATTGATTGGCCTACCCTGGCTTTAGGCTGGGAGGAGGTGGTGTTGTTAATGGCCTTTTTTGCAGGGTTATCCCCAGACTTTTTGCCTTCCTCCTATTTTTTTCTCATCTGTTTTTGCTGGTTTATTGTCTCTGTGGACTTTACCACTGCTGATCACTACTAAAGTGCAAGTGCTCCCTGTGTAAATTGTATTGATGATTGGTTTATCCATGATTGGCATAGTTGATTTGCTCCCTGTGTAAATTGTATTGATGATTGGTTTATCCATGATTGGCATAGTTGATTTACCAGCAAGTCCCTAGTAAAGTGCACTAGAGGTGCCCAGGGCCTGTACATCAAATGCTACGAGTGGGCCTGCAACATTGGTTGTACCACCCACATGAGTAGCCCTGTGAACATGTATCAGACCTGCCACTGCAGTGTCTGTGTGTGCAGTTTTAAACTGACAATTCGACCTGGCAAGTGTACCCTCTTACCAGGCCCAAACATTCCTTTTTACTACATTTAAGGCACTCCTAAGGTAGGCCCCAGGTAGCCCCATGGGCAGGGTGTTGTGTATGTTAAAGGTGGGACATGTACTGACGTGTTTTACAAATCCTAACAGTGAAATACTTCCAAATTAGTTTTTCACTTTTGCAAGGGCTATCTCTCATAGGGTAACATGGGGGGGGGGGTGCCTTTAATTATCTTTAAAGTGTAGTTTCCCTTTGAGAGCAGATAGAGATGTGGAGTTTGGGGTCTCTGAACTCACAATTTAAAATTTTGGCAAAGTTGGTTTTTAAATTGTTTGCAAATGGCACTTTTAGAAAGTGGGCATTTTCTTGCTTAAACCACTCTGGGCCTCTGCCTGCTTGTGTATTTCACGCCTGGGTCAGACTGACAGTTGAGCTGTTGTGAATTCCCTCTACACAGTGACACAAAGGGAGCTGGGGTGTATCCTGCATATCCTGATGGGACATCTGGGCTAGAGTGGAGAGAGGAGTGGTCACTTACACCTGAAAGGGCTGTGCCTGCCCTCACACAATGCAGTCTCCGACCCCCTGGAGTGTGCCTGTAGCCAGGCCTGGGTGTGGCAGGATCTTGTGAACAACAGAGACTTTCCTTTAAAGTATTACTTCTTCAAAGGCAGAAAGGGGCATAAGTAGTGGACCCAAAGCTCCAGACCTTTAGAACCTTTCTGGATCAAGAGGAACCTCTGCCAAGGAGAAGAGCTGAAGAGCTGGAGGAGGAGTACTGCCCCTTTGCTGTGTGTGCTTTGCTGGGATGGCCTGCAGTTGCTGCTTCTGCCTTTAAAGAGAGCAAAGAGTGAACTTTGCTGTGTATCCTGCTTGAGAAAGTTCTCCAAGGGCTTGGAGCGGAGCTTCCCCTTCTCTTGGAAGGCTCAGGGACACCAAAGACTTCAGTTTCATCTTCCTACTGCACTGGGAACTGCGTGTTTTGTGCTGTTCAGGAAGAAAAACCACAGCGACACCGCTGGTCTGCACGTGACCTGCCGACACCGCACGGAGCTGCACCACCCGCTTCATACCGCAACCCTGGTCTCACCGATGCCGCCGCCACTGAGCCCCTGCTTGCACCACTACCTCTGGGCCCCGCACTCTGGGATCGCCTTGCTCACACTGCAGCTTGGGCATCCCCGACGATGACGCTCCTGCTGACACCGGAACCGCTGCCTGCACCGTGGCCTGCGGACAACACTCGTGAGGTACACAAAGCCTGCAGCCTATGTCCACCGACGCCAGCACAATCAACTCCAGTGTCGTCACCAGGCGTCCCTGTTTGCACCGCGACCCGTGGACGCCGCATGGAGCCCTTCCCACGCCGCAGACTAGGGCCTATCGACGACAGTGCTTCAGCAACGATGACGCTGATGCCTACACCGGGTGCTGGTGACAACGCACGCCACACCATCCAGCTTCACACTGCAGCCTTGGTCTCACCAAAACCTCAGGACACCGTCAACGAGTCGCTGCTTTCACTGTGACCTGTGTGCAACACACGTCGCACCGTCTTGCTTCGCACCGCAGCCCCACCGCCATCCACACCAGCAGTTTGACTTCATCAGCCCGGAGTTTGATCCGCAACGTGTGTGACTTCAAGGGCCCGATGACCCCAGAACCGACCTCCAGAACCGACGCCTGTGATACCGCTCTCTGGATCTCATCGCCATCATCTCGATGCCCTACAATTCCAAGGTATGGTTTGCGGATCTTCCCGAAACCGTAGCTGCCCGCAAGTGAAAGTCCCTACTTGGACAGGGTGCAAATCGACTGCCAAATAGAGACACCATTTCTAACATTAAGCCAAAGAAGTTTGCTGTGCGGATCAGCGAATAGTAATAGAACATACACCAATCCGCCACACAAATTGACAAACTAAAATAAGATAGCTGTGCAGATCTGCGAATAACAACAGCACAAAAATATGGCTGCCACACTTTACTGTAACACGTTTAGACGTGTAGAGAGTTGGTTATGGAGACAGGGAACGCCAAACAGTGTCCGAGTGCGTCACACTCCAACGGATCACCACAGGGGAGTCAGCGTATAGGGACATCAAATCCTTGCGCTGGAATCCTCATGCAGGAACATTTGCTGGCTGAACATGCTCACACTTGAAGAAAGAATCCATGCATCAGGAAGCAGGGAAGTCACATCATGCACTTCCCAACCTCACACTGGAACTGCTATGAACACTCGCTCAAGGTGAATCGACCCCTGCTCAGGAAAGCCTCAGCCCAAGCGTAAGGTACGTAAGGTATGTGCCAAAGAGTAATCTGTTGACCCAGCTCTCCCCTTAAAATACTGAAGCAAATAAAAGTAGTGCTATGAACCCGAGACCTATAGGTAGCATACCCCGCCAAAAGAAAGTACCTTAAATCCTGTGAGAAATCATGATAATCAGGTGGTGAGACGTTTCTTCCCACATAATGTCCCTTGATGTTAGTAAACAAAAATTTCCATAAGATAGCAAGTGCTGTGTGGTTCAAAATCGTTGCCAATGTGATGAGGATGGCCACACACGCAGGAGGATGATTTAAGATCTGATTTATTTAAGTAAAACAGTATACAAGAAACGTCCCAGCCACCACATCACACAGGAGCCAAATGCTTACAACATGCGTTCTATTTTCCAAGTTCTACATTCTCTAAAGAACATTTCTTACATTGATATGTCCAAAAGTACATAGATACCACAAGCCCTTTGTGTGTGGACAGGACACAGCCTATTCAGGTGTAAGTGAGGCTGTGCCCAGCTCCTCCCTCCCATCCTACCAGGATGGCCCATTAAGTCACACCTAAGCCCCCATTGTGTGTGTCTGTCCAGAATAAATACACAAAGCCCAGCTGTCACCCACCCCAGACGTGATCAGAGACAGGCCTCAGGCACCAAATGGCTAAAGTAAGAAAATGCCAACGTTATAGGGTGGCTTTTTCAGACTTGCAATTTAAAATCCGACTTCACCATAAGTTTGAAATTTAAATTGTGATTCTGGAGACCACAAACTTGAAAAATCTTTCTCTTCACAATTGGGAATTACACTTATAAAATGTAATAAGGTTATTCCATTGTTATCCTATGATAGAGATAGGCCTTGCAGTAGTGAAAAATGGCAGTGGAATTCTTTCTCTACCAGAACATGTAAAACTTGAATGTAAATGTCCTGCCTTTTAAGTACATTGCACCCTGCCTTCTGGGTTGTCCAAACCCTACCTTAGGGGTGAAATATGTATAAATAGAGATGTTTCAGGCCTGGCAAATGGGCTATTTTCCAGGTCAATATGGCATTATACAACTGTACACACAGGCTCTGCAATGGCAGGCCAGAGACATAGTTAAGGGGCTACTTAAGTGGGTGTCACAATCAGTGCTGCTGGCCCTCTAGTAGCAGGTAATTTAAAAGCACTGGGTACCTACAGTACCACTTTACTAGGGAGTTATAAGTAAATTAAATATGCAAATTGAGGATGAACCAATATTACCTTGTTTTAGGAAGAGAGCTCAGCATTTTAGCACTGGTTAGCGGTGCTAAAGTGAGTCCTAAGGCCAGCAAAAACAATTGAGCTAAAATTAGAAGAGGAAGGCAAACATTTTGGGGATGACCCTGCAGAAAAGGTCAGGTCCAACAATAGTACTTTCTGAAGTTCAGAAGTTTCCTTTGAGCTTATGATACATATGGTGTCCAAAATCCAGCAGAACGTTTCACCAGTGCGGTAATCCAGAACAGAACGCATGCTGTAAAACAGAATGGAAACTAAAGGTTCTTTGTAGGCTCTTTATTAAAATAAAGATCTAACTCTTCCTGTTGAATATAGGTAATCAGTAATGTAAAGCCCTACAAAGAACAGCAACAACCACTGTGCTCAGCCCAGATCTTTATCAGCTCTGCCAACTGTCTTGAAGGTAAGTTATGCTGCATTGCTCTTGCGCCCTGTAGTTATTTACATATGTTATTAAGCAGTGTTGTATTTGTTTTCCCTTGTGCGCTTCATTTGCGCTGTATTGAAAAATTTTGATCGTCTCACTGGCCTGCTCTGTTCGTGTGTCTGGAGTTCTTACAGAGATGGTCATTTGAAGGAATGTCGAAACAGATCAGTATGCGTCTGGGCTTTTACTAACCTACTCAATAAATATCTGTCTCAAACTTCTTACTGGATTCCATCAATTCAATCACTCTTAACATTTGGTGACAAGGAGCCCACAGGCCACTGACCTGCATGACTATGGCGGTCTGAATCTAACCATTTCCTCTTCCTACCTTGGCACACCAACGGCACCCGCTACCTTCATGTCACGTTTCCTGGTTTCATTAATTTGCCTGCCACACCAAGGTTTACTTTTGGGCTATTTTCTACTGCAACCTGTACAAGAGTTTCTTACATGCATTGCAGCTTTTCCAGCTGCCATCACTGCCTGCACTTATGGGAGGAACCCAGACCAGCAACTGATACCTTTGATTGGCTGCTCTTTTTGTCAACTGCTTTCATTTATTTTGGTGGGAGTTCACTGGGAGTATGGCTCCTCCTCTCTGACTGCATTGGGTAGCATCAACCAAGGTTCTCACAGTCTCTATTTCTCCACTTTCAACTGCTGCATTCCAGGGCACCAACTTGTTTATTTCTTTGTTACCTTGGTCTAATGTTAGATTTATCCCAGGGCATATTCTCTATATCTAACTGGTCAAACAGAGTACTGTGGAAGTACTACAGAAGTCCTGTGCATCATCAGATTTATCTGAGTTGCCTACCAGTAAGCGAATAGTAGCATATATAAAAAGCGCAATACCCTCGGCATCAATGGGTTCAGATAAAATTTCCATGAAAATTTTGAAAAAAGGATGGTGAGAAATGGGGAACATTTCTACTTCCTCTCTTTGAAATAATGTTACCACATAGTTCAAATCCCCTGCTCCTGGAAGGAGAGTATTATAATACCACTTGGTAAAAAAGGATAGTGAACATCGACAGCCAACTACTGCCAGATTACTCTCCTGGATAGATTGGGAAAGATTTTTACAGCCAGCATATTATGACATCTACAGGATTGGGCATTCACTAAAGGAATTATCTCACGAAAATAGGCTGGATTCTGACCTAACCACTCTGTAATGGATAACATTGCAATTGTCCAGACTTTAATAGATAAATATGTGGTAAGACAATCACAAATCCTGTACAGGGCCTTCATTGTCTTTTCAACTGCATTTGTTAAAGTTGACAGGCCAACCTGTTGCTATGCATTCTCTCCTTAGTAACCAGTTATCTGCTGCTGAGTCAGTGTGTGTGTGTGTGTGTGTGTGTGTGAGGTTACAAAATGTTGATGAGTACCTGGTAGGTGTGAAAGGTCAGTTGGTGACAGTGGGCTGAGCAGCAAGAATGCTGCTCCTGGTGGGGGCGCTACCGGTGACCTCAATAAAGGATCCATCCGTTATTTACAACACTTGTGACGACTAGAGAAATAATCTATGCGTGGGAGGAAATTGAAGAGAAACTAAACCTACAGAAGAAACTAAAAGGAATATTAAGAGCAAAGGAAATTTAAGTTGAATTGAAGAAAAAAAAACTGGAAGCCCCATTAGTGTCTTTCTTATCAGTTAACAGAAGTCTTGGGCGTTTGACTGGCTTAAATTTAAAAGTGTATGCTGATTTATTGTGACTTTAGTGTCAACATGGTTGGAGTTGGAATATACCACGTCATTGCCTTGGCAAGGCATTTCAGTGGGGTGTGAATCGCCAGCTCAGATTAATAAAATACAGCATTTCTGATGTGAAGTTAACCGGCATCAGCCACTTGAGGAGCTAAAGGGCAGCTTTATTGGCATTTGCTGTGAGTATGAACCAGCATTGAACCAGCATGGAGCCAGCATTTGATAAAACATCATAGCGATGGTGTGTTTTGGGAGGATTTAACCCCATTACAGTGACATCTCATGCTGTTGTGCAAGGGTAATTGTTTTAAGAAATGCACTTCACCGGCACGTGCGATTAACCTGCGCTCTATTGAATTAAGGAGGACTTGCCTAATGGTCATTGAGGCTCAAGCTGCATGTAACGACCACTAAGAGTGAGGGCCAGCTTCTCCTTGAGGCATATTCGCATTATGGATCGCACCATAGATGTCATGCAACATCTGGGAGCAATCGCTTAAGCTACCCAATCGTAGAGTACAAACTTGTGTTCAGATTTTCCCCAGGAAAGGTGATGCATATATCTGAAAAGTTCTAAGTGTTACTGAGAAACTATAAGCATCCAAATAAAGAGTGAAGAGAGGTTGGGTGTGAGAAGTCGCTCATTGGGGACATTAAGGTCCTCATTATGAGGCTGGCGGACTTGAGACCGCCAGCCTCGTGGTGACGATCAGGACATGCGGTCCGACCACCACATTAAGACCCTGGTGGTCAGACCACCAAGGTACCACCATCTCCACCGGAATCGGTGATCCCGGCGGGTTGACTGCAGGTAGAGGTCGCAATCAGCCCTGCTGATTACTACTTCGTTCTCCACCAGCCTTTTCATGGCAGCTTTACTACAATGAAAAGGCTGGCGGAGAACAGGTGGATGGACAGTGCAGGAGTCCCCCTGTCCAGCATCATCGCAGTATTCAGTATCTGCTGTGCAGACAGTGAATATTGCGAAGGTTCTAGTGCACCCTACAGATGACAGCTTTGCCGCCGCCTGTTTCCTCCTAGGCTGACGGGCGCAAACCTCGGTTTCCGCCCATCAGCCTAGCGGGAAACTCATAATAGATCCGGCGGGGTGGTCGCCACTTAATAGTGGTGGACATAATTCTGTGCCATCTATAATGTGTTTATAATGTCATGCCAGTTTATCTCTGTGTGTCATTCTTAATTTGCTCCTGTGTTTGAATTTTCTCTCTAAGAGTATTTTGTTCAATGCAAGTCTGGATAACCTGCATGTGTATAGTTTTAGAATCCTCAGTATGTTAATGTAAGTGCAGCCATGCTGATTTTACTGTCTTAGAGTATGGTGATCTATGCCATGCTGAATTTGCTGCTTAAGTGAATTTGATGCATGTGTAAATTGTTAGACTGCACAGTATTTGTCTGAATGCTTTAATTTGAATTAACGTTGAGTTGCAGAGTAGGTTACTATAGTGTTCTGTTGCTGGGTTGTGTATCCCTAGTGTTGCGTTGCAGGGATGAGTACCCTAATGTGTGTTCCAAGGTTGTATACCCTAGTGTTGCCTTGCAGGTCCATGTACCCTAGTGTTGCAGGGTTGAGTACCCTAGTGTTGCATTGCAGCGTTGTATACCCTAGTGTGCGTTGCAGGGTTGAGTACCCTAGTGTGCATTGCGGGGTTGTGTACCCTAGTGTTGCATTGCAGGGTTGAGTACCCAAATTTTGCATTATAGGGTTGAGTATCCTTGTGTTGTGTTGCAGGGTTGTGTACCCTAGTGTTGCGTTGCAGGGCTGATTACCCTAGTGTGTGTTGCAGGGTTGTGTACCCTAGTGTTGCAGGGTTGTATACCCAAATGTTGCATTGCAGGGTAGAGTATACTAGCACTGCGTTGCAGGGTTGTTTACCCTAGGGTTACGTTGATGTGTGGTGTTGTGTTAATGAGTAGTTGCACCTCTTGTTATAGTATGTTCAAAAGGGTGTGAGTGTAATTGAATTGCATTATGTGATTACTACTGTGTACTGTTTTAGGACTGTTTGTCATTTATTTCCATCTTTAGTCCTTTTTTATTTACTTATTTGTTTAGTTTGAATTTGGCCCTTATTTTAAGTTGTTCTGTTGGCCCTTATGTTAAAGGACAATGTTTCCATCAATTGTTTTCTCTAAGGAGAGGAGATGTGTAATGACTTGAATTGTTGCTATGTATTCTCTCCTTAGTTACCAGTTCCTTGTTGCTCAGCCAGTATGTGTGTGAGGTTAAGGAATGTGCCTGGTTGCTGTGAATGGTCAGTTGGTAAGAGTGGGCTGAGCATCAAGAATGCTGCTTCTGGTAGGGCTGTAAATATTGAAGTATGTTGACTGTCATGCTCAGAATAGCCCCCAGAGGACACTGCAATAAAAATAGCATTTGTCAGAAACATTGGGACTCATTACAAGTCTGTTGGCCACTAGAATGCCAGACTCGCGGATGGCGGTCGGACTGCCGCCAGTGCGGCGGTCCGAGCACCGTATCACAAACCTGGCGGTTGGGCCGCCAGGGAACTGACAGGTCTGGAGGTGGAGATGGTCCTAATCCGTCAGGAAAGCGCTGCTCTGGGGATTACGACCCCTTTTTCCGCCAGTGGTTTCAGGGTAGTACCACCACTATAAAAAGGCTGGTGGAGAACAGGTGCTGGGGGCACCAGGGGCCCCTGCACTGCCCATGCACTTGGCATGAACAGTGTAGGGGCCCCCCTGGCCAGCACCCTCCCACTGTTCACTGTCTGCCATGCAGACAGTGAACATTGCGAGGGGGCTGGTGCACCCTGCTTGCTACGTCATTGCCAGCGGCTCGATTATTAGCCGGAAACAATGCGGGAACCTCTTAATGGGGCCGGCGGGGAGGTAGCCTGTGTGGCGGCAACCTCCCCTTCAGAAGTTTGGCAGATGATGAAAACCATCCGCCGACTTCTTAATGAGCCCCATGGTCATCTAATCATGTAGTTAGCCCCGAGAGTGCATAACCACATGAAAAGAGAATGTCAAAAAGTAATGCAGTTTAACCGTATATTTAGCCCCTAGAGAGTGTAGTGCATTACACATTTCCAAGGCTAGCAGGCCTATTGCAATATTACAGATAAGGCCTTTAAAACACCAGCTGAAAAACAAAAGTTTCATCCATGAGAGACCTTAAAAAGACACTGAATGATGGGAGGGGTTATTATTTTGGAGTCGCCATTAACCTAGTGTTGGGAGCCAGAGATGAGCACCTTATGTTGAACTTTTTGAAGGTGGTCCCATTGTCCTAGGACCACCGCAGGCTGAGTTATGAGCAAAAATGTTTTGTCAAAGAAATGCACTGCAAAGCATTATGGGGCGAGTTTCCCCGAGTGCAGTGAATTTTATAGTATCAGTTCACCCACTATGCCGGGGGAGCGGCTTTGATGATTCCTGTGTTTTTAAGTAAAGCATTTTCCAATTACAAGGGATTTCTAAAAGCTGTGGAGCGCAAATGTAGAGACAAAAGTAAAACTGAAATGACTCTGATCAGGTAACAGTGTAAACAATGTGACAAGCGCTCATATACCGCCAATCAAGTTTGTGCTGTTTGGCTGTATGAAACTTAAAAGCACCATGGCCACCATGGAGTGAGAAGGGGAGAAACAAAAGTAGTCCGCTCACGCTGAAGTATATCAGCAATCAGGGCAATAATCCATGTAACAGAGTCAGTCTGCAAGGCGTAACAAAAGAGCCTCAAGGTGGGACAAACGTAAAGCATTTACCAATGACATCAAGGGACTTTGAAAGGCAAGCCCAGGAACAAATTAAAGTGATGGGCGTGGATAAAGCCCACAGAATAGATGACAACGTGTTGAAAAGCAGCACTTGCGCGCTGCTATGCTCAACCTAAAAATGACTAAAGATTGTAGGAGGCTGGCCTGGCTTATAGTGGGTACCTGATGGTACTTACACCTTGTGCCAGGTCCAGTTATCCCTTATTAGTGGATTAGTAATGTTCTAGCAGCTTAGGCTGATAGATGTAGCTATTGCAGAGCAGCTTAGGCTGAACTAGAAGACATGCAAAGCTCCTACTATACCACTTATATCATATAGGTACTATATCACAAGAAACACAGTACTCAGAGTTACTAAAAATAAAGGTACTTTATGTAAGGAAGTGCCTCCTTGACATGGTTACCCCCTGACTTTTTGGCTTTGCTGATGCTATGTTATGATTTGAAAGTGTGCTGGGACCCTGCTAACCAGACCCCAGCACCAGTGTTCTTTCCCTAAGCTGTACCTTTGTCTCCACAATTGGCACAACCCTGGTACTCAGGTAAGTCCCTTGTAACTGGCACCCCTGGTACCAAGGGCCCTGATGCCAGGGAAGGTCTCTAAGGGCTGCAGCATGTCTTATGCCACCCTGGGGACCCCTCACTCAGCACATGCACACTGCCTCACAGCTTGTGTGTGCTGGTGGGGAGAAAATGACTAAGTCGACATGGCACTCCCCTCAGAGTGCCATGCCAACCTCACACTGCCTGTGGCATAGGTAAGTCACCCCTCTAGCAGGCCTTACAGCCCTAAGGCAGGGTACACTATACCACAGGTGAGGGCATAAGTTCATGAGCACTATGCCCCTACAGTGCCTAAGCAAAACCTTAGACATTGTAAGTGCAGGGTAGCCATAAGTGTATATGGTCTGGGAGTTTGTCAAACACGAACTCCACAGTTCCATAATGGCTACACTGAAAACTGGGAAGTTTGGTATCAAACTCCTCAGCACAATAAATGCACACTGATGCCAGTGTGCAATTTATTGTAACATACACCCAGAGGGCATCTTAGAGATGCCCCCTGAATACCTACCAGACTTCTAGTGTAGGCTGACCAGTTCCTGACAGCCTGCCACACACCAGACATGTTGCTGGCTACATGGGGAGAGTACCTTTGTCACTCTGTGGCCAGGAACAAAGCCTGTACTGGGTTGAGGTGCTTCTCACCTCCCCCTGCAGGAACTGTAACACCTGGCGGTGAGCCTCAAAGGCTCACCCCTTTTGTTACAGCGCCCCAGGGCATCCCAGCTAGTGGAGATGCACGCCCCTCCGGCCATTGCCCCCACTTTTATCGGCAAGGCTGGAGGAGATAATGAGAAAAACAAGGAGGAGTCACCCACCAGTCAGGACAGCCCCTAAGATGTCCTGAGCTGAGGTGACCCCTGCCTTGAGAAATCCTCCATCTTGAGTTTGGAGGATTCCCCCAATAGGATTAGGGATGTGCCCCCCTCCCCACAGGGAGGAGGCACAAAGAGGGTGTAGCCACCCTCAAGGACAGTAGCCATTGGCTACTGCCCTCCCAGACCTAAACACACCCCTAAATTCAGTATTTAGGGGCTCCCCAGATCCCAGGAAAGCAGATTCCTGCAACCTGAAGAAAGAAGAAGGACTGCTGACCTACAAGCCTGCAGAGAAGGAGGAAGACGACAACTGTTCTGGCCCCAGCCCTACCGGCCTGTCTCCAACTTCGAAAACCTCCAACCAGTGACGCATCCGACAGGGACCAGCAACCTCTGAAGCCTCAGATGACTGCCCTGGACTAAAGGACCAAGAAACTCCTGTGAACAGCGACGCTGTTCAAAACCAGCTACTTCTTTGCAACAAGGAAGCAACTTTCAAAGACTGCACGTTTCCCGCCCGAAGCGTGAGACTTCACACTCTACACCCAACGCCCCCGGCTCGAGATCCAGGGAACAAACACCTCAGAGAGGACTCCCCGGCGACTGCGAGCCTGTGAGTAACCAGAGACGACCCCCCTGGGCCCCCACTGCGACGCCTGCAGAGAGAATCCAGAGGCTCCCCCTGACCGTGACTGCCAGTAACAAGGGACCCGATGCCTGGAACCAACACTGCACCCGCAGCATCCAGAACCTAAAGGAACCGAAATTCGACGCAGGAGGGACCCCCAGGCGACCCTCTGCCTAGCCCAGGTGGTGGCTGTCCCAAGAAGCCCCCCCTGTGCCTGCCTGCATCGCTAGAGTGACCCCCCGGGTCCCTCCATTGATTCCTATTTAAAACCCGACGCCTGCTTTGCACACTGCACCCGGCTGCCCCTGTGCCGCTGAGGGTGTGTTTTGTGTGCCTACTTGTGTCCCCCCCAGTGCTCTACACAACCCCCCTGGTACTTACCTGCTGGCAGACTGGAACCGGAGCACCCCTGTTCTCCATAGGCGCCTATGTGTTTTGGGCACCTCTTTGACCTCTGCACCTGACCGGCCCTGAGCTGCTGGTGTGGTAACTTTGGGGTTGCCTTGAACCCCCAACGGTGGGCTGCCTATGCCCCAGAACTGAGACTTGTAAGTGTTTTACTTACCTCCTAATCTAACCTTTACTTACCTCCCCCAGGAACTGTTGAGTTTTGCACTGTGCCCACTTTGAAAACAGCTTATTGCCATTTTTACAAAGACTGTATATGATATTGCTTTTATTCAAAGTTCCTAAAGTATCTAAGTGAAGTACCTTACATTTAAAGTGTTTAATGTAAATCTTGAACCTGTGGTTCTTAAACTTAAAATAAACTAAGAAAATATATTTTTCAATATAAAAATCTATTGGACTGGAGTAAGTCTTTGAGTGTGTGTTCCTCATTTATTGCCTGTGTGTGTACAACAAATGCTTAACACTACCCACTGATAAGCCTACTGCTCGACTACACTACCACAAAATAGAGCATTAGAATTATCTACTTTTGCCACTATCTTACCTCTAAGGGGAACCCTTGGACTCTGTGCACGCTATTTGTTACTTTGAAATAGTATATACAGAGCCAACTTCCTACACTTTATTTTAGTGACAATGTGCCAAAAATATCTTAGAGGATATACTCCCTTAGGAGGTAAGTAAAATACACAAAATATACACACAAACCAAAATCAGGTAAGTAAAACAGTCAGAAAGTAGTGCAAACACTGTAGAATTCAATAGGATGCAGTAGGCCTAGGGGCAACACAAACCACATACTCTGAAAGTGGAATGCGAACCACGAATGGACCCCTACGCTAGTGTAGGGTGTAGAGGGTCGCTGGGAGTGTAAGAAAACATTAAGGGTGTCCAAGATACCCCACCCCAAGACCCTGAAAAGTAGGAGTAAAAGCCATTGGGCAAGTGATTCCACTTGTCCAAAGAAAAACACCAAGGCTCCCACTACCACAACCCCAACTGCATCCTCTAGTGCCCCTAGTAATAGCAGTGGTGGTGGGAAGGCTACTACAAATAGCCAATCAAAGGGTGTAGCTGGGCTCACCATTGGTAATGTAGTTGGGGTTGGTCTTGTTAGGGAGACCACAGAGGCTGTTTTAGTCTCTGATGGTGGTATTGACTTTGCCACCTTGGTTGCTTGTCCCGTTAATATGGGTAAGTACAAGCAACTTCCCCTAATAAACGGTGTTGAGGTTGAGGCCTACAGGGATACAGGAGCCAGTGTCACTATGGTGACTGAGAAACTGGTTCACCCTGATCAACACCTACTTGGTCAGCAGTACCAAGTGACTGATGCTCATAACAACACTCTTAGCCACCCCATGGCTGTTGTGAATCGCAACTGGGGGGGGGAGGTTACTGGTCCAAAGAAAGTTGTGGTAGCCACTGATTTACCTGTAGACTGCTTACTAGGCAATGATTTGGCGACATCAGCTTCGGCTGGAGTGGAGTTGGAGGCTCATGCTGGGCATTCCAGGGCATATCTTTGCTCTCACAAGGGCTCAGGCCCAGAAGCAAAGAGGACAGGGAAGCTTGGATCCTGGACAAATGGACCAAGTGCTCCCAAAAGTCAGGGGTAAAAAGGGTAAATCCTTGCCCACTATTCCTCCCTCTCCAGAAGATTCCCCCTTTGAGGAAGAGGAATCCTCTCCCTGTGCAGAACCTACACCAGATGACCTGGCAGCAGACACTGCTGAGCTTTTGGGTGCAGGGGGGCCTGCTAGGGAAGAGCTGAGTGTGGCACAGCAGACCTGTCCCACTAGAGGGTTTAAGACAGCAAGCTGTCAAACAGCAGAATGGGGATATCACTGATAGCCATAAAATCTATTGGGAAGATAACCTCCTCTACACTGAGTCAAGGGACCCTAAACCTGGAGCTGCCAGGAGATTGGTCATCCCTTTGAAATATAGGGAGTTTCTTCTGACTTTGGCACAGGATATTCCTTTGGCTGGGCATTTGGGCCAGAGTAAAACTTGGGATAGACTTGTTCCATTATTTCACTGGCCCCACATGTCAGAGGACACTAAGGAGTTTTGTCACTCCTGTGTGACCTGCCAAGCCAGTGGCAAGACTGGTGGCACACCTAAGGCCCCCTTAATTCCACTCCCAGTAGTTGGGGTGCCCTTTGAGAGGGCAGGGGTTGACATAGTTGGCCCCCTTGACCCTCCAACAGCTTCAGTCAATATGTTTATCCTTGTGGTAGTGGACCATGCCACTAGGTATCCTGAAGCTATACCCTTAAGGACGACTACAGCTCCTGCAGTGGCAAAAGCCCTCCTGGGAATCTTTTCCAGTGTGGGTTTCACTAAGGAAGTGGTGTCAGACAGGGGTAGTAACTTCATGTCTGCATACCTCAACGCTATGTGGAAGGAGTGTTGTGTAACTTACAAGTTCACTACTCCTTATTAACCACAAACAAATGGTTTAATAAAACTCTCAAAGGTCTGATCATGGGACTCCCTGAAAAACTCAGGAGGCGATGGGATGTCCTGTTGCCATGCCAGCCTTTTTGCTTATAGGGAGGTACCCCAAAAAGGAGTAGGCTTTGGCCCCTTTAAACTTCTCTTTGGGCACCCTGTAAGAGGTCCCCTTGCTCTTGTAAAGGAGGGTTGGGAACAACCTTTAAAAGTTCCCAAGCAAGACATTTTGGACTATGTACTTGGCCTAAGATCCAGAATGGCTGAGTACATGAAAAATGCCAGTAAAAACCTTCAGGCCAGCCAAGAGCTCCAAAAGCAATGGCATGACCAGAAGGCTGTCCTGACCCAGTACTACCCAGGACAGAAGGTGCGGGTATTGGAGCCTGTGGCCCCAAGAGCACTGCAGGACAAATGGAGTGGACCCTATCTCATTGTTGAAAAGAAAGGTGAGGTCACCTACTTGGTAGACTTGGGCACTGCCAGGAGTCCCCTTAGGGTGCTCCAAGTGAATCGTGTAAAACCTTATTATGACAGGGCTGACTTAACTCTGCTCATGGCAACTGATGAGGGGCAGGAAGAAGAGAGTGACCCTCTCCCTGACCTCTTCTCCACCACTGAAGCTGTTGGCTTAGTGGAGGGAGTGGTGCTTGCAGATTGCCTTACTGCTGAGCAGAAGGACAACTGTATACATCTCCTAGGCCAATTCTCTGACCTCTTCTCACTGATCCCAGGTACAACTACCTGGTGTGAGCACACAATCAAAACTGGAGACAGTTTGCCTGTCAAGAGTAAGATTTATAGGCAACCTGACCATGTCAGAGATAGCATAAAACAAGAGGTACAGAAAATGTTAGATCTAGGAGTGATTGAGCCTTCTGAAAGCGCATGGGCTAGCCCAGTGGTGCTTGTCCCCAAACCTCATAGTAAAGATGGTAAAAAGGAAATTAGGTTTTGTGTTGGCTATAGAGGTCTCAATCAAGTAACAAAAACTGACGCTCACCCTATACCCAGGGCAGATGAGCTAATAGATACACTGGCTTCTGCCAAGTATCCAAGCACTTTTCACTTAACTGCAGAGTATTGGCAGATTAAGTTATCAGAAGATGCTAAACCAAAGACAGCATTTTCAACCATTGGAGGGCACTATCAATTCACTGTTATGCCCTTTGGATTGCAAAATGCACCTGCCACTTTTCAGAGGTTGGTGAATACAGTCCTCCAAGGATTGGAAGCCTTTAGTGCAGCATGTCTAGACAAAATTGCTGTCTTTAGCTCCACCTGGGATGATCACCTGGTCCACCTGTGGAAAGTTTTGGGGGCCCTGCAAAAGGCAGGCCTCACTATCAAGGCTTCAAAGTGCCAGATAGGGCAGGGGAAAGTGGTTTATCTGGGCCACCTGGTAGGTGGAGAACAGATTGCACCACTGCAGGAGAAGATCCAAACCATTATGGAATGGACTTCCCCTACAACTCAAACCCAAGTGAGAGCCTTCCTAGGCCTCACAGAGTACTACAGGAGGTTCAAAAAGAATTATGTTACTATAGCTGACCCTCTTAATGACCTCACATCAAAAAAGATGCCTAAAAAGGTATTATGGACAGCTAACTGTCAAAAGACTTTTGATGAACTTAAACAGGCCATGTGCCCTGAACCTGTCCTAAAAAGCCCTTGTTACTCCAAATAAATCATAGTCCAAACTGATGCTTCTGAATTAGGGGTAGGGGCAGTTCTATCACAGCTTAACACTGAGGGCCAGGATCAACCTGTTGCTTTTATCAGCAGGAGGTTGACCCCTAGAGAAAAGCGTTGGTCTGCCATAGATAGGGAGGCCTTTACTGTGGTCTGGGCACTGAAAAAGTTGAGACCATACCTGTTTGGTACTCACTATATTGTTCAGACAGACCACAAACCTCTATTATGGCTTGAACAAATGAACGGTGAAAACCCTAAATTGTTGAGGTGGTCCATCTCCCTTCAGGGAATGGACTATAGAGTGGAACATAGACCTGGGAGTACCCACTCCAATGCAGATGGACTCTCCAGATATTTCCACTTAGACAATGAAGACTCATCTGGGCAAGGTTAGCCTTATTGTCCCTCGTTTGGGAGGGTTGTGTAGGAAAGTACCATCTTGCCTGGCATGTTACCCCCATTTTTACATGTATGAAAGATTATTTTTGTCGGTCACACTGGGATGCTGCTAGCCAGGACCCCAGTGCTCATAGTTTGTGGCCTGAATGTGTGTATCTGTGTAGTGACTAACTGTGTCACTGAGGCTCTGCTAACCAGAACCTCAGTGCTTATGCTCTCTCTGCCTTTAAAATTGTCACTATAGGCTAGTAAACATTTTCACCAATTCTAATTGGCACACTGGAGCACCCTTATAATTCCCTAGTATATGGTACCTAGGTACCCAGGGTATTGGGGTTCCAGGAGATCCCTATGGGCTGCAGCATTTCTTTTGCCACCCATAGGGAGCTCAGACAAATCTTACACAGGACTGCCACTGCAGCCTGAGTGAAATAACGCACACGTTATTTCACAGCCATTTTCACTGCACTTAAGTAACTTATAAGTCACGTATATATCTAACCTCCACTTGCTGAAGGTTAGGTGCAAAGTTACTAAGTGTGAGGGCACCCTTGCACTAGCAAAGGTGCCCCTGCATAGTTCAGGGCCATTTTCCCAGACTTTGTGAGTGCGGGGACACCATTACATGCATGCACTACATATAGGTCAATACCTATATGTAGCTTCACAATGGTAACTCCGAATATAAGTGAAGGTTAGACATATAGACGGCACTAGCCCATAGTGACAATTTTAAAACCAAACCAAAATCAGGTAAGTAAAACAGTCAGAAAGTAGTGCAAACACTGTAGAATACAATAGGATGCAATAGGCATATGGGGCAACTGTCAACATCAGGACAGTGCGCGCTCTACGGACGACGTAAATGCAAAGACCCAGTCCTTATGCAAAATCATATTTCATGCATTGTGTTTCTATGCAGTATGTTAATCTTTTGCATTGCAGAGCTTTTACCTTGAAAAGTCATTAATGCTGTTTGAAATTCATTGTCCATTTGCAAGGCTTGTTTGCAAGACTACAGGGTGTGGTCCTTTATTCTAAGACTTTCTAGAAGCCTTTCTTGCTTGGCTGTATATAAGGGAGCCAGCCCAGCTCCACGTGCTCACTATTCAGAGGTCCCCGGTGCAGAGCAGCAGCATTTTTCAGAGCTCCTGTCCCAGAGGCCTATCCAGGCATTTCCAGGCCTGCCCTCGTTTATTTGGTGATCTTCAAGCAGGGCGGTAAGGCGGAGGTCGGGTTAGGCCCCCGACTCTGTTTTCCAGTGACACTCGAGTTTTGGCCCTAAACTTAAAATCGTGTGTGCGATTGTTTTCATGGCATTTGGTTCTTGATAAGCGCGTGATCATTTTATGGCATTTGTATCGTGAATTCTGAATCGGCAACAGTGTGCGCAATTCAATCCTGGGATTTACTTCTTGGTATTCAGATCGGCAGTGCGCGTGATCATTTCATGGCATTTGTATCGTGAATTCCGAATCGGCAACAGTGTGCACGATTCACTCCAGGCATTTACTTCTTGGCATTCAGATCGGCAGTGCGCGTGATCATTTCATGGCATTTGTATTGTGAATTCCGAATCGGCAACAGTGTGCGCGATTCATTCCAGGCATTTACTTCTTGGTATTCAGATCGCAGTGTGCGCGATCATTTCATGGCATTTGTATCGTGAATTCCGAATCGGCAACAGTGTGCGCGATTCAATCCTGGCATTTACTTCTTGGCATTCAGATCGGCAGTGCGCGCGATCCTTTCATGGTATTTGGTTCTTGATAATAGAATCGGCAACAGTGTGCGCGATTCTTTCCCGGCATTAAACTCTTGAATCACAGATCGGCAGTGTGCGCGATCGTTTCATTGCAAGTGAATCTTGATGTTTGAATCGGCAGCAAGGTGCGCAATTCATTCCTGGTGTTTAAATTTTGAAATATCAGATCGGCAGAGTGCGCGATCATTTCTAGACATTGAAATCTAGATGTGCAGTTTGATTTAGGTGCATAATATTCCCTGAGCATTTGAGTCTTGAAACTCTTAATCAGAGAGTGACGTAGCAGTGTTATTTATGGTTCTAGTACAGTTCATTCATGCAGAGAAAAAAACATGTGCTCTTTGATTCTTGCTACAATGCAGAGATTATTCTAAGAAGTATTTGGAGAGAGTTTTATTGTTAAAAATATAATATGTTAATTCTGGAATGTTCATAAGAAAATCTTGCATAACCTTTCTTGATTTCCAGGTACCTAGATTCTTGAGGCATAGTTATAGTGAACCCTTAGGCCATTCATGTTTTCAGCATAAGTGTTTATTTGAAACAAAACTTGTTGAAAGTCATTGTGATTAATCTTGTAATTGTGTTGTTTAACTCTTGCTTCCACAGGTCTCCTTCCCCGCTGTCCCCAATCCAAAACCCATTCCCCCACTTGGCCATTCTTTAACTCTGTGCTATATAACTAGTGGAGTTTGGAGCTGCCAAGAGGTGGACATGTTGGGAACATGCGCAAGCCCTGAGGATCTGGTCACCTTGACAGAAAGACAAACCAAATACTCTGAAAGTGGAATGCGAACCACGAATGGACCCCTAGGCTAGTGTAGTATGTAGATGGTCGCTGGGAGTGTAAGAAAACACTAAGGGTGTCCAAGATACCCCACCCCAAGACCCTGAAAAGTAGGAGTAAAGTGATACTACTTCCCCAGAAACACACTAAACTTGTGATAGAGGATTCTGCAAAGACCCCAACAGACTGCAAAGCACTGAAAACGGATTCCTGGACTTGAGGACCTGTAAAGTAAGGGGACCAAGTCCAAGAGTCACGAAAGTGTCCAGGGGGGGCAGGAGCCCACTAAACCCTGGATGAAGGTGCAAAATGGCTGCCTCCGGATGGAAGAAGCTGAAGATTCTGCAACAACGAAAGGTGCTAGGAACTTCTCCTTTGTGCAGAAGAGTTCCCACGGAGTGCTGGAGGATGCAGCGTTGTTTCATTGGAGAAAGACCGCAAACAAGCCTTGCTAGCTGCAAAGGTCCCGTTGAAGAAAAAGGATGCTGCCCGGGCCCAGGAAGGACCAGGATGTCGCCACTTGGGAGAGGAGACAGAGGGGGCCCTCAGCAACACAGAGAGCCCACGTACAAGAAGGCAGCACCCGCAGAAGTACTTGAACACGGGTTCAAGAAAACTGAGCATAGCGGTCATCTCAACACTACAAAAGAGGGATTTTAAAGGTAGAGAGAGCATAAGCACTGAGGTTCTGGTTAGCAGAGCCTCAGTGAAACAGTTAGACTCTACACAGTTACATGCATTCAGGCCACAAACTATGAGCACTGGATCCTGGCTAGCAGGATCCCAGTGAGACCGGCAAAAACAAACTTACATACATGTGAAAAATGGGGGTAACATACCAGGCAAGATGGTACTTTCCTACAAAGATGCAAATAAATGATAAGCAGTCCTAAAATATCAGCTACAGTAATAATAACATAATACAATTCAATTACATTCACCCCCCTCTGCACACACTATAACAAGGAGGTGCAACATACTCATCAACGCAACACCACACCCCTTATGCAACACAAAATGACAAGGAGGTGCAACATATGTATCAGCGCAACATTAGGGAACACAACCCTGTATCGCAACACTAGGGTACACGACCCTGCAAAGCAACAGTACACATCCCATTAGCGCAACACTAGGGTACTCAAACTTGCAACACAACACTAGGGTACACAACCCATCAACGCAGCACTAGGATACTTGACCCTGCAACGCAACACTAGGGTACACAACCCTGCAACACATCTCTGCTAACCAGTGCTAAAGTGCATATGCCCTCTCCCTTAAATCCTGGTAACATTGGTTCATACCCAATTGGCATATTTGATCTACTGGTAAGTCCCTTTACGGTGGTGCATAGCCCGGGGATTGACCATGCCAATGTTGATGGTCTCTCCAGATACGTCCGCCTTAGCGATGAGAGTTCCCAAGGGGTTGGGTAGCTCTCCCCACTTTCAGCTGGGGGGGACAGGCCTGTAGATTGAATGCTACTAGTGGGCCTGCAGCACTGGTTTTGCCACCTACATAAGTAGCCCCTTAACCATGTCTCATGCCTGCCATTGCAAGACCTGTGTGTGCAGTTTCACTGCCACTGCGACTTGGCATTTAAAAGTACTTGCAAGCCTTAAACTCCCCTTTTTCTACATATAAGTCACCCCTAAGGTTGGCCCTAGGTAACCCTAGGTAACCCTGAGGGCAGGGTGCTGTGCGGATAAAAGGCAGGACATATATCTGTGTGTTTTATATGTCCTGGTAGTGGAAAACTCCTAAATTCATTTTCTCCTGCTGTGAGGCCTGCTCCTTTCATAGGCTAACATTAAGGCTACCCTCATAAACTGTTTGAGTGGTAGATTCTGATTAGAAGGGGGTAAACAGGTCATATTTAGTATGGCCAGAATGGTAATACAAAATCCTGCTGACTGGTGAAGTTGGATTTTATATTACTATTCCAGAAATGCCACTTTTAGAAAGTGAGCATTTCTCGGCACTTAAATCCTTCTGTGCCTTAGAGTCCACGTCTGGGCTGGGCTGGTTGACAGCTCCCTGGTGCAGTTCACCCAGACAACTACAAACACAGGATGCTCCGTCACCCCTGCACACATTTGCATACTGAATGGGTCTTCCTGGGCTGGAAGGGTGGAGGGCCTGACACTTACATTTCAAAGGACAGTGGCCTGCCTTCACACAATGGACTGCCAAACCCCCTACTGGGACCCTGGCAGACAGGATTGTACTGAAAGGGGACCTTGCACACTTCTAAGCCACTCTTTGAAGTCTCCCCCACTTCAAAAACACATTTGGGTATATAAACTGGGTCCCTGATCCTACCAACTAAGACACTTCTTGACAAGTCACTTCCTGGGAAAGAAACTCTGAACCAGAACCTGCCAAGAAAAGCTGCCTTGCTGGCCTCTTGCCCTGCTGCCTTGCTGGGCTCTGACTGTGCTGAGAACTGCTTTCCAAGGGCTTGGCTTGAGCTTGCCTCCGGTTTCCTGGATTCTCAGGGCCAAAAAGACTTTGGCCATCTTTACAACCCTTGCGGTAAATGCCGCCTACCGCTGTGCTGACGGCCGGCAACATACCGTGACCGCGGTGATATTCCGCTACGGGTATTATGACCCACACTTAGAAATCCGCCACCATACAGACACCCACACAAGTCTGCCAGACCAAAGGTCAGTGATAAATTGGCGGTACCAAAACCCACACCGTTACACCAACAGGAATACACCCACAGTATCAGGATCCACGAATCACTGCGGCAGTCTTTCAACCGCGGTAAACCATTGGCGGTACACACTGCCGCGCTCAAAATACACACACACTTACAAAACGACACCACATTGGACAATTCAAACTACACACACCTGACACACATACACAGACCACCCCCCACACCCAATCCAATATAAAACACACACCCACATTACCCACAACCCCTTACAATGAAAAAAAGATAGCTAACAGAGAGCGACAAGCCAGGAGCACCCACTCATTCAGAGCCACAAAACACCATCACCCACACACCATCCACGCACCTCACACCACACACCCCAACACATCACCCCACACACCCTCACACATACCACTCACACCACATCCATGGCACCCCAAAGACACCCCAGGTTTTCAGAGGAGGAGCTAAGGGCCAGATGTAGGAAGCCTTTTGCGCCTCGCAAACGGCGAAAAACACAGTTTGCGAGGCGCAAAAGGCCTTACGCGATGCAGTCACATTTTGCGAGTCGGTACCGACTCGCAAAATGTGAGTCTGACTCGCAAATAGGAAGGGGTGTTCCCTTCCTATTTGCGACCGCATCACCTTTCTGCATTTCATTTTGCGAGTTGCAAATTGCGAGTTGCTAGTACTCGCAATTTGCAACTCGCAAAATGAAACCTACCTACATCTGGCCCTAAGGGTAGAGCCACAGCTATTCAGATCACAGGTGCAGCAGACGTCCATTGCAAGGAAGATGGAGCTATGGCGGAGAATAGCGGACAGGGTCAATGCCATGGGACAGCACCCCAGAACAAGGGATGACATCAGGAAGAAGTGGAACGACCTACGGGGGGAGGTACATTCCGTGGTTGCAAGACACCAGGTAGCCGTACAGAGGACTGGGGGTGGACCCCCACCTCCTTCCCCATAACTAACAACATGGGAGGAGCAAGTCTTGGCGATCATGCATCCTGAGGGCCTCGCAGGAGTAGCAGGAGGACTGGACTCTGGTAAGTCAAATCGTTACTACTATCACCCCTAACTTGCATGCCATCACATACCCCAAACCTTACCCTCACTCCTATCACTCCACCACCTCACACATACCCCACTATCACAACCCACCGATCCCAATACCAAGCCCTGCATGCCACAACAATCCATGGACCCCCATCACAGACCTGCATGGACACCCATCTCCACAGCATGCCCAGTAGAGAGAATCACCTACCCCACAAAATCACCACGCACACAAGGCAAAGCTGACAGGGGAAATCACAACCATAGAGGGCAACACACCCATTCACAAGATGGCACACACTGATACAATAACACTGCATTTGCATCCCCACAGGACCCCTACTGAACGTCACCGGAGAGGAGTTGCCAGCAACATCCAGTCCCCCCCCAGAAGAGGCCCACAGTGACGACAGTAGCTCTGCACGTCTGGATCATGATGACCAACCTGGCCCATCAAGGACCTCTGGACAGTCGGTTACCCTGCCACAGTCCAACCCACCACAGAGCATCCCCCTCAGGAAACACCACCACAGCACCCACCCAAAGGGCCCATGCCACAGTCCCCAGGACACGCCAATCAGCAGTGTGTCCACCACTAAAGGGACCCCAGGCAACCCCACAACCCCAGGACGATCAGGGACCTGGGGTCAGTGGCAGTGGGCACACGGTTCAGGGGACAGAGGCACAGGACAACAGGGAAGCTGGGAGGACTGCTGTGCGACGGGGGAGGACATGCCCAGGGAACCCACTCTCCAGGAGGCACTCACCAACATCCTGGGAGCATACCACCATTCCCAGGAGACGATGGGCCAGATACTGGCCAAGTTGCAGGAGACCCAGCGTCTGCAGGAGGGACAGTACCTGGGGATCAGGGAGGACCTCAAACACATCTACACCATCCTGGTCATCATTGCAGGGGTGCTGGCAGACATGGTCAACACCATGAGGGAGGCAGTGGCACACCAACGGGCCCCTGACACTAGCCACACCGAAGAACAGCCCTCCACCCCCTCCAGCGCTAGTGGACAGGAGGCCCCGCCACAGGAACAACAGGCCACCAGCACTGCACCCCGTGCAGAAGGAGAACCACCCCACAAATGGTCCCTGCGATCCAGGCAGAAGCCAGAGAACATTGCCAAGACCCCCGCCAGGAAATAAGACTCCCCTGATTGTCACCCTTCTGTTCCACTCTGTCACCCTGTCAACCTTGAACTGCCATTGCCCCCCTTCCTATGCCTCCTTGGACAATGCGCCTGTGATACCAAAAGACTGGACTCTAACTGGACATTCCTCCACCATCACCCCACCCCCCTCTACTTATGAGCACTTAAATAAACACCCTTGGAACAAATACAAATCTGGAGTATGTCAAGCATTGCAAGTCATATGTACAGTTACATTTACATTGGAATGACCTTTAGTTGGCAGCAATAAACATACCAGGAGCCAGAGTGGGCCACAGAGATCTGAAAATAGAGATGACAAAGGGTACATACAGTAAATGGCCATAGACATAGGGAAATCATGCTGCTGTGTACAATGTCCAACAGAAAACTGAAATGTAAAGTTAAGTTACAATGTCTTACCTGTGTGTCACTGGACGTACTGCTGTATTATATTACTTCTGTTGTCTACATCTTCTTCTTCTGCCTCCTCTTCCTCACTGTCCACAGGCTCCACTGCTGCCACAACACCATCTCCAGGTTCATCATCCTGCAGAAAAGGCACCTGGCGTCTCAAGGCCAGGCTGTGCAACATGCAACATGCAATAATGATCTGGCACACCTTCTTGGCTGAGTAATACAGGGATCCACCTGTCAGATGGAGGCACTGGAACCTGGCCTTCAGGAGGCCAAAGGTCCTTTCAGTTATCCTCCTTGTTCACCCATGTGCCTCATTGTAACGTTCCTCTGCCCTTGTCCTGGCATTCCTCACTGGGGTCAGTAGCCATGAGAGGTTGGGGTAACCAGAGTCACCTGTGAATATCGAGGGATACCAGTTAGACACACATTAACCCTTAGGGACGACCCCGTACCCGGACACCAACTTATACTGGGTGGGTACCTTGGGCTCACCTATTAGCCACACCCGGTGCCTCTGGAGTTGGCCCATCACATATGGGATGCTGCTATTCCTCAAGATAAATGCGTCATGCACAGAGCCAGGATACTTGGCATTCACATGGGAGATGAACTGGTCCGCCAAACACACCATCTGCACATTCATAGAGTGATAGTTTTTTCGATTCCTGAACACTTGTTTATTTCTCCAGGGGGGGACCAAATGCCACATGTGTACCATCAATGGCACCAATGATGTTGGGGATATGTCCCAGGGCATAAAAGTCAGCTTTCACTGTGGCCAAATCCTCCACCTGGGGGAATACAATGTAGCTGTGCATATGTTTCAGCAGGGCTGACAACACTCTGGTCAACACGTTGGAGAACATTGGCTGAGACATCCCTGATGCCATGGCCACTGTTGTTTGGAAGGAACCACTTGCCAGGAAATAGAGCACTGACAGGACCGGCACTAGAGGGGGGGATACCTGTGGGCTGGCGGATAGCTGACATCAGGTCTGGCTCCAATTGGGCACACAGTTCTTGGACTGTGGCCTGATCACACATCAATTGAAATGATGCATCTTTTCCTTTACAGAACCTGTATGTGATTTCAAGAGTCAGTTGCTGTGCCAATGTCTGCTGTGACGCAGTTAGGTGCCATGCCATGTGCCCCCCTAAAATGGCGGCTGCCTGACCTCTGAGGATGGACAAGTGGAAATGAGATAATTCCGCTGGCGCTGTGCGCCGTTGCGGTAGGCGGTTGATGACCGCCGCGCAACTTCGCATTGGATATCATTGGGCCCTATGGGTTCCAGGAGCCAATGGCGATGTACGCCGGTGGTGACGGTACGCACCGCCGCGGACGTGGCTGCCATTTTCTATCTATTCACTCACTTGCTACCTGAATTTCAACAGGAGAGGAGCTACACTGCAAGTGCTGCTGTGACCTGTGTCTGGAAGCGACAATGGCTCATGTGTCTTGGGAAAGGGCCCCTGCCTTCACTGCGGAGCATGGATTTCAGCTCTTGTTCTGCCATCTTCACCTTTCAAGGGCCCAGGGACTGGATAGGACACCACTTGGCAGGGCAGGAGTCTCAGCAGAGAGTCCAGGTGCTGGCAGAGGAAGTCTTTGATGGCCCTGAGACTTCAAAACAGGAGGGGAGCTCTTGGAGATTCTTCTTCAAGCAGGAATGCACACCAAAGTCCAGTCTTTGTCCCCTTTCACAGGCAAAAGCAGCAACTGCAGGATAGCCCAACAAACCACAGTCAGAGGCAGGGGCAGCACTTCTCTTCAGCTCTTCTCCATGACAGAGGATCCTCTTGAATCCAAAAGTGATCTTAAAGAAATCTAAAGTCTGGGGTTTTGGGTCCACTACTTATACCCCTTTCCTCCTTTGAAGTAGGCAAACTTCAACGGAAAGTCTCTGTTGTTCACAAGATCCTGCCTTGCCCAGGCCCCAGACACACACCAGGGGATTGGAGACTGCATTGTGAGAGGGTAGGCACAGCCCATTCAAGTGTAAGTGACCACTCCCTCCTCCACTCTAGCAAAGATTGCTCATCAGGATATGCAGGCTACACCCTAGCACCCTTTGTCTCACTGTCTAGAGGGGATTCACAAACAACCCAATGGTCAAACTGACCCAGACAGGGAATCCACAAACAGGCAGAGTCACAGAAGGGTTAAAGCAAGAAAATCCCATCTTTCTAAAAGTGGTATTTTTAAACTGACAACTTAAAAAGCCAACTTTACCAAAAGATGTATTTTTAAATTGTGAGTTCAGAGACAACAAACTCTATATTTCTATCTGTTTTCAAAGGCAACCTGAACTTAAAAGATATTTAAAGGCAGCCCCCATGTTAACCTTTAAGAGAGATAGGGGGTCATTACAACATTGGCGGTAAAAGGCGCTTACCGCCGTGCAGAAGACCGCCAATACACTGCCGCGGAATTCCACCACAGCTATTATGACACACATCTCGGAACATCAAAATCATCACAAAATCAAGCAATTCATTCTTCAAGCGCCAGACCTTTCACCATTTGTTCTGGTTATGAAATGTGCGGTTACTGTGGATGCCAGCACGGGAGGCTTAGGGGCCATCTTAACACAATTCTGCAGTGACAAGGAACCCACTATTGCTTTTATCTTGTGTTCTCTTAGTAAAGCAGAATCCGGCTACAGTACTATTGTGAGAGAGGCTTTAGCATGCCCTGGGGTGGTGGACAAATTCAAAACATTTCTTTGATCTTCACGTTTTGATCTCTTTACAAACCACAAACCTTTGCTTTATGCTGAATGGAAATGGCTTTAGCAAACTGTCTTCAAGGTTGGTGAGATTGTTGTCAAAATTGCAAGAGTTTGCCTTTACAGTGAACTACATAGTGGGGGGAAAGAACTTCACAGCAGGCTATCCAGATTACCAATCAATGATGAATCAGAATGTCATAATGATGATGACTGTGTTGTAGCTTGTGTGGATGATATTCTTGGTGGTCATGGTTTTACTTCTCACAAACAGTGGTATTATGCATCCAAAGATGATGTTCTTCTTCAATCTCTTTTTATTTACAAGAAGGAAGGATGGCCTGAGGAAAGAAATGGGAAGCCTTCTCTCAGGGCTTTTGATGATTTTTTTTAATGGCATAAACCTATGTGTTCCTCCTGCAGCTATCAGTGGGTCTTTGAATTAGAGAAGCACACAATGATCATCTAGGAGTGAACTCCATTTGTAGACATTTATAACAATACTACTGGTGGCCCTTTATGGAGCCACAAGTAACTTTCATTGGCGGAAGCACCACTTGTTAAGTTTCTGACAAACATTGTAAGACACATGATGCGCCTCTTCACACGGTCCTGTTACCTAAGGATGCGTGGCAAAAAAGTGGATCTTGACTTTGCTGGCCCTTTTAAACTTCTTCTCAGCAACAAGAAATATATATTAGTCCTGGTAGACTATTTTTCCAGATGGGTTTCTTTAGCTTTCACACTGATTTTATTGATTTGTTTAACATTAAACACCTTCAGGTTGCATTATTTTCAACTACCTCCAATGGTTTAGTAGTGTTGTGTAGCCATTTTAAGAATAGCTTCATGCATGTTAGTTTGATACACAAGGCCGCTGTGCACCTTGACCTAGATATATTTTATTCAGCTTCGCACTGTTATTTTTACAATAACCAGTTTTACGGTCTTGTTTTAATTTCTTCTATCAAACTGTTTAGCTTAGTTCAGCACTGTGTTCTCAAACAATGCATTCTTGATCGCCCTGTGCTTCAGTCAAGGCTACAGTCTGGTACATTGCCGGTAAACGTGGTAGAAGTTTAGTCTCCAACATTCGTAGAAAATACACATCCTTACGTAGGGACATTTTCTTAGAACATCTGTTGTGTTAGTTATAAAAACACTTTCTAGTCCTAGTACACGTCAAGAGGGAGATTCCAGCCAGGGAACCACAGCTGCATGCTGAATGCTCCGTTGCAGATGCTGACGCAGATTACAGGCCTTTGCTCAGGTATGAGGTTTGATGTCCTCCCGGGGAACCTGAAAGGCAGGATTAGAGTTTAACATGCTGTGCTCGCAATATGATTTAGATAGGGAATAGTCCATTGAACCTTGTGGCACTATGATAGCATTATTCCTATGCTTCACTCTCATCGTCACTATTTTAATATTGCTGTGTTGTGTAGTTCTGGTTATTGCAGCTCTCGCTTTGCTATCCAAAATGCAGTCGTTTTATTAAACCAATCTTTAAAACTTAAACTGCTTCTATTGTGATTTATATATGAGACCGCACTGTGTATGAGAGAACCGGTTGTGACCTGAGTGACCACGACTTCCCTGAGAAGTACCCATATGTCATGCGCTCGGCTGCCCAATCGTCTCTACCATTTGGGAGAGATGAGGCACTGCTAGTTTGCCAGAGCAAAGCCCGGATTTGGAGTGACAAGTGTCATCCACCGTGGGTCAGACTCAGTCTCCCACACTGTGGACGATCTTGCTGCTAGAAATCCAGTAGTCTCATTAGAATAATGAGAGCTTACGCGACATGGCGCCGCCAACGTTTGGTCAGGCTCTAATTTTCGGGTCCACCGGAGAACCTCAGTCTCATTTTATATAATGACTCCTCAGTACTGTATACAGGAGACGTCCGTGGTACTGAGGATTGCCACCACAGCCGTATAGGTAATCCTATTACAGATGGCGGTTGTTCAAGCTTGAACTTTAAAAGGAAAAACCCCATCTTGGTGTGCCTTCTCTGAACTCATAGTGCTTCTATCATGGCAAATTCCCAAATTGTACAAATAGCTGTTAACATGAGACAACCTCTCACAGCACACTTATTAGCAAATGGCCTAACGGCCCAGGGAGGTCCAGTCACATTTGTGGTGGATGCACACGCAGCTTATAGAACAGAACTTTTTTACTCTTGGGTCACATTTCCAGCAGTTGATGGGAACACAAATACATTTCATACATATACAGTTGCGAACGCGCCTGGACAATACAGAGCATACGCATATTTAGAGATACCTCTATCTTATCAAGAACATAATAATTGGCTTGATGGCACCCTACCCCATACAATATTACCAGTTAGGTTAGGTCCACCAAGTAATGATGGTCCTACCTGGCCGTTACTGGCCACTTATACACCACATCCTGTGGTTGGCAATGTAGCAATAAGCTGAGGTTCGTCGCTTATACATTGAGTTAATAGCGATATATAGACGATTAGTGCAATTTGTGATGCAAACATTAAACACAAACCCAGCACGTGCTGCTCCAGCACATCCACATGCAGTAACACCAGGTATAAATCTGGCGACTGTACATTCGATTATGGGTAAAGTACCTGCTAAACGAGAGGAGACTCAGTTTTGGCTAGCACAAAAAATAAATACGCTGGAGGCAGTATTTCCCCATATGGGACCTCAGGATAAACATAGAATATTCACAATGTGCTTGCCCTTTGGGATGGTCCCTACAGTAGAAAACTGTAATACATGGGGCACGGTATTTGCCGCGCTCTATACAACTGCACACGGTACACCAACGCTTGCCAACCTACCGGAAGTGCTCAAACAAATTCAAGTTGAATACGGGGCTGCCCCGGTCCTAGATTTGGGGATGCAACTGATGGACAACTTTGCCGCAGTATATTCAATCATTTTAAGTAATCTTAAAGGGGAAGCAGTTGCACTCGCTGTGCGCATGCGGCTCCGTGAAGTTCCGCAACAAGATCAAGAACGAGAGCTGCCTAAAATAATAGCAGAAACATATTCAAGTATCGGTCGAGCTAGCCTAGGGGCTAGACCACAAAAAATGCAATTTCAGGGGTAAATAAATAAAGATACCACCAAACAACAACCTGAGGGTAATAAGAAACGCTGGGATAAAAAACAACAAATGCTTAAAAAAAGAAAGGGGAGAATCTCCATGCACAGAGACCCCACAGAATAGGTATAATCTCAGAAATAGATAATATCAAAAGGCCTGATAGATACCAATATACTGATACACGCCAATCTCGTTCCTTTCAGGACTCATCGGAAAAGAGAAATGAGAGAGGTGGGCGATCAGAGTGAAGAACAGAGTATGTGAAACTGAGACAGGAATCACAACGCTCTTCAGAGGTTTCTGTTAAAAAGGAAGAGAAACCACAGGAAGATGGGATAAGGAATCCTCCTACCATGTAATCCCCATTAAAAGTAAACCTCAGCCACAACCTCAGTATCCTATAAAACATGGGACAAAAGCACCAGGGAGAAAAATACTCATGCAATTAGAGTACCAGGGTGTGATTGAACCCTGTGTCTCGCCGATGAATAACCCCTTATTTCCTGTAGCTAAACTGGACCATTCATACAGAATAGTCTTAGACTACAGACATTCAAATAGTCATACACGCACATATGCTATACAAAATTCACATAGCACTGCACTAATGAGCAACTTAGTGCGGAAAAAATATAAAACAACTTTAGACATTTCAAATGGGTTCTTCTGCCAGAATATAGTGCCTGAAAGCAGGGACTTAACAAGCTTTAGCGCACTAGGCTCTCAGAAACAAATTCAGTCGTTTGCCTCAGGGGTATTAGAACAGCCCAGGACTGTTTGCAGCTCGTGTGACTGCCATTTTATACGAGATTGACTCTGAAGCATTGTCATATGTAGATGATATATATCTCATGGATGATGAGTTACTACAACATTTAAGACGGGTAGCCCGCATTGTTGTGGGGTTTGCCGAACTCGGCTACAAATTAAACTTTAAAAAAACAAAAATTGCCTTCCTCAGCGTCCTGTTCCTGGGATATGAGCTGTCGAGTGAAGGGAAGAGCCTAGCGCCACAATTCTTAGAAAAATGTGCACAATTACAACCACCAAATACGATTAAAAAAACTCCAATCATTGTTGGGTTTCTTAAATTTTGGCAGAACCTACATTCCCGATTATGGAACGCGCATAAAACCTTTATATGACTTAATACGTCCTGATTTTTCAAGTAAATTCTGGACAGTTAAACATACACGCACTCTTCGAGAATTGCAGACAGACATGCTAGCAGCAAAACATTTACACACAAGGGACAACAAAACACATTTGATCATCAGGGTAATAGCTGGGGCCATCGGTTTCACCTATGTGACATTTAATGAAGGTGAGACAGTCCCGATTTTATACAAATCAGATTTGTATTCAGCAGCTGAACAACACTTTGCACCCACAGAGAAAATTCTCACTGCTGTACAGATGGCTGTTATTAAAGAAAGACCTCTTGCCCGAGGGAAACGCATTATTGTTGTTTCTCCAATTCCAGCCCTAGCGGCTGTTACAAAAGCTAGCGTTCCGAACGCAAAAGCACTACATCCACGTTGGATACAATGGGCTACGTCTTTAACAGCCACTGATGTAGACTACATTTTTGATCCAAAGTTACAAACTCAAGAATTTCTACAATATGAAGTAGAATATCCAGTTCCAGTGAATACCTTGCCTATCGATCAATATCATAGAGTCATGTACGCTGATGGCTCTGCGCAACCGGCGATTGGAACAAAACATCAATACTCTGCTGCTTGCGCAGTCGTAAGTGGCTATATGGAGGGGGAGAAATTCTGTCCCTACATACCTTTAAACAGACTTTAGGGGATTGTACAGCACAATTGGCTGAGCTAAAAGCTCTGCTGATGGCATTAGAACATACGGATCTGGCGCAGCCTACGCTGATTGTTTGTGATTCATATTACTGTGTCCAGTCCTTTAATGAATATCTGCATTATTGGTGCCAGAATGGGTTCAGATTATTCCAAAGGCAACACCATAAAACACAGACTCCTGTGGGGGAAGGTAGCAGACCTGAAAGAGACGCTACCAAAAGTCCATGTTGTGCATACACATGGACACTAGCGCGTTGGAATACACGTTGCTGGAAATACTTTGGCTGACGAAGCCGCAAAGTCAGCAGTGGCAGTAGCCACTGTAGCTGCAATGACTCGTTTGAGTTCTAAACCAGACGCAGACATTTTGGCTGCCATAAAGGCTACGGCTGATGGTGCGCCTTATCCTAAAGGATTCCCTAACAAATATCAATACTTTATGGGAAGTATATGCTGAACGCTGAAGTCAAAATACCAGGCGTAGGCGTACGTGACATCCCTAACAAAGATATAAGACCACAATTGATCAAAGCAGCACATGAGGTGGTGGCATCTACACATGCTGGTGTGGCGGCTACAATTTTAATCTTACAGGCCCGGTATTGGTGGCCCGTCTCTACAAAGAGACTAAGCAGTATGTCCTTTGTTATGACATCTGTCAACAAATTAAAGTGTCCACGGCCAAGCGCCCGCCGCAGACACCCCTCTTAATTTCTAACAGACTATTACAGTGTGTGTACTTGGACCACTGTGGTCCACCAACTCCTGATAGAGCATACAAATACATATTAGTCCCTGTTGATTCATGCTCCAGATTTGTATGGGTGTGGCCACAACGCTTGGCTGACGCTCGGACTGTTATTAAAGATTTGCGAGTCTTTATCGGTACATATGCAGTTGCGGCGTTCCACTCGGACCAGGGCCCTGCTTTCGCCTCAAGGGCATTCAGGGACACCATGGCTTCGTTGGGGGTCCAACTGCAGTACTCGTCTCCATTTCATCCCAAGGGAAATAGTGTTGTGGAGCGATTAAAGCGCGATTTAAAGCAATCCTTAACAGCCAGAGTCTTAGGTACGGGTCGTAGTTGGCTTACCCACTTGTATGGAGTTCAGAGAGAACTAAATAACCTGCCTAGAAGGTCCCTGGGGGGTCGTACTTCATATGAGTGCCTGTTCGGAACTCAAATGTTTGTTCCGGATCTTGATGGTCCTGGCGTGGAGGCAGCTGAAACACCTTTTGACATAAATGAACGTGTCACTGTTTTACAGGAATTACAACAGTTCCATGAAGATAACTCTTCTAAAAGGGCTGCCTCCACAGGAATTAAGGATGTGCCTGTAACATCTACCGGCTGGATTCCCAGAGTGGGGGATCTTGTACGTGAAAAGGTCGCAGTGATAAAATAATTTGGCCATTCTTATAGAGCACCAGCCTCTGTACTGGGGATACAAGGTACCAGAACTGTTATTCTACCACTGTTGCCAGGTGCCAAAGAAAATCGTTTTGTTTCAATTGACAATGTCAAACTACACCATGTGGCCGATTCTGCACAGCCGACCAAGAGGTTCATCCAGTAGTTCCCGAATCCCTCTCACTACTGGAGAAGAAGTTCCGCTACAAGTTGTTTATACCAACACTGATACCTCTCCGAGCTTGGGGAGGGTGGATGATGATTTTGCATTAGCTCCACTAACAACAAACTATTTAGAAACATTTGATCAAGTCACCTCGACTACGAGCCAGATGGATGGTGCTGTCTACAGTGTGCCACCACAGGAAACACCAACTCCACCACTGACAACGGCTACGCCATTTGCACGAACTGCCTCTGGCTATTTTGCCGACTTCAACGACGGTCTATCGGACTCATTCGTCTCTTTGGCAGCTGACCTGTCAGGTGCACGTAAGCTAATACATTGGCTTAAAGAAACATACTTCATTTTTCCATGGAACTATGTATGGCTTTCTTTGACTGTGTTAGCCTTTCTACTCTGGATTGGTTTTGTTATAACATTTTTCTTGTTAATACATGGTCATTTTCTTCCCGAAAGATCGGCGGTTGAACAGGTGGAGGAGGTTTTGAAACCACATTTTTCATCACATAAAACTCGAAGAGACTTGTCTTTTGTGAACATTTCCGCAGTGCTGATTCCTGATGGGATTGTTTGGGACAAAGTAATGTTTGATATATATGGTCCCACTGAAATTATTCAAATACCGTATGTGTTAAAATTATGAATTAATGATATAGTCATACCAGGCATTGTATCTGATGATTGGGACGTGAAAACAGTTGATTCTATGATGACAGAATTGCAATATTATACTGTCTTAGAAAACGAAGATGTTTACGAATTCAAAGAAAATTATGGTGGTATGTTTTGCTATAATTATTCTGGGCACCACTTCATACATAGAGCGTGTAGTCCCAAAACGATATTTAATTATACGCAATGGGAACATTGTCCAACTCCACCGCAAGGGAGTTCTAAAACTTATACTGAAAAGTTTGCGTATTTTTCTGGGCATCATCAAACAAATGCTGAGTCATATTATTTTAAAGTAACTCCTACTAAGGATATACATATGTTATTGACCAATACGAAATTTATATATTCGGAATCCTTTGTTTCCCGGTTATCGATAGAAGGTTATGAATATTGGTCCAAATATATTGATTTGAAAAGTGGTTGGGGAACAAAAAATTGGCAGACCAAGGGAAAGGAAACATTGTTTAGAGCATGTCTCATCCCTGTTCAAATGATCTTTTTAAATGAAACAGTGCAACAAACAAGTTGTTTAGGCTTAGCAACAATCAGAGAATTAAACATGCCCAGTATACCTGCCCCTGCAAAATTTGACAACTGGCAAAAGTACACGAATGCAACCAAAGATGAGCTCAATGAGTGGGTTCAGAATGGTACATTTAATGCTTCACTGACACATCCAGGCGGGTGGTTATTGTGGCCCATAAATACCAACGGGTGTCATCAACGTTTTGTCACCTCCTCGGGGGGTTTTAGGACGAATAGGCAGGACCCTCACTATATATCACCAGAACATGCTGATATAATTACAACATATAGGGGGTTATTACAACTTTGGAGGAGGTGTTAATCCGTCCCAAAAGTGACGGTAAAGTGACGGATATACCACCAGCCCTATTACAAGTCCATTATATCCTATGGAACTCGTAATACGGCTGGTGGTATATCCGTCACATTTGGGACGGATTAACACCTCCTCCAAAGTTGTAATAACCCCCATAGTGTAGGAAAATTGTGCCAACAGTGGCTTAAATCATCCTCACTAGATGCGGTTAAAGCACACCTCAATCTCTTGTCTAACACCACTGATTTACAAGATTTCTTGTCAGGCCCCAAAATACCACGTAGGAAGCGTTTCTTGTATGCAATATACAATGAAATATGGAAGCTATCCCAACAAGATGCTGCAGCCCGGTTAAGGCAAATAGACCAGGAAAATTTGAAAAAGGCATTAGCTGTTGTGGATAATGGGATTAACACCTTGTCCAACCGTATATATTCAATAAACAACATTGTATCTTCTGCTATAGACATACAATCTGATATGTCTTCCTTATACCATGGGCAGAGTCAGACCAGGTCCATTATGCAGTTGGGTTGGACAGTTCAAACATTGAAGGCGGGTCGCGTTCCGTGGCAGCACATCAGTGCCAGAGAAATATTTTTCTCCTTTAACACAGCAACAACAACTAATGGCTAAGAAAGAAGCAACTTATGTCATGCTTAACATAGAGAAAATAGAGAGGTTGCCTTTCACCGTGGCAGAAATACCATCGGCAGAGTGGTTAATACACTGGGTTATTAATCTGCCTATTTCAACGCTACAATTCACCTCCTGTTTGAAACACATTCCAGTAGGCAGATATGAAAAATTGGGAGATAGTTACATCCATGAGGTGTGGGAGCTTCCCATCTCGTACAAATGCTTCAATGGCATGAAAGAGGTCTTTCTTAGCGGTAGTGAATGCGAGACTTCAGTCAGCCATTCGATGGTTTGTAAACAGCTGTCCTTGCATGGGGCGTGTAACGCCTCGGTTGCAAACTTGGCTTGCTATCTGAAGGGAGTGCCAGTCCCCATGATTAGACATACGTTCCAGGTGCTTTCAAACGGCAGCTATGTCCTTCTCAATAGTGAAGACTGTTGTGGCATGCGGGCCGGAATAGTTTACGTTGTTTCGGTCTCTAAGGTTGTTACATGCTGCGGGAAAGTGCTATTTCCCCCCACTAAATTAATGGAGGTAGCTGATATCTGGCCTCATATTGCTACTTCAAAGGTGAATTTTGACAAGTTGAGTAGACTCAAGGCTTTATTGTTTCAGAAGCATGTGGCCCTTACATCTGCATGCGAGACCTACGCACTTCAAGTGGCAAGGTCGTCAGCAGAAATACAGTCCCTGTTAAATACAAATTTTCTGAGACACTTTGGTGAACTCGTGGGACGTATATTTAATACGTCCAGCACGGCTGGATTAGCACATTTTTTCAAAGCTGTTGGTATTGGTTTTGTTCACACCTTCTCCTCTATATTCGGTTTGATGCCTTCAGCTATCCACTCAATTTTCGGTAGTATTTTTGGGGGATTTCCAATAACTTTGGCTTTATTAGCAGGAATTTTGCTGTTGCTGTTGCTTTTCCACAATGGCTGTCCCGCCGCAACAAGGACAAATGAAGACGCTCCCATCAGCGCAGCTGTGTCGTGAACGTATGATGCAGCACTTTGGAGCGACACTCCTGGAACAGTTGGGGTGTGACTGGTCTTTGTCATTCAGACCGGTTTTGGATTGTGTGCAGCCCGTGTTTTGGTGCCTTTGGTGCTCTTTTGACCATGCACTGGAAGTTTGTCTTTCACAGCAATGTCCCCCGGCAATTGATGCTGATCTGTTGATGTTCTCGTTGAGGGCTCAATACCAGACATGTGCACCAAGGTTGCGTTTGCTACGTGAAGCTGATTACGAGCTACCCTTCCTGGAGGAAGTTGCCATCGACTCGTCAATTGGCACTGCATGGGATGCCGCCTTGGTTGATACTGGGGCTATGGAACACACCTGCTCCTTGGTCGTTTTTGGCGCGGACTTTCCGGTTTTGTCATCTGCCGAAGTGGAAGATCTCTTGCTTTCCGTGACTCAGGCTTGATTCAGAACTACTCTAAATTGACATTTTTCATTGAATTCGGGTCTCAGCCGCATGCTCATTTTTTAAATTGTCAAGTAGTATGCTTGTGTGTCCTCTTAACTTCTCAAAATTGAGTAGGGTTTTAGGTATATCTTAGGTTGAGATATTTTAGTTTTGGCTTGAACCACTTTCTACCGACAAGGGGAGGGTGTTGTGTAGCCATTTTAAGAATAGCTTCATGCACGTTAGTTTAATATACTAGGCCGCTGTGCACCTTGACCTAGATATATTTTATTCAGCTTTGCACTGTTATTTTTACAGTAACCAGTTTTACAGTCTTGTTTTAATTTCTTCTATCAAACTGTTTAGCTTAGTTCAGCACTGTGTTCTCAAACAATGCATTCTTGATCGCCCTGTGCTTCAGTCAAGGCTACAGTCTGGTACATTGCCGGTAAATGTGGTAGAAGTTTAGTCTCCAACATTCGTAGAAAATACACATCCTTACGTAGGGACATTTTCTTAGAACATCTGTTGTGTTAGTTATAAAAACACTTTCTAGTCCTAGTACACGTCAAGAGGGAGATTCCAGCCAGGGAACCACAACTGCATGCTGAATGCTCCGTTGCAGATGCTGACGCAGATTACAGGCCTTTGCTCAGGTAGGAGGGTTGATGTCCTCCCGGGGAACCTGAAAGGCAGGATTAGAGCTTAACATGCTGTGCTAGCAATATGATTGATTTAGATAGGGAATAGTCCATTGAACCTTGTGGCACTATGATAGCATTATTCCTATGCTTCACTCTCATCGTCACTATTTTAATATTGATGTGTTGTGTAGTTCTGGTTATTGCAGCTCACGCTTTGCTATCCAAAATGCAGTCGTTTTAGTAAACCAATCTTTAAAACTTATACTGCTTCTATTGTGATTTATATATGAGACCGCATTGGTATGAGAGAACCGGTTGTGACCTGAGTGACCACGACTTCCCTGAGAACTACCCATATGTCATGCGCTCGGCTGCCCAATCGTCTCTACCATTTGGGAGAGATGAGGCACTGCTAGTTAGCCGGAGCAAAGCCCAGATTTGGAGTGACAAGTGTCAGCCACCGTGGGTCAGACTCAGTCTCCCACACTGTGGACGATCTTGCTGCTCGAAATCCAGTAGTCTCATTAGAATAATGAGAGCCTACGCGAAAGTAGAACGTATGAACACATTTATTAAGTGTATATAAACAGCACTTGCAATGGGGGGTGATGTGGAAGTTTCCTTGCACGTTTCGCTCTGTATTGTTTTCTTTTGATTACCTCACTGGCCTGCTCTGTTCTTCGTGTGGGAGTTCTTACTGAGATGATCATTTGGAGGAGCATCAACATGGAGCGGGGCGGGTTGTGCACTTTTGCTAACCTACTTCATAAACTTGTGTCTGAAACTTCTTACCCGATTCCATCGATTCACTCACTCTTAATATTTGCCAACAAGAAGCTTGCAGCCCACTAACCTTTCTGACCTGCATGGCTATAGCAGTCTGAATCTTACCATTTTCTCCTCGTACCCCAGTGCACCAATGGCACGCGCTACCTTTGTGTCACGTTTCCTGACACTAGTCACACCATGGCAAATTGAACACTCCCCATCACGCTGTTCTCAGACAAGCATAGGTGGACAGCCTTGTATCAACATCTATATAACATGATATAACAACATATAACAGCACTATGGCCATAAAATACTACCTATTTGGCAATCCTATTTGCTTGGCCTTGCTGTCTGAAGGGCTAAGAGCATCACAGAATGGGGCTGAGGGCCTCTTGGTGCTCAGATTCAAGATATAAGAGGACTCCTAGGCACAGTTTGAGGATGTCTGGTGAAACAGAAAGGTCTAAGGGCGACTTAGGTGTCCTTCAGGGTTTGGTGATAGTATCTGAGTGCCATTAGAAGAGTCATAGAGGCTATCAAGGCTTGCATTACACTTCTGAGAATCAATAAATGTGTGAACGTCAGAGCTTGTGGGGAGAGTTAAAATCCTGTACAGGGGCTTCCAGGGCCAGTTGAGAGACTTTTAGAACCAGTGCAGGAAGTCTGAATAGCTCAAGAAGACAATCATGAGGCTTAGCTATGTTGTCGGAGAAATAAAGAGACAACACGACTTCTGTTGTATGTTTATCAAAACACAGCAATGAGGTCAGACAGTTCAGTGAAACTGAAACTGAACTTAAATTGCAATATAAGAGGCAGTGGCTTATAGAGTCTCAAAACCGGAATGTGTCATACATATGCATTACAGTATTAAATCAAGCGCTTGCTCAGAACATCCTTATCTCATAAATCACAAGTTACAAAATGCAACTCAAGTGCACATGTTTTTGATATATTTTGATGTACTCTGCACCACCAATGTCCTGACTGTCTTGTGCTTTGAAGTCTAGCAGTCTTCTCTTCCCTATGTGCCTACTGTACCACAATGCTTAACCGCTTGCTTATCTTTTTCCTATGTTGCACAGCATGACTGCGGTGCATGTTGTAACTTTCCATTTGTGCTGTGTTACTGTGTTACTAATTATATTTATCTAATAGAACTCATGTCTCGCTTCCCCCAGATAGCTTCTCTATTCTTGCTCTCTATTCTGGCATTGTAAACAACTTGGGTTTGTGCTTTTCCTTGACCACATACATTTCTACTCTTCATTATATTGGCCTTCTTCCTTTTCTACATTCTCTATAACATTCCCCCCATTCGTTGATATTTCAACTATTTCCTCACCTTCTCTTTTACTTGCAGACATCAATGAGTATATGTTCTCAACTTCCAGCGTTTCATCGACCAATCTAGTGGTAAACATCCCTACCAACTTTCTGCAGCATCCTATCACTAACTGGAAGACAGAGTACATCAAGAGCACTTCCGCAGGTATGGGCTACAAGGCCTTAAATAGTCCTGACATCCAGAATGGTACACAAGTAAACCACCCTGAGAACTACTTGTCAGGGGCACCCCCCCCCCCGGCCACCATCTTCTTTTGAAAAGTATGCAGAGTTTGTATGGCCTCTATTAATGTTTCATTGTCCGCATTACTGGCTGGGAGTACATACCGCAGGCAGTCCCAATCTTGGCACATACTCCCCCCTCCATGGCCATCATTAAGTCCAGCACATACCTATCCTGCATGAGCATTACTCTCATAGCTCGTAACTCTTGACTGCATTAAAGCTATCTTCAGTGCCATTGATCGCCTTCATGAGTTCCCAGCGAGTTATTTGCAACCAACATGCAGTCGCTTTTGCTTGAACCAATGTAAGGAAGCTTCCTAAGAACAACTGGGTATCGTTGAACAACCTGTGCTCCTGCGGGATGTCTTTCCAGGTTGTAGTACCAAAATAGTCTGCAGCTCTCTTCCTCCGATGATGGTGCAGTTGGACAACTCATGGGATGGTCATGTAGCTTTGAGAAGTCCACTCCTGAAATCACCAGGGAGGGGGTGTGCACAGTGCCCAAAGAAAAGAGACCACTACAACATGAAGGAAGTCACATATACAGCCAATCTTTGCAATGCCAGTAGTAGTCCATTAGGCTGCAGGTGCCCCATTGCATGTCAGCGTTAAACATTGTGGTATTGCAATTGATGTTGTTCCCCACCGTGACCGTTCCATTCCACCTAAAACATAAAGAATAAGAGAATGGGTTTTCTACCTGCTCGAATTGTTGTAAGTGTTTCTACTCAAGTTAATCTAGATATGTTCTCATCCCACATTGCCTGACACTTCTGTTGTGTGCTACTGTCATAATAAAAGGACCCTGCACCCAAATGTGGTGCCATGGTGCCAGTGACCATGAACACATACTTGTCCATTTACTCAGAAATTTGGCCTCTCTTGACAATCGTGGGGCTGAGGTATACTAGATTAATTCTTACAGAAAAGTGTAGGTTGGGATACTCCTAAAAATCCCTTTTGCAATATTTTAGCTCTCCATGTTTCATCCTTGTACCTCATAATTCCTGTCTTGGTCACTTCATCTAACTTCACTACTAGTTCTTTGTGTTCTGCTAAGATGTTCATTATGGCGCTCATTCTGACTTTGGCGGGCGGCCAAAGTCCCGCCACCATGGAGGATTCCCCAGGGCAGCGGGAAACCGGCGGGACCCCGCGGGTTTTCCGTTTCTGACCGCGGCGGTACAGCCGCGGTCAGAATGCCCATGGGAGCACCGCCAGCCTGTTGGCGGTGCTCCCGCGGTCGTTGGCCCCTATCTGCTAACTCATTCTCATATTGCATGGTGTTTACTAGGAATTTTCCTTGTTTTACCTGCAGGGACTGCATCTGCGCTCGTATTCTGCAAAGAAAAAAGTGAAATAGACACTGGGTAATATTCAGAGGTACCTTTTTGGACCAGTGTAAAAGGTCTGAGTCAGTGGCTTGTAAAATCAATGAACAAACAAAACATGATTCATTAGTAGTATGTGTGCCTATCTCTGTCATATGCTGGTACCACATAATATCTAATAAGCTAGCATGGAAACAATGGGATATATTTCTGTGCTCGGTTACTGCTCTCTGCAAGTGCGGGATATTTTCACATAGTGCCATACATGAGTTAAAATATCATTGCAATGTAGCCGCCAGCATAAGAAGACATAAAAAGAAAAACAAAGCAGAAATACATAACTGCCCTCTAGTAGATTCGACAAAATACTCCACTCGTGCATTAAAGGGAGACATTATTACTCCTGTTTTTCCCTTGTCTCCTCTGGTTCTTCCTCTGGCAGTGGCAATGCCTGACAAAGCAGGGTCCAGTCGAACCTCCGACAGGTGTATTCATGGTTGTCTGCCATGCACTTTCACTGCGTTGGGAGTACTCATTGTCACTGAGAAGGGGCCTTCGAATTGCTTGTCCCTTTATTGTCTCACAAAATTGCGTATGTAAACTTGTAGGCCAACGGGTATCGGACTGGTCTGCTGGGCTGCAGTAGTGCACTTCTCCCTTCGCAATACCTCTTTAGAGAAGAACTTGGCAGCTCTGGTCAGTTCAGACCGCTAACAACTTATTTCATCTCCCAAAACCTCTGCTGTTTTATGTACATCTGTCTTTTGCAATGCTATGGTTAAGGGTGTGGGCATGGGACATCCTTTCCGTATTTGATGTGTCAAATGGTGGTTACTCCCTGGCTGATTTCTGAGGGTATATAAGTCTAGGGGTAGGCAATACAGCCACTTCTTTTGCAACATAGCACACGGTTTGCTTTTTTGGGGGGGGGAGGCCATTATGTTTTATTTCTAAGGCTGTGCAAATGTGCTGGACATTGCATTGAAAAAGTGTGTTTCATTATCTGAGCGGATCGCTTCTGGAATTCCCCACCTAGGTATTACATCCTTTATTAAAAATGTTGCTGCTGCTTTAGCGTCATTGTGTACACATGGTCCTGCCTCAATCCATTGCGAAAATGGGCAAACAATTACTATAAGGTACCTGTAATTGTTACATCGTTCAATCATGGTGATGAAATCTAAGTGTAAATTTTTTAATGTACCTGTTGGACGCAGTATTGTTGAGGTGATTACTTTTAATATGGCCTAGGGTGGTACTGTTGGCATACTGCACATTTTGCGATGTACATAGTAATCATTTCAGCTAACTGTGGAGTAAACCAGTCTGTCTGTAGTGTAGCAAGAAGATACTCCTTTGCAGTGTGTGCTGGGAGATGTAGTCGCTCTAGGGTTGCGTACAGTAGGGCTTCTGGCCTTACTGGCTTTCCTGTGCTCTCTTGCCTATAAATGAAATCAGTTGGTGACAACATGCAACATCGCTGTTCCCACAGCTCCCTTTCATGAGGCAGTGATTGTTCTTGCAATTCACATAAATGTGATTTTGCTGTCCCTCTGTATAAGGGTGGTAATTCAGTAGCATCCTGTTGCCTGCTTGTCATCATGCCTGATGTGTATTCATGATATTCATTATAATTTGGGGTTGCTTTAGCTGCTTCTTTTGCTGCCCTGTCTGCCAGAGCGTAGCCCCTGGAGATACGGTCCTGCTGATTGGTGTGCGCTCCACACTGTATCACTGCTATTTTAGATGGAAGAGTTAGAGCTTTTGTCAATTATTTCAATAAATCTTTGTACATCACAGGGGACCCATCAGATTTGAAAAATCCCCTCCTTTTTCCTGAATGCTATAGTGTACAGTGGGGGTGACATATATTTAAGTCTGAGTAAATAGTGATCTCTAGTCCCTCAGCTCACTGAAATGCTTCAATAATGGCCACTAATTCTGCACCCTGTGAGGAAAAACGAGAAGGTAGTGGCATGTGGCTAATAATTTGTAATGTATCAGACGATCCCTGCTGGTCAGCTCTTACAACTGCTGCTCTCGAATGTCTAATCCCAGTTTCCTGATCTATGAAAGAGGACCCATCATTAAAGAGCAGCATGCTACCTGGGATGGGGACTTCTCCTGCCTTGCTTCCTTCATCTGGTATGTAATTATGCTTCCTTCATCTGGTATGTAATTAGCACACTCATGTACTTGTTCTTCATCAGTAACTGGGTGTGCAAAGAATGTTGCTGGATTAACTGTGTGAAACTGAACTACTTGCAATGATGGTAATGAGAGTATTACTTCGTATCCATATGCCCTCTGAGTTGTGAGGGTGCTCTTGCCTCTTTGTAAGATAGCAAATACCATATGCTCTACATACAGTGTTAAAGGTGATCCCATCACTATGGTGATGCATTTCTGGTCCCTAAACGCTGCTTTAGCCAGCGCTTGCTCGCATGGGTTGTGAGCTTTCATGACGGGATCTAGCAGCCCACTGTAGTAGGCAATTAGTTTGTGTCCCATGGATGTCTTTTGAGTCAGTACTGCCGTCATTATCATTCCATTACAATGGCAGAAGAGGTAGAATATTTTGCTGTTGTCAGGTGTACCTAATACTGGAGTATTTGTGATTGCTTTCTTTAGCTCCCAAAATGCTGTCTCCCTTTCATCAGTCCAGTTTATTTTGTTCTTATTTGTATAGGACTCTGATAGAGCGGTCGGACGTTGTGCTGTTAGCATGGCATAATCAAATACCCACTGCCTCACGTAATTGCAGAGTCCTAGAGATGGTGGGATTGGGTATGTTTCTGATGCTTCCTTCCGTCTTTTTGATATTATCTGCCCCGAATAATGAACTTCTGTCTGCACATATTGTATTTTGTCTTTGTTCACTTTCTATCCTTTTTCTGCAAGCATGCGAAGGAGACCAATAGTGTCATCTCTGAATATGTTTTCAGTGGGACTACATACCAGAATGCCATCCACGTATTGTGAAAGAGTGCTTTTGCATTTTAGGTTTGCTTAATCCTGCTTCACTGTCCTGTTGAAGATGGTTGGGGACTCACAGTAGCCTTGAGGGAGCCTCCTGTAGCAATACTGAGTTTGTCTATAAATAAACCTGATTAAATACTGACTAGCTGGGTGCAATGGAATGCTGAAAAATGTATTTTTCAAATCAATCACCAAAACGTGGGTGGCAGCTGTAGGAATGTTTGTCAATATGACTAACAGGTCTGGTTTCACCAGAACAATCTGGTACTACTATATCGTTCAGTGGGCAGAAATCTTGAATCTTCCTCCAAGTTCACCCTTAGTCTTCTTTATCGAAAAAATCAGTGTATAACAGTCTGATGTTCTCTCATATGTTACACCCTACTCAGTAACGCCTGAATTGTGAGAAAGATGCCTTCTTCAGCTTCTTTGGACAAGGGATATTGACATACCCCAGGCAGTATTGCCCTGGATTTCAGTGTGACGAACTCAGCTCCTTTGATCAGTCCCACGTCATGTGGTTCTTTTGTCCACAGAGCCTCTAGTACCATTGCCAAATTATTTTCTCTTATTGAACTGTCTTATGCTTGTTTTGGCACATTCCTGTATTGCAATTGCACTCTAATGGTAATATCCATTTCAAATACCACTATCTCAATTGGTGGGCTATCAGCAAACATTTCTACATCTGTTATGTCTCTCAATTTGACCCCTCGGTCCGTAAATACTATTGGCACCCACATTTCGTATTGCCTGTCATATGCTATCAGCAATGCATAACTTGGCCTTATTTCAAGGGCTGATATTTTTTAACACCATGTCTCGTTCTTTTATGGGATCCACAGACCTGTTAGTTCTGAACAATAGCTCTTTTGGTATCTGTACTGTCTTCCCCAGTAGTGCTGGTGTTTGCGCTATTAAAACATATATGCCTCACAAAAAGGCCCTTGTGTCCACAGGAATTGCTCTGACCTGTTGTCCCAAGTTCTCATGAACTATGAGTGACAACATCCTGCCTGGTGTGAAAGCAGGTGTATGACATACCATTGAACCATCTTCCAAAAAAGAGATGGTCATATTCAACTTACTTATTAGGTCTCTTCCAAGAAGGTTGACCAATGCCTCTGGGGAATATAACAGTGGTTCTTCAATTTTTGTGTCTTCTACAGTCATGGTCACTGATTCACTTGTGAGAAACTGGTAGTGTTCTTTCCCTTATACACAGTTCGGTGGCCCCAGTGTCAATTATAAAACTATAGGGGCGACCTTCTATGGCTTCTGTCACAGTGGGCTCCTCATCTGACCTGTGGTTACCGACAGTATTGGACACATAGGGAGTCATTTCAACCCTGGCGGTCAGAGACCGCCAGGGCTAAAGTGGCGTCCGTACCGCCAACAGGCTGGCGGTACGGAGACCCATAGGGGGTCATTACAACCCTGGCGGGCGGTGTTAAAGGTGCGGTAATATGGCAAACAGGCCGGTGGACAAAAAAAGGGAATTATGACCCTGGCGGAAACCGCCAACAAAGACAGCCACTTTAACACACCGCCCGCCACGGCGGTACAGACAAGCAGCGCGGCGGTCACCGCCAACAGACAGCGGTAAAAGCCGCTTACCGCCGTGCAGAAGACTGCCAATACACCGCCGCGGAATTCCGCCACAGCTATAATGACACACATCTCGGAATCTGCCGAAATTCAGAAACCCACACAAGTCCGCCACACCAAAGGTCAGTGTTAAACTGGCGAAAACATAACCTCCACCTCCACGGCAACAGAAACACGCCCATGCAATTACGACCCACGAATCCACGCGGCGGACTTTCAACCGCGGTATTCCATTGGCGGTACACACCGCTGTGCTCAAAATACACACACATCTCCAAAACACCGCCACATTGGACAATTCCAAATACACACACCTGATGCACATACAAACACCACTCCCACACACCCAACACAATATAAAACACACACCCACATCACCCACAAACCCCTACAACCAAAAATTATTGACGAAGGCCAGAGAGAGAGCACAGAATAGACAATACCACCAGACAGAGGCACACAACATCACCCACACAACATCCACGCACAAAACACCACACACCACTACACATCACTACACTCATCACCACATACACCACCTCACACATCACACATACCACCCCATGGCACGCCAAAGACACCCCGCTTTTCCGAGGAGGAGCTCAGGGTCATGGTGGAGGAAATCGTACGGGTAGAGCCACAGCTATTTGGCTCACAGGTGCAGCACACCTCCATAGCCAGGAAGATGGAGCTATGGCGCAGAATAGTCGACAGGGTCAATGCAGTGGGACAATACCCAAGAAATCGGGAGGACATCAGGAAGAGGTGGAACGACCTACGGGGGAAGGTGAGTTCAGCGGTCTCCAGGCACAACATCGCGGTACAGCGGACTGGCAGCAGACCCCCACCTCCTCCCCCACAACTAACAACATGGGAGGAGCAAGTCTTGACCATCATGCATCCAGAGGGCCTCAGAGGAGTCGGTGGAGGAATGGACACTGGTAAGTCAAATCTTAACTATTATATCCCCCACCATACCTGCATGCTAACACACACCCCCACCCTCACCCCCTCCCCTATCACTCCAACTCCTCACTAATGTACTAAGAACACAAACCACACATCCCAACAACAAGCCCTGCATGACACAACTAAGCATGGTCACCCCTCACCAAAGCATGCTCACTGCACATACCCAGAACAACCCCCTAACCATCATCACACAAGCCCCCACACAGGAATGCTAGCACTGGGGTACACTCTCACCCACCCATTGCACACCATGACACACACACATGCAATAATCATGCTCTTATGCCCCTGCAGGATAACGAAAGACCGTCATCACACCGGAGGGTCCAGACATCTCCACTCCACTCACAGAATAGGTCCACAGTGATGATAGCAGCTCTGCCCTACTGGAGCCTGATGACCAGCCCGGACCATCGTGGGCCTCGGGACAGTCGGTTCCCCTTGCACAGGCACAGCCCAACACTGACCTTCCACCCTCTGGTAACACCAGCACAGCACCCACCCAGCGGGCCCAAACCTCCGTACCCAGGACAGGTCAATCAGCTGTGTGTCCACCACTACAGGGAACCCAGGATAACCCACCACCCCAACAACAACAGGGACCTGGGGGCAGTGGTAGTGGGCACACGGTCCAGGGGATGGAGGCACGGGAACACAGGGAAACTGGGAGGGCTGCTGTGCGACAGGGGGCGGACAGGCCAAGGGAACCCACTCTCCACAAGGCCATATCCTCCATCATGGGAGCATACCACCACTCCCAGGAGACGATGGCGACAGTCCTGGTCAAGTTTCAGGAGACCCAGCGCCTGCAGGAGGAACAGTATTTGGGCTTCAGGGAGGAACTCAGGACCATCAGCTCCGCCTTGGGCACCATCGTAGGGGTGCTGAAGGACATACAGCAGACCTTGAGGGACACCGTGGCACTCCAAGGGGCCCCTGACACTAGCCAGGACGATGAACTGCCCACCACCTCCGCCGGCGCTAGAGGACAGGACGCCCCGCCACTGGACCACCACACCAGCACCCCACCCCCTGCAGACGGACAACCACCACGCAAGTGGTCCCTGAGATCCAGGAACAGGACAGAGCAAGATGGCAAGACCCCCACCAGCAAATGAGACCACCCTGATTGTCCCCCCACCGTCCCACTTTGTTACCCTGTCCATACTTTAAATGCCCCAGCTCCACTTCCTATGCCCAGATGGGCAGTGCACCTGTGAGACTAATAGACTGGACTCTGCCATGGACATTCCTCCACCATCACCCGTCACCATTTTACAACCCCCCTCCATTTTTGAGCACTTAAATAAACACCCTTGAACCACAAAACATTCTGGAGTCAGTCTATGATTTTGTAAAATGTATTATCAATGATAGTGTCAAAATGCTTTTTTAGTTGTTAAGGCCACATACCAATGTCACACATCACAAGTCCTTGAAGGATGCATGCAGATGACACACGGTAACCACACCTGTGAAACCGTAATGGAAAGGAACAACTCAGTTACCAAATAATCCCATTAAATTACACACTGGATAGAGTAAGACGTGTGACAGTGAATGTAATGTTAAAAATTAAAATGTTCTCACCTGTGTGTCACTGGAAATATTGCTGTATGACTGACTCCCTGTTGTCGTTGTCTTCTTCCTCAGCTTCCTCCTCATCACTGTCCACAGGCTCCACAGCTGCCACAACACCGTCATCTGGACCATCCTCCTGCAGAAAAGGCACCTGGCGTCGCAAAGCAAGATTGTGAAGCATCGAGCAGGCGATGATGATCGGACACACCTTCTTCGGTGAGTAGAATAGGGAACCACCTGTCGTATGGAGGCACCTGAACCTGGCCTTCAGGAGGCCGAAGGTGCGTTCGATCACCCTCCTAGTCCGCCCATGGGCCTCATTGTAGCGTTCCTCTGCCCTGGTCCTGGGATTCCTCACTGGGGTCAATAGCCAGGAAAGGTTGGGGTAACCAGAGTCCCCTAATAGCCACACACAGTGCCTCTGGAGTTGACCCATCATATCAGGGATGCTGCTATTCCGCAGGATGTAGGCGTCATGCACTGAGCCAGGGAACATAGCATTTACCTGGGAGATGTACTGGTCTGCCAAACAGACCATCTGTACATTCATGGAATGATAACTCTTCCGGTTCCTGTACACCTGTTACCTCCTGTGGGGGGGACCAGAGCTACATGGGTCCCATCAATAGCACCTATGACGTTGGGGATATGTCCAAGGGCATAGAAGTCACCTTTCACTGTAGCCAAATCTTCCACCTCAGGGAAAATGATGTATCTCCTTACGTGTTTCAGCAGGGCAGACAACACTCTGGACAGCACGTTGGAAAACATAGGCTGGGACATCCCAGATGCCATGGCCACTGTTGTCTGAAAAGACCCACTTGCAAGGAAATGGAGCACTGACAGCACCTGCACGTCAGGGGGAATTCCAGTGGGATGGCGGATTGGTGACATCAGGTCTGGCTCCAACTGGGTACATAGTTCCTGGATAGTGGCACGGTCAAACCTGTAGGTGACGATTAAACCGCTCAGCCCTCCACAGGGCTTGGTCGCCCCACTCACTGCTGCCGCTCCTGCCTGCCTTTGCCGCCTCCTGCCTGCAGATTCCTTCGCTCGCTCGCTGCTCCTGGGATTTCCCGCTGCTGCCTCCCTGCGGCCCCGCCCCCCTGTGATTCCATTCGCCGGACCGCTCCCGCCACCCAGCTGCTCCTCCCTCCCGGCTCCTTACTTAAGGGGACCGTAGGGGACCACAGAGTGTGACCGCTCAGCCCTCCACAGGGCTTGGTCGCCCCACTCACTGCTGCCGCTCCTGCCTGCCTTTGCCGCCTCCTGCCTGCAGATTCCTTCGCTCGCTCGCTGCTCCTGGGATTTCCCGCCGCTGCCTCCCTGCGGCCCCGCCCCCCTGTGATTCCATTCGCCGGACCGCTCCCGCCACCCAGCTGCTCCTCCCTCCCGGCTCCTTACTTATGACGCCCCCAGAGCGACCGCGCAGCGGACGCGCGCAGCGGGAGCTCCGACTGAGCGCCGAAGGTGCGCCAAAGGTAAGCCCGTCTGCGCCCGTCTGCGCCTGGACCGCGCCCAGCGCCAGACCCCCTGGTCCTCGCCCTCGCCAGCACACCCTGCACAGCTACGATGCCAGAACCCTCCACGCACTCAACGCCGGCCGAAACACCGCCTGCTACCGAGCCACCCCGAGACGCACCCACGGACCCTTCACCTGCCTGACCTGCCGCTTCACCAGCCTACGACCCAACACTGCACCTACTAAACCGAGCCCCAGCAACAAACACCTGATGTGCATCCTGCTCAACACCCGCTCCGTTCACAGGCATGCCGTCGAACTCTGGAACCTCCTCGACTCGACAGCACCAGACATCGCCTTCCTGACGGAAACCTGGATGAACGCCTCCTCAGCACCCGACGTCGCCATCGCCGTCCCAGAAGGCTACAAAATCACCAGGAGGGACCGCGTCAACCAGACAGGAGGAGGCATCGCCATCATCCACAAGAACACCATCCGCATCACGACCAACTCTGATGACACCTTCACCTCCGCCGAACACCTCCACTTCCAGATACACACCAACCCCAAGACCACGCTCAGAGGCACCCTCATCTACAGACCACCGGGACCACGCACACAGTTCAGCGAAGACATCACAGACTTCGTCAGCCCCCACGCCATCAATTCCACCGACTACATCCTCCTGGGGGACCTCAACTTCCACCTGGAGGACGACAAGGACCGCAACACCACTGCTCTACTGGACAACCTGGCCAACCTCGGACTCAAGCAACTGGTAACCACCCCTACACACCACGCCGGCCACACGCTTGACCCAGTCTTCTCATCCAGCAAATATGTCACCTTCAGCCACTCCACCAATCTCCAGTGGACTGACCACAGCTGCGTCCACTTCAGCTTCAGTAAAACGACGACCCACCACCACCCTCAACAAACCCCCCGCAGGAGCTGGAACAAGATCACCGGCGACCAGCTCACCACCTTCCTCAGCCAGAACCCCCCCACCAGCTCAACGGACCCCAACGAAGCCGCCAACAACCTCACACAGTGGATCACCAACTGCGCAGACGCCCTCGCACCACTGAAGAAGAACCCCCCCAGCAGACGCAGCAGCAAGAAAGCCTCCTGGTTCACCGACGAGCTCATCACCTCCAAGAAGAACTGCCGCTCCCTGGAGAACACCTGGCGCACCAACCAGACCACAGACAACATGACGGCCCTCAAACACGCCACCCGCAAACACCACCAACTGATCCGCGCCACAAAGAAAACAGCCTTCAAGGAACGACTGGACAACAACACCCACAACAGCAAGGAACTCTTCAGCATCGTCAAAGAGCTCTCCAACCCCGACGCCGGAAACAATGACATCACTCCCTCGCAAGACCTCTGCGACTCCCTCGCAGCCTTCTTCCACGACAAGATCGCCAACATTCACAACAGCTTCGGCCCACCAACCACAAACCCCACCACCGAACCGATGCCCCCCACCGCCACCCTCCGCACCTGGACCCCAGTCAGCACCGAAGACACAACACGCACAATGAACACCATCCACTCCGGATCCCCTACGGACCCCTGCCCACACCACATCTTCAACACGGCTGACCACATCATCGCACCCCACCTCCGTGACATCGTCAACGCCTCCTTCAACACCGCCACCTTCCCGGAGTGCTGGAAACACGCCGAGATCAGTGCCCTGCTGAAGAAACCAACTGCAGACCCCTCCGACCTCAAGAACTACCGCCCCATCTCGCTCCTCCCGTTTCCTGCCAAAGTCATCGAGAAGACCGTCAACAGACAGCTAGCTGCCTTCCTCGAGACCAACGGATCCCTCGACCACTCGCAATCCGGCTTCCGAGCCAACCACAGCACGGAGACCGCCCTCATCGCAGCCACAGACGACATCAGATCCCTAATGGACAATGGGGAAACTGCGGCCCTCATCCTCCTGGACCTCTCCGCAGCGTTCGACACTGTCTGCCACCGCACCCTGGTACAGCGCCTGAACAACACCGGCATCCAGGGGAAGGCCCTGGAGTGGATCGCCTCATTCCTCGCCGGAAGAACCCAGAGAGTCCGCCTCCCCCCGTTCCGGTCAGCGGCCACCGAAGTCATCTGCGGAGTTCCACAAGGGTCATCGCTCAGCCCCACCCTCTTCAACGTCTATATGAGCCCCCTCGCAACCATCGCACGTCAACACAACCTCAAGATCATCACCTACGCCGACGACACCCAGCTGATCCTCTCCCTCACCAGCGACCCGGACGCCGCCAGAGCCAGCCTACACGAAGGGATGAAAGACGTCGCCGAATGGATGAAGAACAGCCGCCTGAAACTGAACTCAGACAAGACGGAGGTCCTCATCCTGGGATCATCACCATCCGCCTGGGACGACTCCTGGTGGCCCCCCGCCCTGGGAGCCACCCCCAAGCCAACGGACCACGCTCGCAACCTAGGCTTCATCCTGGACTCCTCCCTCTCGATGACCAGACAAGTCAACGCCGTCTCATCTTCATGCTTCAACACCCTGCGCATGCTTCGAAAGATCTTCCGGTGGATCCCCACCGAGACCAGGAAGACGGTCACCCAGGCCCTCGTCACCAGTCGGCTGGACTACGGGAACGCCCTCTACGCCGGCACCGCCGCCAAACTCCAGAAGAAACTCCAACGGATCCAGAACGCCTCAGCACGACTCATCCTGGACATCCCCCGACACAGCCACATCTCCGAACACCTGAGAGACCTGCACTGGCTCCCCGTCAACAAAAGAATCACGTTCCGACTCCTCACCCACGCACACAAGGCCCTCCACGACCTGGGCCCCAAGTTCCTCAACAGCCGCCTGACCTTCCACAAGCCCACCCGCCAGCTCCGCTCCGCCAGCCTCGCTCTCGCCACCATCCCCCGCATCCGCAGAGCCACCGCCGGAGGAAGATCCTTCTCCTACCTGGCAGCCAAGACATGGAACTCCCTCCCCATCCACCTCCGGACAACGCAAGACCATCTCGCCTTCAGGAAGCAACTCAAGACCTGGCTGTTCGAGCAGTAGCGTTTCCCCCCCCCCCCCCCAGCGCCTTGAGACCCTCCGGGTGAGCAGTGCGCTATACAAATGCCTTTGATTGATTGATTGAAATGTTGCTCCTCCATTGTCAACAGGTCCACCAGCGGTCGGTACACCGGAGGATTCCGCCATCTTCTCAATTGTCCCAGCTGACGGCGCCTAGGAAGGACAACAGCGAGGATCGAGTCAACTTTTCTCCAGGTATGTACCCACAGTTACACAGAACACGACACCAAACACAAAACCCTTCCTGTATGTGTGTTGAGTGTAGGCCTAGCTATGTGTGACGCAGAAGTAAATGGAGCCATGTGGGCCCCTGAAATGGCGGCTGCCTGACCTCTAAACTGGGACAATGGGATTGTGGGGTAACTGCGTTGGCGTTGCACACCGTCGCGGTAGGCGGTCGTAGACCGCGGCGCAATGCTGTATTGGTTAACATTGGACCCTATGGGTCCCAGGAGCCAATGAGGAAGTGCGCCGGCGGTGATGATACGCACCGCCGCGGACGTCACCGCCGCGGACGTCACCGCCATTTTCTATCTGTTCAATCACTAGATACCTGATCTTCGACAGGAGAGGACCTACACTGCAAGTGCTGCTGTGACCTCGGTCTGGAAGCGACGATGGCTGCTGCGTCTGGGGAAAGGGCCCCTGCCTTCACTGCTCAGGAGTTGGAGAAACTGGTAGACGGGGTCCTCCCCCAGTACACGCTACTCTACGGTCCTCCAGACCAACAGGTAAGTACACTGGGAGCACGTTATATGGGCTAGGCCTGGGTGGAGAGGGCTGGTTGGAAGAGGGAAGGGGGCAGAGTTCAGGGAACATTAATGCATGTGAATGAATGTGCCACATGGCTAGGGTAGGGAGGGGGGCCACGCACATTGACGGTGCGGTTGTTAATGACTTCTCTTCTTCCCTTGTGCATGTCATGTAGGTCAGCGCCCACCAGAAGAAGGACATTTGGCGTTCCATCGCCAAGGACGTCCGGACCCTGGAGGTCCACCAGAGACGGGGCACCCACTGCCGTAAACGATGGGAGGACATTCGCCGCTGGAGCAAGAAGACGGCGGAGGCTCAGCTGGGGATGGCCTCCCAACGTGGGAAGGGTGCCCGTCGCCCCATGAACCCCCTGATGTTCAGGATCCTGGCGGTGGCCTACCCTGAGTTGGATGGGCGCTTGAGGGCATCACAGCAGACACAAGGGGGTGAGTACAACATAATTCTGCTGACTTTGCGCGCAGTGGAGGGGTCTGGGTGGGGGAGGAGTCCTGTGGGTGTACCTAGGCCAGGCAGACATAGGTAGACTAGGCCCCTCCGTAATGCAGGCCATGTAGTTCCCTACCCCGCCGCAGTAGAGTGCCAAGTACAGGTATAGATGCCCCTGTGGCATCCATGTGTGCAGAGGTCCACCATAGCCATGTAGGCCAGATCCCAGGAATTGCATCTGTAGAGGCCAGGAGCACGGCGTAGTGCAGGGGGCTGCTGTGTCTGTAGTGTCTGCCAACGGTCGCGGTATGCCATGCACTCAACCTGTCTTTCTTCTGTCTCCCCCCCCCTTTTTGTGCTCTCCATGTTCTTTTGTGCATCAGCATCATCAGGCGGAGGTACAGTGGCACCGGAGCACGAGGGAGCTGCATCCCACATGGCCTTGGAGGGCCACACCACGGACTCAGAATGCACCAGTGGGAGGGAGGGCGAGGGGAGCTTCACGTCGGCCACCGGATCACCAACCAGCGACACAGACTCGTCCGACGATGGGAGCTCCCTTGTGGTGGCGGCACCATCTGTGCGCCCCACTTCTACAGGTACAGCTGCCACCTCCCCTACCAGCACCGCCCTCCCAGCAGCCCCTCAGCATTCGCCCCGTGCCCGCTCACCCAGGAGGGTGGGCATCACCTTCACCCCAGGCACCTCAGGCCCTGCCCCAGTCACCCCTGCTGCCCTCAGTGAGGAGGCCATTGACCTCCTCAGGTCACTCACTGTTGGGCAGTCTACCATTGTGAATGCCATCCAGGGTGTAGAAAGGGAGTTGCAACACGGTAATGCATTCCTGGAGGGCATTCATTCTGGTCAGGCTGCCATTCAGCGAACCCTGCAATCTTTGGCCTCAGCACTGATGGCAGCCATTGTCCCTGTGTCTAGCCTCCCCCCTCTAACCTCCCCCACCCAGACCCAATCCCCTGTACCCAAGCCTATCCCAAGCACACCATCAGACCAGCATGCACACACCTCTACACACAAAAGTAGCTCAGGCAAACATAGCCACCACACAACCCACAGGCACACACGCAAGCATCACCCACGTGCAGACACAGCAACATCCACTGCCTCCACTGTGTCCCCCTCCTTGTCGTCTCCCTCCTCCCTCCCAGTCTCGTCTACACTCACACCTGCATGCACTACATCTACAGGCACCAGGACTCGCACCACAACACCCAGCACCACACCCCGCTCACCTGCACTCACCACCTCCACTCCCATTTACACGTCCCCTGTGTCCTCTCCCAGTGTGTCTGTGACGCCCCCTCCCAAAGTACACAAACGCGGGCACCCACACACCCAACATCCATCCACCTCACGACAGCCTCCAGTACCTGCACCTGCACCCAAAACACCTAAAGTGACACCTCCTACAACCACCTCCTCTTCCTCCACTCCCAGACCCCCTCCAACTACCCATCCCAGTGTTCGTCAGAAACTGTCCCTGTGTAAAGTTGACCCTTTTGCCCCTCCCCCCAATTCATCAGACCCGTCGTAGCGCATCAGCCAAAAAGCCTCCAATACCAGTGGTGCCTGTTCAAGGTGTGTGGAGTGCACCGGCCACCAGGACTGGCAGTGTGACCCGGAGCCAAGGCACTGGCAGCCCACCCCCTGTAAAGGCTCTGAAACTGGAAAGTGGCCGACGGGACCCTGTGAAGACTCCTGCAGGCAAAACAACTCACAGGGGTTCCAGGGGGATTGCAGAGTCAGCTGTGACTCCTCCAAAGGTGGGGAAGGGCCAGAGGAAGTCTGCACAGCCTAGTGTGAGCAGCACGGCGGACAAGGGCGGCATCCTTCCCGGCGGTCGGGACGCCATCGCCAGCACCGTCGTCACTGGTCAGCAGACCACCGCCGGAGTCAGTGCCCAGGAGGGCCCAAGTATCGTCACTGGTCAGGAGACCACCGCCGGAGTCAGTGCCCAGGAGGGCCCCGGCTGCCACAGCCGCGCTGGGCAATGAGGGAACGTCATGCCACACACCAATGCCCAGTCCAGAGAACGTCATGCCACACACCAATGCCCAGTCCAGAACCGGCATGTTAAAGCACCGCTGAACAGTCCAGACACCGCTATGGCAAAGAACCGCTGAACAGTCCAGAACCGCCATGGCAAAGCACCGCTGAACAGTCCAGAGACCGCCATGGCAAAGCACCGCTGAACAGTCCAGAACCGCCATGTCAAAGCACCGCTGAACAGTCCAGAGACCGCCATGGCAAAGCACCGCTGAACAGTCCAGAGACCGCCATGGCAAAGAACCGCTGAACAGTCCAGAGACTGCCATGGCAAAGCACCGCTGAACAGTCCAGAACCGCCATGGCAAAGCACTGCTGAACAGGGCATGCACCGGGGAAGAATGAAATGTCCGCCACATCAAGCATCGTTATCCCATGTGCAGGTGGGACAGGGACGATACAGGAACTTCCACGGGGAGACTAATCCAGTCTGGGCACCAGTCCCCCTCCAGAACCAGCGGACATTTCATTCTTCCCTGGTGCATGCCCTGTTCAGCGGTGCTTTGCCATGGCGGTTCTGGACTGTTCAGCAGTGCTTTGCCATAGCGGTCTCTGGACTGTTCAGCGGTTCTTTGCCATGGCGGTCTCTGGACTGTTCAGCGGTGCTTTGCCATGGCGGTCTCTGGACTGTTCAGCGGTGCTTTGCCATGGCGGTCTCTGGACTGTTCAGCGGTGCTTTGCCATGGCGGTTCTGGACTGTTCAGCGGTGCTTTGCCATGGCGGTCTCTGGACTGTTCAGCGGTGCTTTGCCATGGCGGTTCTGGACTGTTCAGCGGTTCTTTGCCATGGCGGTTCTGGACTGTTCAGCGGTTCTTTGCCATGGCGGTGTCTGGACTGTTCAGTGGTGCTTTAACATGCCGGTTCTGGACTGGGCATTGGTGTGTGTCATGACGTTCTCTGGACTGGGCATTGTTGTGTGGCATGACACTCCCTCATTGCCCAGCGGGGCTGTGGCAGCCGGGGGCCCTCCTGGGCACTGACTCCGGCGGTGGTCTCCTGACCAGTGACGATACTTGGGCCCTCCTGGACACTGACTCCGACGGTGGCGGTGGTCTCCTGACCAGTGACGATACTTGGGCCCTCCTGGGCACTGACTCCGGCGGTGGTCTCCTGACCAGTGACAATACTTGGGCCCTACTGGGCACTGACTCCGGCGGTGGTCTCCTGACCAGTGACGATACTTGGGCCCTCCTGGGCACTGACTCTGGCGGTGGTCTCCTGACCAGTGACGACGGTGCTGGCGGTGGCGTCCCGACCGCCGGAAAGAATGCTGCCCTTCTCCGCCATGCTGCTCACACTAGGCTGTGCAGACTTCCTCTTGCCCTTCCCCACCTTTGGAGGAGTCACAGCTGACTCTGCAATCCCCCTGGAACCCCTGTGAGTTGTTTTGCCTCCAGGAGTCTTCACAGGGTCCCGTCGGCCACTTTCCAATTTCAGAGCCTTTACAGGGGGTGGGCTGCCAGTGCCTTGGCTCCGGGTCACACTGCCAGTCCTGGTGGCCGGTGCACTCCACACACCTTGAACAGGCACCACTGGTATTGGAGGCTTTTTGGCTGATGCGCTACGACGGGACTGATGAATTGGAGGGGGGGGGCAAAAAGGTCAACTTTACACAGGGACAGTTTCTGACGAACACTGGGATGGGTAGTTGGAGGGGGTCTGGGAGTGGAGGAAGAGGAGGTGGTTGTAGGAGGTGTCACTTTAGGTGTTTTGGGTGCAGGTGCAGGTACTGGAGGCTGTCGTGAGGTGGATGGATGTTGGGTGTGTGGGTGCCCGCGTTTGTGTACTTTGGGAGGGGAAGTCACAGACACACTGGGAGACGACACAGGGGACGTGTAAATGGGAGTGGAGGTGGTGAGTGCAGGTGAGCGGGGTGTGGTGCTGGGTGTTGTGGTGCGAGTCCTGGTGCCTGTAGATGTAGTGCATGCAGGTGTGAGTGTAGACGAGACTGGGAGGGAGGAGGGAGACGACGATGAGGGGGACACAGTGGAGGCAGTGGATGTTGCTGTGTCTCCACGTGGGTGATGCTTGCGTGTGTGCCTGTGGGTTGTGTGGTGCCTATGTTTGCCTGAGCTACTTTTGTGTGTAGAGGTGTGTGCATGCTGGTCTGATGGTGTGCTTGGGATAGGCTGGGGTACAGAGGATTGGGTCTGGGTGGAGGAGGTTGGAGGGGGGAGGCTAGACACAGGGACAATGGCTGCCATCAGTGCTGAGGCCAGAGATTGCAGGGTTCGCTGAAGGGCAGCCTGACCAGAATGAATGCCCTCCAGGAATGCATTACCGTGTTGCAACTCCCTTTCTACACCCTGGATGGCATTCACAATGGTAGACTGCCCAACAGTGAGTGACCTGAGGAGGTCAATGGCCTCCTCACTGAGGGCAGCAGGGGTGACTGGGGCAGGGCCTGAGGTGCCTGGGGCGAAGGTGATGCCCACCCTCCTGGGTGAGCGGGCACAGGCGATCGCTGAGGGGCTGCTGGGAGGGCGGTGCTGGTAGGGGAGGTGGCGGCTGTACCTGTAGAAGTGGGGCGCACAGATGGTGCCGCCACCACAAGGGAGCTCCCATCGTCGGACGAGTCCGTGACGCTGGTTGGTGATCCTGTGGCGGACGTGAAGCTCCCCTCGCCCTCCGTCCCACTGGTGCATTCTGAGTCCGTGGTGTGGCCCTCCAAGGCCATGTGGGATGCAGCTCCCTCGTGCTCCGGTGCCACTGTACCTCCGCCTGATGATGCTGATGCACAAAAGAACATGGAGAGCACAAAAAGGGGGGGGGGAAGACAGAAGAAAGACGGGTTGAGTGCATAGCATACCGCGACCGTTGGCGGACACTACAGACACAGCAGCCCCCTGTACTACGCCGTGCTCCTGGCCTCTACAGATGCAATTCCTGGGATCTGGCCTACATGGCTATGGTGGACCTCTGCACACATGGATGCCACAGGGGCATCTATACCTGTACTTGGCACTCTACTGCGGCGGGGTAGGGAGCCACATGGCCTGCATAACGGAGGGGCCTAGTCTACCTATGTCTGCCTGGCCTAGGTACACCCACAGGACTCCTCCCCCACCCAGACCCCTCCACTGCGCGCAAAGTCCGCAGAATGATGTTGTACTCACCCCCTTGTGTCTGCTGTGATGCCCTCAAGCGCCCCTCCAAGTCAGGGTAGGCCACCACCAGGATCCTGAACATCGGGGGGTCATGGGGCGACGGGCACCCCTCCCACGTTGGGAGGCCATCCCCAGCTGAGCCTCCGCCATCTTCTTGCTCCAGAGGCGAATGTCCTCCCATCGTTTACGGCAGTGGGTGCCCCGTCTCTGGTGGACCCCCAGGGTCCGGACGTCCTTGGCGATGGCACGCCAAATGTCCTTCTTCTGGTGGGCGCTGACCTACATGACATGCACAAGGGAAGAAGAGAAGTCATTAACAACCGCACCATCAATGTGCGTGGCCCCCCTCCCTACCCTAGCCATGTGGCACATTCATTCACATGCATTAATGTTCCCTGAACTCTGCCCCCTTCCCTCTTCCAACCAGCCCTCTCCACCCAGGCCTAGCCCATACAACGTGCTCCCAGTGTACTACCTGTTGGTCTGGAGGACCGTAGAGTAGCGTTTACTGGGGGAGGACCCCGTCTACCAGTTTCTCCAACTCCTGAGCAGTGAAGGCAGGGGCCCTTTCCCCAGACGCAGCAGCCATCGTCGCTTCCAGACCGAGGTCACAGCAGCACTTGCAGTGTAGGTCCTCTCCTATCGAAGATCAGGTATCTAGTGATTGAATAGATAGAAAATGGCAGTGACGTCTGCGGCGGTGACGTCCGTGGCGGTGCGTATCATCACCGCCGGCGCACTTCCTCATTGGCTCATGTGACCCATAGGGTCCAATGTTAACCAATGCAGCATTGCGCCACAGTCTACGACCGCCTACCGCGACGGTGTGCAACGCCAACGCAGTTACCCCACAATCCCCTTGTCCCAGTTTAGAGGTCAGGCAGCCGCCATTTCAGGGGCCCACATGGCTCCATTTACTTCTGCGTCACACATAGCTAGGCCTACACTCAACACACATACAGGAAGGGTTTTGTGTTTGGTGTCGTGTTCTGTGTAACTGTGGGTACATACCTGGAAAAAAGTTGACTCAATCCTTGCTGTTGTCCTTCCTAGGCGCCGTCAGCTGGGACAATTGAGAAGATGGCGGAATCCTCCGGTGTACCGACCGCTGGTGGACCTGTTGACAATGGAGGAGCGACATTTAATCGTCACCTACAGGTTTGACCGTGCCACTATCCAGGAACTATGTACCCAGTTGGAGCCAGACCTGATGTCACCAATCTGCCATCCCACTGGAATCCCCCCTGACGTGCAGGTGCTGTCAGTGCTCCATTTCCTTGCAAGTGGGTCTTTTTAGACAACAGTGGCCATGGCATCAGGAATGTCCCAGCCTATGTTTTCCAACGTGCTGTCCAGAGTGTTGTCTGCCCTGCTGAAACACGTAAGGAGATACATCATTTTCCCTGAGGTGGAAGATTTGGCTACAGTGAAAGGTGACTTCTATGCCCTTGGACATATCCCCAACGTCATAGGTGCTATTGATGGGACACATGTAGCTCTGGTCCCCCCCACTGGAGTGAACAGGTGTACAGGAACCGGAAGAGTTATCATTCCATGAATGTACAGATGGTCTGTTTGGCAGACCAGTACATCTCCCAGGTAAATGCTATGTTCCCTGGCTCAGTGCATGACGCCTACATCCTGCGGAATAGCAGCATCCCTGATATGATGGGTCAACTCCAGAGGCACCGTGTGTGGCTATTAGGGGACTCTGGTTACCCCAACCTTTCCTGGCTATTGACCCCAGTGAGGAATCCCAGGACCAGGGCAGAGGAACGCTACAATGAGGCCCATGGGCGGACTAGGAGGGTGATCGAACGCACCTTCGGCCTCCTGAAGGCCAGGTTCAGGTGCCTCCATATGACAGGTGGTTCCCTATTCTACTCACCGAAGAAGGTGTGGCAGATCATCATCGCCTGCTCGATGCTTCACAATCTTGCTTTGCGACGCCAGGTGCCTTTTCTGCAGGAGGATGGTCCAGATGACGGTGTTATGGCAGCTGTGGAGCCTGTGGAGCCTGTGGACAGTGATGAGGAGGAAGCTGAGGAAGAAGACAACGACAACAGGGAGTCAGTCATACCGCAATATTTCCAGTGACACACAGGTGAGAACATTTTCATTTTTAACATTACATTCACTGTCACACGTCTTACTCTATCCAGTGTGTAATTTAATGGGATTATTTGGTAACTGAGTTGTTCCTTTCCATTACGGTTTCACAGGTGTGGTTACCGTGTGTCATCTGCATGCATCCTTCAAGGACTTGTGATGTGTGACATTGGTATGTTGCCTTAACAACTAAAAAAGCATTTTGACACTATCATTGATAATACATTTTACAAAATCATAGACTGACTCCAGAATGTTTTGTGGTTCAAGGGTGTTTATTTAAGTGCTCAAAAATGGAGGGGGGTTGTAAAATGGTGATGGGTGATGGTGGAGGAATGTCCATGGCAGAGTCCAGTCTGTTAGTCTCACAGGTGCACTGCCCATCTGGGCATAGGAAGTGGAGCTGGGGCAGTTAAAGTATGGACAGGGTAACAAAGTGGGACGGTGGGGGGACAATCAGGGTGGTCTCATTTGCTGGCGGGGGTCTTGCCATCTTGCTCTGTCCTGTTCCTGGGTCTCAGGGACCGCTTGCGTGGTGTTTGTCCGTCTGCAGGGGGTGGGGTGCTGGTGTGGTAGTCCTGTGGCAGGGCGTCCTGTCCAGTAGCGCCGGCGGAGGTGGTGGGCAGTTCATCGTCCTGGCTAGTGTCAGGGGCCCCTTGGAGTGCCACGGTGTCCCTCAAGGTCTGCTGTATGTCCTTCAGCACCCCTACGATGGTGCCCAAGGCGGAGCTGATGGTCCTGAGCTCCTCCCTGAAGCCCAAATACTGTTCCTCCTGCAGGCGCTGGGTGTCCTGAAACTTGACCAGGACCGTCGCCATCGTCTCCTGGGAGTGGTGGTATGCTCCCATGATGGAGGATAGGGCCTCGTGGAGAGTGGGTTCCCTTGGCCTGTCCGCCCCCTGTCGCACAGCAGCCCTCCCAGTTCCCCTGTGTTCCTGTGCCTCCGTCCCCTGGACCGTGTGCCCACTACCACTGCTCCCAGGTCCCTGTTGTTGTTGGGGTGGTGGGTTATCCTGGGTTCCCTGTAGTGGTGGACACACAGCTGATTGACTTGTCCTGGGTACGGAGGTTTGGGTCCGCTGGGTGGGTGCTGTGCTGGTGTTACCAGAGGGTGGAAGGTCAGTGTTGGGCTGTGCCTGTGCAAGGGGAACCGACTGTCCCGAGGCCCACGATGGTCCGGGCTGGTCATCAGGCTCCAGTAGGGCAAAGCTGCTATCGTCACTATGGGCCTCTTCTGTGGGTGGAGTGGAGATGTCTGGACCCTCCGGTGTGGTGATGGTACTTCGTGATCCTGAAGGTGCATAAGAGCATGATTATTGCATGTGTGTGTGTCATGGTGTGCAATGGGTGGGTGAGCGTGTACCCCAGTGCTAGCATTCCTGTGTGGGGGCTTGTGTGATGATGGTTAGGGGGTTGTTCTGGGTATGTGCAGTGAGCATGCTTTGGTGAGGGGTGACCATGCTTAGTTGGGTCATGCAGGGCTTGTTGTTGGGATGTGTGGTTTGTGTTCTTAGTACATTAGTGAGGAGTTGGAGTGATAGGGGAGGGGGTGAGGGTGGGGGTGTGTGATAGCATGCAGGTAGGGTGGGGGATATGATAGTTAAGATTTGACTTACCAGTGTCCATTCCTCCACTGACTCCTCCGAGGCCCTCTGGATGCATGATGGTCAAGACTTGCTCCTCCCATGTTGTTAGTTGTGGGGGAGGAGGTGGGGGTCCGCCGCCAGTCCGCTGTACCACGATGTTGTGCCTGGAGACCGCTGAACGCACCTTCCCCCGTAGGTCGTTCCACCTCTTCCTGATGTCCTCCCGATTTCTTAGGTGTTGTCCCACTGCATTGACCCAGTCGACTATTCTGCGCCATTGCTCCATCTTCCTGGCTATGGAGGTGTGCTGCACCTGTGAACCAAATAGCTGTGGCTCTACCCGTACGATTTCCTCCACCATGACCCTGAGCTCCTCCTCGGAAAAGCGGGGGTGTCTTTGGCGTGCCATGGGGTGGTGTGTGTGATGTGTGAGGTGGTGTATGTGGTGATGAGTGTAGTGATGTGTAGTGGTGTGTGGTGTTTTGTGCGTGGATGTTGTGTGGGTGATGGTGTTGTGTGCCTCTATGTGGTGGTATTGTCTATTCTGTGCTCTCTCTCTGGCCTTCGTCAATAATTTTTGGTCGTAGGGGTTTGTGGGTGATGTGGGTGTGTGTTTTATATTGTGTTGGGTGTGTGGGAGTGGTGTTTGTATGTGTATCAGGTGTGTGTATTTGGAATTGTCCAATGTGGCGGTGTTTTGGAGATGTGTGTGTATTTTGAGCGCGTGGATTCGTGGGTCGTAATTGCATGGGCGTGTTTCTGTTGGCGTGGAGGGGGAGGTTTTGTTTTCGCCAGTTTAACACTGACCTTTGGTGTGGCGGACTTGTGTGGGTGTCTGAATTTCGGCAGATTCCTAGATGTGTGTCATAATAGCTGTGGCGGAATTCCGCGGCCGCGGCGGTGTATTGGCGGTCTTCTGCACGGCGGTAAGCGGCTTTTACCACCAATGTTGTAATGACCCCCCGCACCACCGGGGCCGGCGGTTTCCCGCCGTTTTAGACCCGGCGGTGATAATCAAGCAGTGCTGCCCTGGGGGTTATGACTCCCCTACCGCCAGCCTGTTTCTGTTTGCACCGCCAGGAAGAGGCTGGCGGTAAGGGGAGTCCTGGGGCCCCTGGGGGCCCCTGAACTGCCCATGGCACTGGCATGGGCAGTGCAGGGGTCCCCTAACAGGGCCCCGTGCAGCTTTTCACTGTCTGCATAGCAGACAGTGAAAAGCGCGACGGGTGCTACTGCACCCGTCGCACGGCCGCAACACCGCCGGCTCCATTAGGAGCTGGCTCCTATGTTGCGGCCGCATCCCCGCTGGGCCGGCGGGCGTAAACTAGGTTTGCGCCCGCCGGCCCAGCGGGGATGTTGTAATGGGGACCGCGGGAGTGCGGCCGCATTGGCGGCCGCACGGTGGTTACAGCCGCCGCCCGCCAAGCTTGTAATGACCCCCATAGTGGCTGTCTGTGGGCTCTTTCATTGAATATGATTGTTGGTCAGTGTCCCTCCGGACATTTGGGGTTGTGCATAAAAGGGATTCCCTCCTTGTACTGTTACTCCTTCCACCTGGACGTGTGTTGGTCCTCCTACAGTATTTCTGACAACCTGGGGTATATTCTGTGGTATTTGCCCCTGTTACGCGGTCCACTGAACCTGAGAGACCTGTGGGGGTCCTTGTGTTAATTGTTGCTGGGGAGTCAACTGCATCTGTTGCAGTGTCATATGCCTCTGCGGGGTGATCCATCCCTGCGCTTGCTCATCATTCTTTTTTGTTCTACATTCCCTTGCAAAGTGACTCATACAATACAATAATAACACTGTTGTCCTACCTTCTATCCTCCTTGTCTTCTTCCCTTGGCTGGCCCTTGATCCCCTGAGAAACTTACTTTTCCCTTTCCCAGGTTACCTGCTGTTTGCCCTCCTGGTGCCTCCACCTGCACTGGTGTTGCGACAGTCATTTATGGTAGTGCCACAAGTGCCTCTTCTGTATTTGTTTTTTTACATTTCTGTTGCTCCAACTTAGCTGTGGACCTCTCTGCCTCTTCTGTCCTCTTATCTTTTTCCTGTTTCGCTTGAAATAATGTATTATATGTACTTCTGGCCATAGTTTAGCCTCTATTTCCACTACTCTGTCTAGGCTTGTTTGTGTATCCGTGGGGAGGCCCCTTTTCAACAATTTTTTTAATACAATTGCATTCCCTTCTGTGTTTTCCCAGTTAGATCATACTTCCTGTATCCATCATTCTTTCAATCAAGTAATGAATTCTGCAATGTCCTCAGTCTGTTTTAACTCTCTGCCGTAAGGGCTCCAATGTCCAGCCTGTCTGGGTAAGTCTGCGTAAGTTCATCCCAGACATGTTGACGACATTGTTGAAGGATGACCCGTCAAACTGTGTGTTTATCAGTGCTACTCAAGGGAACCTTGCTCTGGCAAAAATGGTACTTACTTTGTCCCCCACCAAAGAACGTAACAAGCTTTTAACATCGCCCAAGGCAAGGTTCACTCCTGCAGTGTGTTTTTCAAAGCATCCTTTCCATTCTTCCAGTCCCGCAGACATAGGGGTTAAATGTTCTTTATCCATTTGTGGGCATGATACTTATGTTGGCACTGGCCCACCCTTGAAAATGAGGAATAACTGGGTCATTGGTCGAGGATTTACTAGTCTCTGGCCTAATCTTGGATCTGGTCTATTACTTTGGATCACTTTGGTTGGTTTGTCTATAGCATTTTCCTTCCAGACTGTGGGGCACTCTTACGTATAGGGGTAGTTCCAGTCTGGGTTACCCTGTCCCTGCCTTATACAATCTTTGACAGTTGCTAAGTTTAAGGGTTGAAAAGACCCTTGTCGTGCCACAGCTTTCTCCCCTACATTTTAGTCCAACTTGCCAGTTCATCTGAGAAGGGTTAGCAATAGTAACTACCTTGCTTTTGTTCTATTATCTTTATGGGTGTTAAATCTGACCTACTCGCCTTTTGGAATTGACTTCTTCCTCATGTTGATATATCTCTTGCTGCCATTAGTAACCCCAACATAGGATGAAAATGTTCTTGTTCATCTTCACCCCCTTCAGCCCCTTCTCCTCCTTCTCCTTCTTCCTCTGCCCCCTCGACATCTTGTTCATCATTAGGAGGGTTCCTTATACTGGCATTTCTATGTCCCGTTCCTATCCTTTTTCTTTTCTTATCCATCCCTCAGCTGCCTCTCTCAGAGTCTCTGCAGAAGAACAACATGTCCCTTAGTCCATTGTCCTAGAACGTGGGAAGGACTTCTTGATCATTCTGCCTGCCTCCCGGCGCACTGCAATTAATTTATGAGTCTGTCTCTTCGGTCCAGTTCTGGACCTGCCCAAGGAGTTGTAGAGGTAGGGTCCAAAGTTGCCTCCTTTCCCTGTGATTTTGTCTCTCCTTTTTAGGCACAACTTTAACGGGATCCTCGTTCCCTACAGCTGGCAGAATGGGGTAAAGACCATAAGGCGTGGGCTCCTCTGAGGGCTTCTCGGGGACTGTGTTATTGCCTCTAAGGGCACTTTTGGTTTCACATTTGTTTTTGTATCACAGAATACCTGCCATATAACAAGGTGGCTTCCTTTTTTTGTTTTTTTCTTCCTTTTATACTTAGATCGAATGTAAGTCAATGTGTGTTCAGTGATGTCTTCATTGTATGTCCATTTCTTTGCCCATGGCTGAGCGTGGCCCTTGGTACCATTGTTTACAGTAGTTTTGCATCCTCTTCTTGTCTGAAGGGAAAGTTTTTATCATGTGTTCCAGATGGTTCTCCATGATCCCCTGAGGATGTGTGTGTTTTCTTTGTGTAGTCAAAGTGTCACTTTTAATCCCTTGTTTGTTTGCCAATTGTCTTGTGCCCCTTTTGGACCTCTTCTCCTTTATTGATATATTTGTCTTTTATGAATATCGGCAGTCTATGACAGTGGTAGCCACGTGTTGATCTCATGCAGTGTTACCTGACTTCACACATGTTGTCGTGAGACCAAGGGCCTCATTACGACTTTAGTGGTCAGAATACTCTGACCACCAAGGCTGCGGGGAGGAAGCAGCCGTCATACCGGCTGCCTCCCCCCTGTCGTATTGGAAAGTTAATTCCCGGCTGACCAGCAGGAGCAACGTATTACAACTTTCTCGGCAGTCAGACCAGCGGGAACAGTGCTACGGTATTGGCCTTGGCTCCCTTACCGTAGCACACCTGCACCTTCGGAATGCACCCTGTCTGCAAAGTATTCCGAGGGTGCTGGGCAGAGAAGACCCTGCACTGCCCCACACTCGCGGTGGCGGTGTTACCGCTGCGGTCTTGGCGGGTAGAAACTGCCACATTGACTGAAGTCAAACTGCCATAATGCCGCCAGTCCCGCCAGTGCAGCCGGACCGGAATGGCCGGCAGTGAGCTCTTCCAGGACGGCGGCATGCCTAAGACTGCCAGCCGTATTACGAAGCAGCAAACCGCTGGTCTTTTCGCTGCGGTCACGCCACCACGAAAACCCTGGCGGTAACCCACCCGGTGACAGGAATCCACATTCCTGTCTCCGGCACACACATCCCCACACGTCCACACACTTGCAGACACACACCACCACGCTCCCACACACTTCCTGACACCCCCCCACCGACTGCACGCATACATCCAAACACCCCCACCCAACCGCCTGCATACATACAGACACCCCTACCCAACCAGATGCATACAGACACCCCCACCCAACTGCACGCATACATACAGACAGCCCCACCCAACCGCACGATTACATACAGACACCCCCACCCAACCGCACACCGCCACTCGCTCGCACACAAACGGACATGCACTCCCCACTCGCTCAAACAGACACGTACCCCCGCTTGCTCGCACACAGACACGCACCCCCACTTGCTCGCACACACACACACGCACCCCCACTCACGTGCACACATGCACACTCCCCTCCGCATTCATACACACCCCCACCCTCCGCATTCATACACACGCACACCTCCACCCTCCGCATTCATGCACACACACCCCCAAACTCCACATACATTCACACCCCCACCACCACCCTCTGCATTCATACACGCACCCCCCACCTTCTGCATTCATGCACACACCCCCACCCTCCGCATACATTGACACCCCCACCTTAACACATGCATACAGTCACACACACACCCCCACCCTCCACATGCATACATTCACACTCCCACCACCACCCTTCGCATTCATACACACACACACACACCCTCTGCATTCATGCACACACACCCCCACCCTTCGCATTCATGCAGACACACACCCCCACCATCCGCATACATTCACTGCCCCACCACCATGCATGCATACAGTCACACACACATGCACGCACACCCATTCTGAGAAGCACACACATGCTTGCACACACACACACACACACACACACCACACACATGCATCTATCACCTCCACCCCCTTTCTAGTCGGTCCACATTCCTGTCAGGGTCACACAGCAGCCAACGTCAAGGTGGTCGTCCGGGATGGGGTGTATGTCGGCGGTTCCACCGCCAATGCCATACTGCCGTGCAAGGACCACTGTGCCATATTACTGCTCGTAATGTGGCGGGCAGAGTCCTTCCAGCGTGGCGGTGCTCGCGGTGGAACCGCCTCTCACCCACCATCTGTCAGGCCAACAGTGTCGGATTTCTGCCTGTTTATGAACGGAAATCCAAAGGTGACACGTAATACGGCGGTCTTTTGGCGCCTGCTTCGACAGCAGTCTTTGCAAAAGACAGCCGAAGTCGAAATGAAGGCCTTGGTGTCTGCTTACCTGATGTATCTGTGCTGTAATCTATTCAATCAGGGCAGGTGGTGTCTCCCCCGGCTGCAGTCCAGGAAGGCGAGATGGACTCCTGGCTGGCTCACCAAATGTTTTCTGAGAAATAAAGAGACAACAATACTTCTGTTGGCAATATAGTATTGGTTTTATCAAAACACGCCTGGAAGGTCAAACAGCTCTGTGGAACTGAACTCAAATTGCAACATAACAGGCAGTGTCTTATACAGTCTCAAAACCACAATGTTTCATACATATAAGTTACCATATTAAATCAAGCGCTTTCTCAAACACATCGTTATAGCTTATAATGTCAGCAAGAATCAATACATTTCTGCAAAAACATCTGACCACAAGTTACAGAATGTGAGTCAAATGCATGTGTTATTGATACAGATTTGCGTACTCTGCGCCACCAGTGTCCTTGTCTGTATTGTGATTTGAAGCCAAACAGTCTTCTCCTCCCTATGTGTCTACTGTTCTGCAGTGCTTAACCCCTTGCTTATGTTGTTCCTGTGTGTCTACTTTGAACTATTTCATCTACATATTTTCTGAGAGATGTGTACTAGGAAAACAACAGGCAGGGGTGAGACCATGGAAAAAAGTTGTGGGTCCAAGGACATCTGAAGGTCGACGTTTGTTGTCAGGTAACAGTTGTCTTAAGGTTGGATGAGGATCAGCATTTACTTAGTGCTGAGGGCCAACTTGGTCTGCTAAGGGCTCCCTGAGGCAACCTGAGAATAATCTGAGGGTATTTGACTGTATTATTGTGTTTGAATGTGGGTTGAGGACCAGATCAAGGTGTTGGAGAGCTAGCAGAGAGGATCTTTGCTCTGGCTGAGGGGTATGTAGGAACTAGTAGAAGGGCTGCAGTGGGGGCCTATTTGTCCTGCATCAATCAATCAATCAGAGCATTTGTAAAGCTCACTACTCACCTGTGAGGGTCTCAAGGCGCTGATGGGAGGGGGGCTGCTACTGCTCGAACAGCCATGTCTTGAGATGTCTCCTGAAATTAAGTAGGTCCTGTGTCTGTTGCAGGTGGGTGGGAAGAGTGTTCCATGTCTTGGCGGCGAGGTGGGAGAATGATCTGCCACCTCACCGGCAGTCATTCTGTGGATGCGTGGGACGGTGGCGAGGGCAAAGTCGGCGGAGCGAAGCTGTTGGGTCGGGGTGTAGAAGGAGAGCTTTTGAGGTATTCTGGTCCGGTGTTGTGCAGTCCCTTGTGAGCGTGGATGAGGAGTTTGAACATGATTCTCTTGTTGAAGGGGAGCCAGTGTAGGTCTCTCAGGTGGGCTGTGATGTGGCAGTGACGGGAGATGTCCAGGATGAGGTGAGCGGAGGCGCTCTGTATGCGTTGCAGTCTCTTCTGGAGCTTGCCTGTGGTTCCTGCATAGAGGGCATTGCCGTAGTCCAGTTTGCTGCTTACGAGGGCTTGGGTGACCATCCTTCTGTTTTTTTCTGGATCCATTTGTAGATCTTCTGAAGCATGCGGAGGGTGTTGAAGCAGGAGGAAGAGATGGCATTGACTTGCTGGGTCATTGATAGTGATGAGTCCAGGAAGAATCCCAGGTTGCGTGCGTGGTCGGTGGGTGTCGGTGCGGTTCCCAGTGTGGCGGGCCACCAGGAGTCGTCCCATGCGGAGGGAGTGGAGCCGAGGGGCTTTAACCCCTTCCATGCAGAGCCATTTGCTTCAAGCGCCGAGCAGAGAAGGCGAAGTAAGGGAGTGCAAACGGGTAGTGGGGGGAAAAGAAAGAGTTTTTCCTTTTCCCTGGTGTCTCTTTGCAGTGCATTCCTGCTGCACCATCAGGGTGGGGCCGCAATCGTGCAGCAGGAATGCACCCACTAGTGCCAGGGATTCTTTCTTGGCTGCAATACTTATGTTTTTTTTATGAGGGGACGACCCCTTGGGCAAGGGTTGCTCCCAATAATGTGGGCATTGTTTTGGCTGTTTTCTGCCCCCTGGGGGCAGCTTGACTGAATTGTTAGACCCATTTGCCTGTAAGGGGGGGCAGAAAGCCACAAGACCCCAGGGATTTTCTTATTTATATGTAGGGGAGCGATCTCTTGGGCAAGGGTCACACCCCAATATGGGGGCAATATTTTTGCCATTGTCTGCCTCCCCTTGGGGCAGATTAGCCATATTTTTAGGCCCAGACACCAGGGAAGGTTTCTGTGTGTGTGTGTGAACTGGAGTTTGGCTGATGGTCTGCGTATACTGCCATTTGGCTGGCTGTGTGTGTACTGGCACTTGGATGGCGTGTAGGTGAACTGGTGCTTGGCTGGCTGTGTGTGTGGACCAGCGCTTGGCTGGCAGTGTGTGTAGACTGGTGCTTGCCTGGCAGTGTGTTTGAACTGGGGATTTTGCTGGTGGTGTGTGTCGACTCGCTTCTGGCTGACCATGCTTGTTGACTGGCGTCTGGCTGGTGATGTGTATGGCTGGCATTTGGATGGTGATGGGCAGACTTCATAGTGTTTTATAATGCTAACTGTTTTATTTCTTGTCATTTGCATTTGTGATCATAATGTTTTATTTCTCATTTTTATTCTAGTGCAAAGCTTTCGAGTTCCTTTGCTGCAACTCCTGCTTGCGGTTTCGGCACTGGTAGATCTACCGTTTGTGTAGTTGCATGTGTTTGATAAGAAAAACCTTTTTGTACTGTTTACTCCAAATGAGTATCATTGTCATGCATGAATTATTATTTTTTGTAAAAGGTGTAATAATAGCAGCATATTTCGCTTCTGATTTATCGTGTGTGAAATTCTCCATGGATTCATGCAAGATGTGTGTTGTGTTGTCTTGTGTGTAATTTTCTTATGTTTTTCCTTTCTAGTGGGATATTGTTGGTGCTTGCTGTGTCTGCGCAGAGTAGGTGCAGGTGTTCCTGAGTCTAGCTGTCTCTGGCAAGTGACGGGTATCATGTTTGAGTATATAGGTTTCTATGTGCTTTGTATTGATTGACTTTTCCTTCCAGATTATATGCCAGTAGTTTTACTTTCTGTTTGATAAAGCCACACTTTATTACTTATTTATGCAGTGTTGATTATTGTTGGTATAATTGTAGTGTTACTTTTATTAGTAAGGATTATGGCTAGCCGTAGAATTACCACTCAGAAGGTTGTTGGTTTGTTTTTTGAGACTGAATCTGCATCTGAGGCAGAGGGGGAAGTCCAAGATTCTGTCTGTGAATTTTCTGTCTGAGTGGAATTATAAGATGCTGAAGCCACTCTCAGTGTGGAGGAAGTGCCTCCTTTAGAGGAAGACACTGGTATGCCGATAGTGCAGCAAGAGGCATCTGGATTGCAGCCTGGGACTGAAAGGCTTCCCATTGGAAGTGCCGAAATCTGAGTGGCCCAAACATAGTGCACCCTGCGTTGCCTATCTTTACTGATATTGTATGGTATAGAGTGAATACTGAAAATGTTTTGCCTATAAATGTATTTCAGTTGTTTATGAACGATATATATGAGCTTGTTGACCAGACTAATTTGTGTGCTGAACAGTATTTGAGGGATAACAATGCCAGACTTAAGCCCCACTCCAGAGCTAGCTGGTGGACTCCCACAAATATGTATGAGTTGAAGAGGTTCTTGGGTTTAACTTTTTTGATGGGCTTGATGAGGAAGCAGTCACTGTCTTCATGTTGGTCTACTAGTGCCTTGATCACCATGAGTTGTGATCAGTATTTGCTTGTGCTTCGGATGCTGCATTTTGTTGATAATGCTTCATCTTTGCTACAAGATTACCCTGATTGTGATCGTCTCTTTAAGACTTGGCCAGTCCATAATCACTTTGTAGCTCATTTTTCAGGGATACATGTTACGGGAAAAGAAATAGCTTGGATGAGTTTATGGTCATGTTCAAGCACCGTTTGTTTTTTAGGCAGTACATTCCTAGCAAGAGGGCATGTTATGGAATTAAGATGTATATGCAGGACTGGATATGTCTATAATTCAGGGTGTACACTGGTAGGGATTCCACTATTGACCCTCCTGGCTGTCCATCCACTTTTGGAGTCAGTGAGAAAATTGTGTGAGAACTGGGTAGAGGTTTTTTTAACAAAGAGGACTATTTATACATAGATAACGTCTACACTGGTGAACATTGTTGCATATGGCCCAGTGATCTAACCATAAAGGTTACCCTAAAGAGCTTGTTTGTAAAAAAAAAAACTTCATAGGGTACACCGCAGTGCAGTGACTTGCATAGTGATGAGCTTCTAGCTGTGAAATTTTCAGACAGGAGAGATGTCTACAAGCTGACTACCGTTCATGATGAAAGTACTTCCCCTGTGACTGTTTGGGGTCAGGTTGCAGAAGTGTGCAAACTTGTGTGCATTTTAGACTACAATAAGCACATGCTCGGTGTCAACAGAGTAGATCAGAGATTAGCACCTCCGATGCTGAAAAAACTTTCCCTGCAGGAGATTTAGAGTTTGTGTCCGAAGAGGCATGCGGAAGGAGATTTGTATCTACTGCCCGAGTGTCCTTCTAATCCTGGGCTATGTGTGCCCGGATGTTTTAAACTGTACCACACACAACGGAATTATTGGGAGCAATCATGATCATAAAAGTGAACTGACCAGTCTGTATTGTTTTATATTTTTTGTTCAGATTTCACGGTTGGCATTAGTGTGATGTATTTAGTTGGCACTGTTGTGTTTGTAGTGATAGTTTGTCTTCTACTTCCAATTGGTTTGTGTTTTCTTTTTCCTGCGCTTGGCTGGTGGTGTGCGTGTACTGGTGCTTGGTCGGTGGTGTGCATAGACTGGCACTTGGCTGGTGGTGTGCCTGAACTGATGCTTGGCTGGCAGTCTGCGTGGACTGGTGCTTGGCTGGCGATGTGCATTGACTGGTGCTTGGCTGGTGGTGTGCGTGGACTGGCGCTTGGCTGGGGGGGGTGAGCTGGCCTTTGGCAAACGGTGTGTGAGTAGTAACTTACTGCCGGTCACTAAAACAAACTGCTAGCCAAATGCCAGTCCACATGCTCCATCAGCTGCCAGCCGGTGTGATTGCTGTGTCAGTCAGATGGATGTATGAAAGTAATGGGCCCTTTAATGGGGTTGTTTGTTGAGGTAAGTGTTGTAATGTGCTAGGCCCAAGGCTGGCAGTTTGAATTGTCTTGTGTGTGTCACCCATGAAAGGTATATGAATGGTCTGTAAAGCGGGTGGTGCCTAGTCGCTGCTTTACAGCTCATGAGCTGAGTCATTGTATTTTTTTTTACTTTCAATTATTAACAGTGTATTTACTTTCAATGAAATGTCTTGTTAGTAAAAAATTTATATTTTGAACCTTTCACTTAACACCGTGCCTAATCCAACCAGTATGTGTGGTTATTTGATGAATTGATGATTACGCAGTAATATTTGTCTTTTCTGGCTTTCGCTGCTAGGGTGTACATCATCTCTAAGGAAGGTCTACCAGTCTAGATATTTTTATAAACTAGGCTCCCAGGGGAGTACAGGATGTTGAGCCTCTCGTGGATCCCATCAAGTTTTCTTACCCACAGTGCGCTGTGAACCTCAAAATGTGACTAATATCACATATTTTCCTTGCATTTCTGTGACATATTCTTCCAGAACTAGAAGGAAACCACAAAATTCCTACCACCCAGTGTTTCCCCACTTGTCACAAATACTGCCCCACTTGTGTGTCTGGGCCTAGTGCCTGCAACAGGGACACTCATTGACCTTGGTTTAATTTGTTCTGTTGCAGGCACTAGGCCCGGCCACACAAGTGAGGTACCATTTTTATCAAAAGACTTGGGGGAATGCTGGGTGGAAGGATGCTTGCGGCTCCCTGCAAATTCCAGAACCTTCCATCACAGAAATCTGAGGAAATGTGTTTTAGTCAAATTTCATGGTTTGCAAAGGATTCTGCGTAACACAACCTAGTGAGAGCCACGCAAGTCACCTCATCCTGACTTCCTCAAGGTGTCTAGTTTTCAAAAATGCATAGGTTTGCTAAGTTGGCCTAGGTGCCAGCTGAGCTACGGCCCAAAATTCAGAGCTAGCCACAATGCAAAAAAGGGTCAGTTTTCAGTGGAAAAATGTAATGTGTCCACATTGTATTTTGGGCTGTTTCCTGTTGCAGTCATTAAGCCTACCCACACAAACGAGGTACAGTTTTTATTAGAAGACTTGAGGGAATATTTGGTGGAAGGAAGTTTGTGGCTTCCTGCAGATTCCAGAACTTTCCTTCACAGAAATGTGAAGAAAATGTGTTTTTTGTCAAAGTTTGAGGTTTGCAAAGGATTCTGGGTAACACAACCTAGTGAGACCCAAGCAAATCACCCCATCCTGGATTCCCCTAGCTGTGTAGTTTTCAAAAGTGTATAGGTTTGCTAGGTTTCTCTAGCTGCCAGCTGAGCTACGGCCCAAATTCACAGCTAGCCACATTGTAAAAAAGGGTCAATTTTCAGTGGAAAAATGTAATGTGTCTATGTTGCCTTTTGGGCTGCTTCCTGTCGCAGTCACTAAGCCTACCCACAGAAGCGAGGTACCATTTTTATCAGAACACTTGGGGGAATGCTGATTGGAAGGAATGTTGTGGTTCCCTGTAGATCCCACAGCTTTCCATCACAACTGTGAGGAAAAGGTGTTTTATTAGTTAAAGTTTGAGGTTTGCAAAGGATTCTGGATAATACAGCCTAGTGAGAGCTGTGCAAGTCACCCCATTTTGGATTCCTCTAGGTGTCTAGTTTTGAAAAATGTTTAGATTTGCTAGGTTTCCCTAGGTGCCAGCTGAGCTAGGGCCTAAAATCCGCAGCTAGGCGCATTGCAAAAAAGGGTCCGTTTTCAGGGGAAAAATGTAATGTGTCCACGTTGCGTTTTGAGCCATTTCCTGTCGAGGTCACTAAGCCTACCCACACAAGCAAGGTATCATTTTTATGAGAAGACTTAAGGTAATGCTGAGTCAAAGGAAGGTTGTGGCTTCCTACAGATTCCAGATCTTTCCATCACAGAAGTGTGGGGAAATGTGCTTTTTAGGCAAAGTTTGAGGTTTGCAAAGGATTCAGGGTAATACAACCTGGCGAGAGCCACACAAGTAACACCTACTTGATTACTCTAGGTGTCTAGGCTTCAAAACTATATAGGTTTGCTAGGTTTCCCTAGATGCTAGCTGAGCCAGGGTCTAAAATCTACAGCTAGACACATTGCAAAAAAAAAAGAGTACGCTTTCAGTGGAAAAATTTGATGTGTCCATGTTACATCATGGGCTGTTTCCTGTTGCGGGCACTAAGCCTACCCACACAAATGTGGTACCATTGATATCCTAAGACTTGGGGGAATGCTGGATGGAAGGAAGTTTGTCGCTCCCCACAGATTCAAGAACTTTCCATCATAGAAATATGAGGAAAATGTGTTTTAGTCAACTTTTGAGGTTTGTAGGGGATTCTGGGTAACACAACCTAGTGAGAGCCACACAAGTCACTCCATCCTAGGTTCCCCTAGTTGTCTAGTTTACAACAATGTGCAGGATTGCTAAGTTTCCTTAGGTGCTGGCTATGCTAGGGCCCAAAATCCACAGCTGAAAAAAGGGTCAGTTTTCAGTGGAAAAATATGATGTGTCTGTGTTGCTTTTAGGCCATTTCCTGTAGCGGGCACTAAGCCTACCCACACAAGTGAGGTCCCATTTTTATCAGGAGACTTAGGGGAACACACACTAGTGGAACAAGTGTTATTACCAATAGTATTTCTTTGCATTTGCGCCTTCCAAATGTAAGAGAGTGTAAGAAAGAAGTCATTTAGAGAAATGCCCTTTAATTCATGTTGGTATGGGTACTCACAAATTCAGAGATGTGCAAATAACCACTACTTCTAAACTCAATTTCTTGTGCCCATTACAGAAATTCATAGGTTTCCTTGATACCTATTTTTCACTATGTATATTTTTCCATATGAATTGCTGTATACCAGGCACACAATGAAAAACCATTGGAAGGTGCAGCTCAGTTATTGTCTCTGGGTTCCTTGAGTTCTTAGAAAACCCACAAACCCTATATAGCCCCGCACGCATAAAAGTCTAGCAGATGTAATGGTATATTGTCTTTGTAAATCGGCCATTGTGACGAAAAGTTACAAATGAAAACATTGTCACAAATTGTAGTTTTTTCGTACTAATTTTCAATCTTTTTTATTTCTACACTTATTTTCTTTGGGAAACCCTTGAAGAATCTACACAGATGACCCCTTGCTGAATTCAAGATGTTGTCTAATTGTCAGAAATGTATAGCTTTTTGGGATGCACCATGGGTTTCAAACCCATTTCTATCACAAACTGGAAGGAGGCTAAAAGCACAGAAAATAGGAAAAATGGGCTATCTCCCAGTAAAATGCCAAAACTGTGGTGAAGAAATTAATTTTCTGAATCAAGTCTGCCTATTTCTGACAGCTGTGAAGATGATGATTTTAGCACTGCAATGCTTTTGTTGATGCCATTTGCTGCAAAGAAGAAACAGACACTTTCTTCTGCAGCACTTTTTTCCCATTTTACAGACTTCCATATTCACTGAGCGGCACAAAGGGGGTCAGCACTGGGTGGCAGAGGATGTTGAGGGTCAAGTGAGATCATTTTAGGGTCTTTCAGGTAATGCTAGTCTGTAAGGGCTAGCTGGACCTGGACAATTTTATTGCTGGCTGAGGGCTGCTAAAGATCAACAGAATGGGTTTGATGGTCAGCTGATGTGTACTGAAACTGGTTGAGGGGTTATGAAAGTAAAAAGAGGTGATTCTGGGGGCTGTGAAGACTGTGTGAGCGACTGTGTGAGAAAAGATCTGAAGTGCTTAGAGGACCAGATGAGTGACTTTGATGGCTACCTGATGGTCCTTGAGAATCGGGAGCCTGGTCCCCAGAGCAGGGACAGCAGGGCAGATGTCTGTCAGACTAGGGATAATGATCTGTGATCACCGGTTTAGTGAATGTAAGGGAAGACATTTCTGTGAATGCTGGTTTGGGGCCTGTCTGAGCTGGATAGTAGTGTTTGAGGGTCAAATCAGAGCAGACTAAGGATCTGTGGTAATTACCAGGGCCAGCAAAAAGTATTTGAGTTCCATTTGACAGCCAGTTAATAGCAGTGCAACAATGTCTGAGAACCAGTGAGAAGGCGCCTGGGGGTTATGGGCCACAGTGATGGCTGAGTGGGTTTAAAGGCCAGTTGATGGCCTCCCAGCAAGTCTGATCTCAAAAGGCAGACTGCTGGTCTATAAGAGGTGGACGAGAGCCAGTTTATGTTTGAAGGATGTTTTTGAGGGCAACAGAGGGGTTGCAAGGGCTGGATCGGTGACTCTGAAGACTACCTTGGGGGTCCTTGGTGTCTCAGAGCTGGCTAAGGATCAGTGAGGTTCAAATCTAAAGGTGTTTAGGGCTAGCAGGTTTCTGGAGACTGTTGTGCATGCTGAGGGGCTATAAAGGGCTCTGCAGTCTCACAGAGAGGGTCACAGTCTAATTTCTGATTTTCCGCCAAGCAGCTAAAGGTGTCTGCCATGAGATGGAGGGTGTCTGAGAGCCAGTATTTTTTGTTTGTTATAGGGTTGGGGGTCTGAAAGCCAGCCAAAGGTCTCTGAGGGACGTTTAAATGGCTGGCCTCCGGTTGTCTGGTGAGCTGACCGAAGGAGTGAGAGCAGACTTTATATCTATGAGGGTTGACTATTGTCTCTGGGGACCCGAGTAGGGTATTTGAGGGCTAGTTTCTGGCATCTGACCACTGACTGTGATTCATTAAATGCCACCTTAGTGTCTGTGACGGGCTGTTAAACATGCAGGGGAGCTAGCCAAGTATGCTACATCTTTCACTCTAGGGCTGAGCTGTGGTTCTCTTATGAGCAAACTAAAGGTGTCATGGATGCCAACTTAATTGTGGGAGAGACAGCTAATGACATTTTAGGACTAGTAAAGGGAGTTTGCAGGACTTGATAGAATGGCTAAGGGTTTCTGTGAATCAACTGAAGGTGTACAGCAGGTTAGGCAGAGGGTGTTTGAGAGCAGACTAAAACTTTACATGCCTCTATTATGTCTGGATAATATCTGAGAATGAGGAGAGAGGTGGGTCAAAGGTGTCATGAGGACTAGCTGAGGATGCTGAAAAAGCTACCTGGGAATGGCATTTTATGGAGGACAAAGGATGAAACATTGTTTCAGAGTGCTTGCATGGAGTATCTGAGGGCCTCTTAGTGGTGGCCTTCGGTGAGTATCCCCAGGTTCCTGATGCCTTGTGGAGGTTATGTACAGGCAGGCAGAGAATAATGTAGGACCATATAACGGTGTCTGAGGACTAGATTGTGTTTATAAAAGCTGGCTGAGGATGTCTGAGGGCTACAAGAGGGAATGTGTTGGGTTTGGATGTATGGGCTAATTGGTCGGCATTGTTGATGGGTTTTAGCTGTGGGATCCCAGTGGCAAGTTGGAGATTTCAGAGGCATGTCCTATAACAAGGTTCTTGCTGAGGGTTTACAAGAAATGGTAAAGTATCTCACGAAGGTGTCTAGGGTCTGGCCGTGTGCATCTATCTGAGGGTCTAACCAGATAATGAACAAAGACAGGAGGTTTCTGCATTGTTAAACTTTATATAATAAAAAACAAGAGTTTCTGATCACGAAATGTCCGCAACAACAGTAAAGGTTTCTACACTAAGCCACACATCGGAATTACCAAACTATGCCAGATTTAAGACCAGGGACCCAGCAAGCCTTTTTGCTCCCCACTACCGAAACATAGTTTAAGCATCCCGAAGCAGAATATTTCGAAGAGAGCACTGGAGGTTTTGCACCTGGACAGGCCACTTGTCAACCTTGTGCAGAGTTCCCACAGCAATACCTATGTAGTTAGATGCTCTTAGAGGTGACTGCTGCCTTTTTTCTGCCTTTGCGCAGTGCGGACAATCCAAGGAGGCTTAACATCTCAATCTAAACTAGAGATGTTTGGTGCGCAGAAAAAGTAATTTCATAATTACTAGTCAGTCAGTACAGCGCAATCTTTTTAAAAGTTAATTCTTGTTATAGTGGTTGCACGCCCTTGTTTGTGTACAGCAGTTTTAAATGCAGATTTGGGACTCAGCCACAAACTAATTTTAAGTATTTTCTTTGTATCAGGGTGTGGTTTCTAAACCATGAAACTCTGTAATCATGACTTTATTGAAAACAGCTTTCCTTAATCCTCTGGAATCCGGCATTTATTACGGGCATCACATTATACTCAATTATTCCGAAGAGGATTATTACCTGATAGATGCAGTCTTTTGTTGAGGAACACCTGCTCTTGAATAATTATAAAATGGGGTTTCCTCCCAATCCTTTTAGGCTGAACTGCTTGTTGCTGCAGGTGAGGTGCTGTTATTACTATTAGTGCATGTAGCGCATAATATTTCTGTTGTCATTGAAATGGAAGACCCTAAGGACTTGACCATTTATTTGGGTTCATAAGTGCTGGTTTCGTAGCAGGCTCTGGGGTGGTTCAGGTGTTTTCACAAACACGGAACAGAGGTTCGGGCCAGGACGTTTTGTCCATCAGCTCTGGAGTTTCTGGCAGTCCTTAGTACTCGGCTTACAGCGCATTGTTTTTTTCTGTCTAAAAACACCTTCCTGAGATTTTTTCAGTATATTTCAATATGCATATCTGGTGCTTATTTTGTTGCATTCATCTCGCTCCTTTGCTCCCAAACATTCGAGGGAGCACACACCCCACCCCATAACTTTATCACCAGTGAATGTGCCTGCTCAGAGGGCAGCAGCTTCTTTCTACTTCCACACTGATGACGTGTGTGGTGATAAAGATTCTTCTGGCTTTTGTAGAAGCTCTTGTTAGCTCATGCTTGGATTATGCTAACTTTTTTGTTAATTGGAAAAACAGTACACCGAAACTGGAATTGGCTTTCAGTTTAAAAAAATCCAGCTCCAGTTGTGAATCGTCCAAGCAATAATCCATTTGCTTGTGCTTCAGAATTTTAAATGCATGCCCCTTCTCAACTTTAACTTCAACAAAGTCACTTTAAATCACCCTATAGATGGATAGGTTCCTGATGACTGCAAATTGCTCATAGCCCATAAATGTAGTAGTGGAGAAATGAGGGGATAGGTGCTGCCATCACCTTTATGCACATTCCATTGCCACTTATTGAATTAATCTCTGTGACCAGCAGCTGACCTGCATCCAATTTATGTGTCTCTTGTATGAGGTCATGAAGACATCACTGGGGTCATGCATCGTGGGATCCGGTAGACTGTGCTGAACTGCGTAATCCTGCAGGATGTACAGGCAGGGGGGTGCAAGAGGCTGGAGACACCGGGCGAAACCAGAATGCTGCATTTCCCTCAGGGTAAACCTTTAAACCCAAAACAGAGCACTCGTCACCGCTATCACTGAATTACCTGGCCTGAGTGCTAAGGTCATACAATAACTTTCTTTGGGATGGAGGCACACTCCACCACAAGTGGTCTTGCCTCACCATAGACACATGAAGCAATGTCATCACATAAGCTCGTGCCCAAGAACATTTCCATAGCTTGTGCCTGCATATTGACCAGCTCATTTGCATTTGCTTTTGCCAGACACAGAATCTTCACAAAGCTCATACATAGCTGGCTCTCGCAACCCTCAATTATCAAGTCTCTTATTTCAGGTTCTATATCTGACTGATGACATCTGCTGGACATCTGCCTGAGATGTGCATGTAGTGTGTTGATCGATTCATTAGACCAGCTGTGACCACAGAGGGTGACCAGTAATCACCAGATAGGTTCCAAAATATGGTACCATGGGGCCAAAATGTGTCTGGGGACATGATGCTAGGAGTCCTTCACCATTAGATACCACACTGTGAAGATCAGAACTCATAACACTCATGACAGGATTGGCTCATCAAACTCTGATCTATAATTTGGACGGTCAGTCTGCAAGGGTATTATGGCAGCTGCATATGTTTTATTTTGGGGCAACATTTCATAGGGGTTGCGCTGCATCTCGTTGCATGAGGAAACTGAGATACTAATTGAAAGCTGCAATCATGAAGTCATTTGCCCTCCTGTGTCGAGGGACCATGTATGTTGATATCGGGTGTATTTTTCCTTCTGATATACGATATCAAGCTGAGCAAAATCCAAAGATCAGCAGCACATACATACATTGTTATAAGAAAAAATGTGGGCTGTATGCGAGCTGGGAGACTAATGTATGAGATAGTAACAGACCCAAAGCAACACGGGTGCAGGCAAACTGAAGAAAAATAACTTGTTTACTTTCACACATTTAGAGCCGGAGAAAGAGGCTTAGGTCTTGTTCGACTGCTCCCTGGAACTGCTTTTGTACTAACTCTCCAAAGAAGGGACGGGTATTCCTCTCACACCTATTTACCAAGACAAGGGGAGGGAAGCGAACAAGGAAGGAGAGGCATGGGCTGCGCGTGCACTCGGTGCCTGCAATGCACATTTTAGCCATACATGGAAGGTTTGGGCTGTGTACAGCTATTAAAGAAGGTACGTGCTAGAGAGGACAGAGCAGTTTTTTTGTTTGGTTCTGTGATTCCAAGAGCCGATGCGTGCTCATTAATAATTTAAAGTACTCAAATAAAATGATAGGTGGATCAATGAACCTATTTTCACACTGGGTGGTTTGTCTGTTGATTGGAAAATTGTTAACAAGTAAAAGAAAATAATTTCTGATGATTTGAGAAAATGTGACAAAAAATACATTTGTACTTTGGAAATGGCAGTACATAAAGTGCCACGACCACTAATCCAGAATTTGTGGGCATGGAACAGATGACATTGCTTTCACTTCATATTAAAAAATAAATAAATTAAAGAGTACTAAACTGTTTTTATGGGAGGATTGGGAAGAAGTATTCTAGCAGGACGTGGACATTTAGCTAACGTGGTCGAAACGGGAAGGGACGATAGCCCATTAATTATCGAACACCAACAGTAAGGCGCTGTGGACTACATGCCTTAAGCTACTGAGCAGGGTGCACTGATGTAGTCAGTTTTGGAATCAGCAAAACCCTAGGCAAATACTAGAAGAAATTGGGAGTGTATTATGCAGCGACAGGTGGAAAGGTCAAAAGACTAGAACTAGTACCCAGCTGCAGTACGACGGCCATCCATCCACAGAGTCGAGTCTCCAGTGTCTGACGGCGCTGCCCTGAGCCCACTAGGCCCACTCGTGTACCTCTATGAGCGGAACTGGCTTAGGAACCAGCAGCACGCTCCTAGAGCTCGAGCAGTGCTCCACAATCATCTTCAGAAGTTCAGCGCCCTGTGTGCGGCAAGCATGTCATTCCTGCATTATCTGTATGCAAATAGTAGTTTTAAGAGCATTCTGATCAATGTCCAAGGGCACTGCGACAGATGAGGCAACTCAATGGTCATCTTGCGGACACTCCCAGCCCAGCAGCTGTTAACAAGCCCCACACTGCACCTGTTCCACATGTTACCTCCCAACCTATGACATAAATACATGAGTGACTGTTGCACAAAATCTTTTTGGATTAAGACACTCCCTGATGAAGAACACCACCGAGGCACTCAAGATTCATCTGTAATTAGCAGGTTGTTTTTCTTTACTGATCAACAAAAGGACATAAGTGTGCAGCGTACAACGTTCATATTGGACAGATCAAAGTAGCACGCATTCATTTCCGCAGGTGCGTAATTTGACGTGCAAAAACAATTCGTTTGTAGTATTCCGTGCAGAACAATGCTTTTAGCTATCGAATTAAGTCAACACCATGAAAAATTTCAGGGTAGGCAAGCAATTTTTGCGCCACACAATTTAGTCCCGCAATGAAGCATATCTAGAGTACTCTAATATCGAGGTCGACGAGAAACTACGCGTGAATATATTTTGCTGATTATGTATAACCAGAACCACTGCTCCCTTTTAAGCATTTAGACAGTCGAAGTGCTGTAGGTCTCTTGCTCAAACGCCCCCAGTGCTCTCAACGAATATCAAATGGGAGCTGGTCTGACTCACACCCTCCTTATGTACATGTCTGAAAGTCATTCCTCATTTCCAACAACTAGACATCACTCACCCCGCATTCTGTGACCCATTAATGACTATTAGCCCCTCACGTGTGGGTCACTCCGATATCGAACTTAACGGGTTTCAGTAACAGGGTAATACAAGCCACAGCGGAGTCACACTCCATTCCCTGGGTGGCATTTATGCCTCAATTTTCACAAAGTAGGTAAGATAATTCTAACTTCTTAGCCCCAGAGGGACAATCACGCCCCCCTTTCCCACGCCATGGCTGAATATCACTCCTCTATTGCCAAGCCTATAGGTAACTATTAACCTCTAACACCCCTGCCCGCTGGGAGACGATCTGATCTTTGCCTCCAGCTAATCGTGTTTACTTATCCCCTTCCTCAGTGACCAGCTCCCCAGTGGTCACACTCCCACACCTTCACCAATCAGTCGGTGGCAGTCACCCCGCCCTTCCCAGCACGTAGATGACCTCCTTGACTTGCTTCCACTTCCAAAGTGAGACAGTGTCCGTCACAGGAGTTGGGTGTTTAGGAGAGGATATCCTTCCAGTGGCTGTTTACAGTAGGACGTGGATGTGGATAGTGGTGTAGAGGGCAGGTGTGCAGGAGGCGCTTTGTATTAGGACTTTCTCAGGCAGTTCCCCAACCTCTACTATGATTGTGTAAGATTCTTACAGAGCCCCAGCCAGCTTCATACACCAAAACTCAGTCATTCAAGATGCTGCAGCTCCGCCGCCCAATCACCACACCTAAAATTACCTTAAAAATACTATCCCCTTGAGGTACTGAACAATCTAAGAGCAGCCATAGGATCCCACATGCGTCAACGGACACTATTCCAGTGCTAATCTAAACTTGTTTATTTTTAAGTCTGAAGTTAGCCAAGCCCTTTTGAATTTGATGGGACTTTTGTTTTGGCTGTTTGTGGGCCTGTTTTATTGGTTGCTCAGCCGGATTTTAGTGTTGATTTTCCTGTTATGAAAAAAAACATTGCCTGCAGCAAGCTTAAATATATACTGTCTTCCATACTTTGCAAAACACTTGTACAGAGTGTCTTGTACAAAGTTCAAAACTGCACTGGTTTACAAACATCGGCCACTTTTTTGGCAATCTAATTCACTAATGGGGGCCACTGTGTTTTTTTGTTTCCCAAACCAGTGCTTAATTTGTAAATAAAAATGTGCTGGTGCCCAAAGCCCTCCTCTTAAACATGCGGCTGCTGAAATTAAATGTGCGGACACGGAATACTGAGGCAGCCTAATCCTGAAGCCATCTCAGGCCTCTTCAATCAATTTACAGCCACTCCCTGCACCTTCAGCTCACTCTTGCAGCTTCTGCTTTCTCCCATTGTGACGCTTTTTCGTTTTTCTCTTCATCCGTCTTTCCCATGTGTGTCTTTTGCTCCCAGTAAATGCTTGAGGCAGAAAAATAAGTGTCGGCCCTCAAAAATAAGTACCCATGCTCCACCTGAAACAACAAGCACAAATTAAGCACTGTGCCTGACAGTGCTTAATTTGTGAAAGAATGAGTGCCGCTGCCTAAAGTTCTGCTCAGAAGCCCACAGCCGGTGCAATTAAATGTTGATGTGCTGAATACCAAGGCTGCATCCACCTCATGCCTCTTTAATCCATTACTAACCACCCCCTGCCTCTTTCAATCTCTCTTGCAGGTTCCTGCTTTCTCCTCTTATGGCGCTGTTTACGTCTTTGTCTATGCTGTAACGCTATTCGTTTATCTCTCTCTTGTGCTGGGTATAAGTCTGAAGCAGAAAAGTAAGTTCCGTCCTTAAAAATGTTTCTTGCTCTAGGTAAAAATGTCTGAAGCAGAAAAATGCCGGTCCTTAAAAATGAGTGCCGTTGGCCCCCCACTATTGCCCGGGCCTATTTTCAGTCTCAGTCCGACCCTGATATTAAATCATGTATTTCACATAAAGATCACTCAGTGCATGAACTTTGCTTTGGGTAAGGCATAACAATTCAGATGATGACGCTTGAGCACATGCAAGGAAATCTCTCTATGGGTAAAATAAACATCACACAGCAGTAAAGGAATTATTTAAACACAGGTAGCTTCTACTAAAATGATGCGTGCTTGGTTTCAAATGTTTGGACAAATGCCGATGGTGTCAGGGTATGTAATGTGACAGCCACAGGAAACCAGGTAAATTACATAAGATGTAGCCTTCAGAGAGAAGTCATCTGGTATATTTCGAATTAGGTAGGCCCTGTCCCCGTCTCAAATTTGTTCAAAGTGTGTTTTGAAGAGATGCTTTAAAACTATTTAGAAACTTCAATATTTATTATATCAACCTCCCACAGACACCAGGACGCCAGCTACAATTTAAATGTATGGCCCTCATAGCCACATACAGATTTATGGGCTTTGTGCTTACGACTGCCAAAGAGTTGCGGTTGCAAAGATCTGCTCACAGCCAGGAGCTCCTTGTAGGATGCTTGCATGCTTTAGCGAAATTATATTTTTTTCCAGTCAAGCTGTGATTGGGCCGTTCCACAAATCACACGACGATAAAGTGACCACCCACCATCAGTAGTGGGCAGCATGAATGCTTCAGAAACTTGAAGGAAGAGTTGCTGTCACACCATCCAGCAGTGACATGAGAAGAAATCCTCCCCGAATGACACTGTCAGGCAAGCCTGACATTGCATCTGAGGACAAGTATCACTTTGCAGGTGACGCCTGCAAATTGAATGTAACTTGCAATGTCTGAGGTAGCTTACCTTTACCCAGTATTGAGCAATACTGTTTTTGTTCCCAGACTTAACAAATCTTTTATTCAGGGTGATTACTTTTTATTAATAGAAACAGATAATTGCTTTTTCACAGCTTACAAGTAAAATAGTTGCTCTATTCGTCAGAAATTCGCCAACAGAGTAACCTACTACGGTAATACAATCCCAAGTCCATTCCGAAGCGTTGCCCCCCCAATACAGCGGATGTGACATGGACTTCCTGCTAGCCCTCCAGTCCATGATAGTCCCACCATTTTCTCCACACTTCATTATATTTCTGGGGGCAGCCTCTCACTTCGTGAATTGATTTCTTCTAATTTGTTACAACAGTCCATATTATTCGTTCATGCCTCTATCGTGGGGGCTGTGGGACATGTCCAGTGTCGGGCTATATCCCTTTTAGCTACTATTATTGAAAGACCAAAGAGTTTCCTGTCCCCCCTGGACCCACCCATGTCCTCCAGGATGCCCAACGGTGTAATCCATGGATGTGATTTGACGGGGACCCCACAACAGCAGAGACAGCATTTATAATATCGCCCAGTAAGCATGTATCATTGGCCATTTCCGTATTACACGAAAAAAATCCCCCTCAGGATCTTGGCACCTGTAACAGTCTTAGGAATCGCAAATACAGTCTTTCCACATGCTATGGTGTGTAATGTATGCCTGCTGCAGATACCTAAACTTCACCAGGCGGAGTCTAGTGGATATCAACATGATCCAAGGGGACTTGCAGGCGTCTCTCCAATCTGCCTCATCCAGGGCTCCAGCCCAACTCTCCCATTTCCCTTTCAAATCGTCTAGAACTACTAGTGACCTGTAAATCTGGGACACCCCTCCCTTGCCCAAGAGTGACCCATCGGCAGTTTGCACTCTAGGAGCCTGTACTCAGAAGTGTTATCTAATTCCTCTTGGTAAGTGGAAAGTGTGTGGTGGAGTTGAAGATAGTAGAAGAATTGAGAGGACGGCATGTGGAACTCAGTCCTGAGGTCCTGAAAGGAATTCATGTGGCCCAGTCATCACTATCGAGAGTCCTATAGATTCCCAGCCTCTAAACCCCTTCAGGGTTGACACTTGGGCCAGCCATCTGCCCTCGTATAATGGAGTGTCCCAAGTTGAGTTTACGATTCCATCCTGTCCACTGAAGTGCGAGCCTCCATGTTCTGAACACCACTTGGGTTATTTCTGGAAAATGGGATGCAACCAATCCTTAATGGGAAGGAGTTTTGTTGCCCAGTAGTACTGATGTATGTCCCCCATTGCTAGTCCGCTGTCGTTCGTCGCTCGAGTACACTTACCTAGGGCCACCCTGGGGGTTCCAATGGCCCATATGAATTTGCATCCCATGGCCTGCATAGTGTCAAACCATGCCCATGGGATGTGTGAAGGGTAGTTTTGTAGAACATATAGAAGTTTTGGGAGGGCCATCATCTTAAAAAGTGTGACCCTACCCATTATGTTAAGGGGAAGACTGGTCCAGCAAATCAGATCTTCACAGACTTTACTTGTCACAGGGCACAGGTTCAAACTCCATGTCAGGCCCGGTTTCCAGGAGATGTGCACTCCAAGATACTGAAAGCTAACCCAAAGTATCGGGATCCAGGATTGCCAGTCCTGATCACGAAGATCACCTCTCAGTGGGACTAGCAGGGGTTTACTCCGCTTAATACATAGCCCTGATGCCTCTCTGAAGAGCCCTAGTATTTGGAGGAGTCTGGGCCCCGTTTCCCTCGGGTGAGACATAAACAATAGGACATCGTCCGCATAGAGAGCAATGTGGTCTTCCATTGCTAGGCCCCAATCAAAGCCCCACATTTGAGCATCACATCTAATCCAGACCACCAGGGGTTCTATAGCCAGTGCAAATAAAGGCGGAGAGAGGGTACATCCCTACCTGGTGTCCCTCCTTATGGAAAACTCATGAGACAGGACGCCATTAACTCATATTTGAGCCTGCAGCCCCGGACAGTGGTCCCTAACATAAGCACGGATCTGGGGTCCAAAGTCCATGCCGACCAAGGTTTCCTCGAGATAGGACCTTTTGACTGTATTGCATGCTTTTTCAAAATCAATTAAGAGGAGGGCTGTCGGCTCCCCACAGCTTTAATATGGGACAAGGCCACATGCACTTGACAAATACAGCGTCTGATTCCACGGCGGGGGATGAACCCGCATTGGTCTAGGTGAACAAGGTGTGGGCTAACAGTCATTAGTCAATTGGCCTTTTTGGTATGAATATTAAAGCCAGGTGTATAAATCCTGGGTTTTATTTTGGGCAGTACATTTGTAGAAAGACATTTTTTTTTTACTCTTTCTTATCTTCGTCAATATAATAGCAATATATTGAGTTGAGTAATTGAAGAAACAATTGCTGAATATTTCCATCTTCTAACCATTCCTGTATATTATATATTTGTGGTTTTCAATAGCACAGAAAATATACAAATAACTGAATACAGAAGGAGGTCAAAAACAACTAGTCAATAAAAAGTACAGGTAGGATCAAACACTTAAGTGGTTTAGGTTCTAGAACTTTCCTCAACAGGAAGACCACAGATGTTTTTAACTTTTAACCTGCCAGTGTTCTTACCTGCATTGAACTCACCACGTAAATGGCAGGTTAATTTTTCCCTCACAACACGTCCTTTTTTTTGTAATGCCCTTGTGGTAGACCAGCTTCAAGGGAGGGCTTAATGATGGCAAGCCGCCACAGAGCAATTAAATGAAGAAATTTGGACTACTGCGTTCCCGCCCTGCGGGAAGCGCGGCACAGAGAGGGAGGCGGCGGCAGCATTTTTGAAGGGGCAGGAGCCCTTTAACCTGTTCCCAAGGGCAGGAGCCCTTTAAATTTGGACTACCGCGTTCCCCCCCTGCGGGAAGCGCGGCACAGAGAGGGAGGCGGCGGCAGCATTTTTGAAGGGGCAGGAGCCCTTTAATCTGTTCCCAAGGGCAGGAGCCCTTTAAATTTGGACTACCGCGTTCCCGCCCTGCGGGAAGCGCGGCACAGAGAGGGAGGCGGCGGCGGCATTTTTGAAGGGGCAGGAGCCCTTTAATCTGTACCCAAGGGCAGGAGCCCTTTAAATTTGGACTACCGCGTTCCCGCCCTGCGGGAAGCGCGGCACAGAGAGGGAGGCGGCGGCAGCATTTTTGAAGGGGCAGGAGCCCTTTAATCTGTTCCCAAGGGCAGGAGCCCTTTAAATTTGGACTACCGCGTTCCCGCCCGCGGGACGCGCGGCACAGAGAGGGAGGCGGCGGCAGCATTTTTGAAGGGGCAGGAGCCCTTTAATCTGTTCCCAAGGGCAGGAGCCCTTTAAATTTGGACTACCGCGTTCCCGCCCGCGGGACGCGCGCGGGAAGTGCCGGGCCAAGGGCGGGCCCGTCTTGCGCCCGTCATCGCCAGGAGGAGCCTGGGCTGGGCCACCCCCCTAAAGTTTTGTTTGTTCTGCTATTTGGACTTGGTCTAGAGGTTTCAGGAATCTTGTCTGTTTAGTCTAACTAGTTTTACTTGACCACAAACTTTATCCGGTATTAAAGAGGCCAGTGGAGCAAGTCTTTATCACCCCTTGTTCTTAGGGGCTTCTTTTCCCCCCGATATCATTCGTACCCGATAGTAGAAAATTCTTTAGCTGGGCCATCGGAAAAACGATATGGGAAAGAGGAAGGCCGATGATGTAGCAGTATCCCACTCTCGGGTTAAAAAACCCAAAAAACGTACTGTTGGGAAAGTGGAGGGTTGTTTTACCACAAATCTACAGCAATTCAAAACAATTGACTCATTGTTTGAAGAGGTTGAGGCAATACTGAGGAGTCCCTCTGTAGCTGGCCCTTCTATACTGGACACTATTCCTTCAAAAAAGATTCCTGATCTCTTTAAGAAAAAAACACAGATGCATAGAGTAGAGGTCAAGGCGGATCTACACCCTCCACCTCACTCCCAGGGTGTAATTCCTTCACTTTTGGAGATTTCACCATCTTTGGTGGAAACAAATGGATGTTTACCTGTAGAAGGTGCACCTTTCTCGAGGTGCCCGTCTCCGCCTCTTATTACCATTCCTTGTTCTAATAGGTTTTCGGTTTTATCCTCTAATTCTGTAAGTCCTGGACATTTACAAACCTTATTCGCAGAAGGAACTGACAAAGACTCCCCGGATAGGAAGATGGGCAACAATGAAGCTTCTCAGTTAGCTATCATTTCTCAGAAACTAGATGATGTTAAGGGTCTGCTGGTATCTTTGATGAACAAAATCTCTGGACTCTATGATCAAAAGTCTGGTTGTAATTGCATTGTGCCGTATGAGTCTGCTCCTTCCTCTGATTCACTGCTGGAAACCAAAAAACCTAGTTTCTTTACCTTAGGTGACAAATCGACATCTCTTTCTACACACAATATTGTTAGGGGAAGTAATGGCAGCTCTCCAAGGCATGGCAGGTCTGTCTGTCAGACCATGTCTACCATCAATGAGCGAGTTCCAAAATTAGGTATAAATAAGTGCGGATCCACCTCTGGAAGGGGGGACAAAGGTATTCCCTGTTCTAAAACTCCTCAGTTAAACTCAGGTGGAATGCCCTCTGCAGCAAGTTGTCGTGCCAGTCCCCGTTTAGCTACACACCCTGACTATTTGACATTCCTACAGACCCGTGATCTCAAGGGAAGGTCAAGAAGATGGAGGAAAGATGCTATTATATATTTGACTAGGGTGCCAAAGCTACCTCAGAGCAACAGAGAGTCGAGTGACTCTCTAACTAATAAAGTCATTCATTGGATACGCTCCCAGAGGAACTGTCTCTCTGTTATCAGGTCTGATATATGCGAGGTCCATAGATATAATCAGTTAGGGTCGGAATTTGATTATATCGCGATTCTTTTTAATGATAGTAGTCTAGTCAATGATCTCCTGGCTTTCGACACACGGACAGGTACATTAAGTTCAGGTAGAGAATCGAACCTTAGATTCAGTAGTCAGCCGCCTGGGGTCCCGTTATGCAGAGGATGTTGTACATCTGGAACTATTGTAGCTGGGGTTATTCCTTCTTCAGACAACTCTTTAACATCTAAATCTGAGAACCCTTCCCCTTTACTTTCTGAACTGGACTGACTGATTGCCCCCTGTACAGTACTTCCTAAAACAGTAAACGATGAGTGTCAATTTACAGGGACTCTATCTACTGCCTCTCTATTGAGAACTAAGTTAATATCTACGCCTCCCAAAATCAACATCATATCTTGGAATGTTGCAGGAATTAAGTCAAAGTTGGGTGACCCGGAATGGGTAAGCCTTGTTAATAAACAAGATATCTGTCTTTTTCAGGAAACTTGGACTGCAGAACAGATATCCATTCAAGGCTTTACAACCTATTTTTCTGCTGCCCAACCTGCCTCCGGTGGTTTTGTAAGACAGATAGGAGGGTTAATGATTTTATTGAACAACAAGCTAGAATGTGACCACTCTATGATAAAGTTTAATTCCTATGATCTGCTGGGTGTGCAACTCACATTCCGACCTGGATTTAGGATGATAGTTCTGAATACTTATGCAAGATCCATTCCACGTGGGTCAGAATCAATTGTTCTCACCCAGCTGACGGATTATATAGAGCTTTTGGACTCTTCAGATCTTCTGATTATAGCTGGTGACTTTAATTGCTCTTTTGTGTTGGACAATACCATCAGCAATTTGACTACTGAGGAGGACGAATATTGGGGTATTCCCCAAACTAAGGAAATGGCGTCTCTGCCTGTTTCCCGTGTTGCATCTCAGTTGTCCTCCCTTTGTCTGAAATATGGCCTGAGAGAATGTAATGGCCGCACTAAATCAGATCCTGAGCGAGCTATTACTTTCAAGCGAGGGCTTTCCTTTAGTACTATTGATTATATTCTGGTGGACATGAGGCTATGGTCAAGTTCACTGGACATGGAAATAGTACCTCGCCTGGACAGTGATCATAATCCCTTGTCAAGGGGGCATGACTCCTGTCTTTGCTAAGACAGGAGTCATTTCAATGGGGGTTGGGAGTAAAAAAAAATGGCGCAAATCGGGTTGAGGCGAAAGTTTCGCCTCAGCCTGACTTGCCCCATTTTTTGGCGCCCAAGCTCCATATTCCCCTACGCCGGCGCTGCCTGGTGTACGTCATTTTTTTTTACGCACACCAGGCAGCTCCGCCGGCTAACGCCGGCTAACCTCATTGAATAAATACGGTGCCCGCATGGCGCTTCAGAATGGCGTTAGCCGGCGTTAGATTTTTTGACGCACAACTGCGTTGGCGCAGTTGTGCGTCGAAAAGTATAAATATGGCCCTTAGTGCATTTAATTCAAAGGTTACATGAAAAAACATTTGCACAAGTTAGATGGGGCAATCGGGGGGAACTCACCGACAAAATATATATTAGGAGAGGAGTGCGCCAGGGCTGTGTTCTTGCCCCAACTCTATTCACATTGTTTATTAACGAGGTGGTGCAAGTCGTTACCAACTGCCAAAATGATGCTCCATCCTTGAATAACCACAAAATTCCAATCTTGCTATTCGCTGACGATTCCCTCCTGATCTCCAGAACTCCTATGGGTCTCCAGGTACTTGTGGATAAGTTTAGTTCGTTTTGTGGTGACTATGGACTTGAACTTAATCATAGCAAAACTAAACTTATGACCCTGGGCTGTGGTCCCACTAAGAGATATTCAATTTTCTATAATGGAACCCCCCTAGGCATGGTAAGCTCCATAGATTATTTGGGGGTGAGAATTAGCAACAATCTGCATTGGGGGCCCAAATCGATAAAAGTTTAGCTCTTTTGGCCCAGAGATCTGAGGCTATTCTACGCTTCCACAAGTCTACCTCTGAGAGAGTGATTACTCCAATCATTAAAATCTACCGAGCTAAGGCACAGAGTGCTGCGGTCTATGGGGCAGAAATCTGGGGGTCCTCGAACACTGGCAAGTTGGCAGTGGGGGAAAACAACTTTGTAAGGTCAACTTTGGCTTGTCCTCGTAATACCCCACTGCTGCCAATGTTCTTGGACCTTGGCCTTTCACGCATCTCGGATGTAATTGCCCTACGACCACTGCTTTTCTGGGTCCGTGTATGGACTACCCCTGAGCTATCTACATACAAGGAGTCTATTCAAGACATTCTAGATAGACCAAATGTTCTTACCATTCCTTGGTTTAATCACATCTCAAAATGGTTTCATAGATTGGGTCTTAGCGAGTTTTGGAGCCATCCAGAAAGTATAAGGAAGGATCAGAAGAACCATTTGAAAACTGTTTACTGGATATATGTCAGGGAAAACTATCTGCTGTGCTCAACACACGGCAGATTGACCTCACATTTTTTTGATTTCAAATGGTATCCGTATCTGGAACCATTCATGGATACAATTCTTGACCCATTAAGTAAGAGTTTATACATTCAGTTCAGATATGGTTGCCTGCCTCTTAAATCTTACGGTAGTACGTGGGGTTTGACTAAAAGATCTGATCCTTGTCCTAGTTGTAATCATATTTCAGAATCTATTGTACATTTTATGTTTATATGCCCTGCATATACGATTGCGCGACGGAAGTGGTTACGACCTATGTGTAGAAATATGGGGATAAGACACTGCATGGCTGCCTTAAGGATCATGATGAGGGATACTTCCCTCCCTCTATCTTGTGCGGTTAGCAAGTATATTGTAGCTGCTTGGCATATACGTATCAGTTCCCTGGGGAAAAACGATGATGAGGAACAAATTTTAAAAGGAAAAAAAAAAAAACATAAGAAAAAGTGTTTTAGCTGCTAAATTTTAATTATGCACCTAAGATTGAAATAAAACCCCATGTTTAATTTAAATGATAGATATTAGGGGGTCAGGTGCATTTTGATTTTGATGGCAAGTAATTTTATGTGTTTTAAGGCTGAACATATGTTATTCCATTTTATTCTTATCCCTTTTTTAACTAAACTTCTTTTCTTTTTTACTCAATTGTTGGTTGTTTGCTTTTATGGTTGAAAGTAACCGAATAAAGCTATGTGACTTGGAACAAATGAAGAAATTAAATCAATGTTTGTGTCTCTATACGCAGGGTGAAAATATCTCACAACTGAATTTCCTCATGTATTTTGCATAGACCTGTGGGAGTCCTGCAGGAGCTTTACTGCACGATCTATAGTCAATTGAGATAACTATAACTGGTGAATTGCTATTTTTCTTTCAGTTTAAAATGGCATGCTTTAATTGACATTTTCACCTAACTATAACTTTAGCCTTTATAACATCCCTTTAGCATTCTTTCGAGTGAAAAAATAAATAAATATATAAACAAAGGTTACAGGGACGTGCCTTAAGGTAACTAAAACTTGCACAGTCAAGTGTTTTCTCATCAATAATGTTACTGTAAATGTTGCAGTGATAATATCGATAGTTATAGTTACCTTTGGGCATGGGTTATAGTTACTTGAACTAGCTGTAACAGCTGAATTTCTGTGGTTTTGTGTGAGTAAATTCAACTATAATGTCCGTGTAACCTTTGTTTTTTTCACTGAATTTCTTGGGTTTTTAAAATTCTATTTCCTAACTATAACGTCCCGGTAACCTTTGTTTTTTTCACTGAATTTCACTGAGTTTCTAAGTTTTTTTTTTAACATTAAGTAGTATTAAATTTCCTTCCATTAATCCAATCCGCACCTTGCAAGGCCATGTGCAGCGGAGGTTGGCCGCAGGTCCTGGCCTGTGTCTAGGACTTGCGGCCAGTCCCCGTAGGCATCCAACCCTGCTCCATGCACGGCCTTTGGCCCTGTGCGGTGGAGGTTGGCCGCAGGGTCTGGCCATAAGGCCACCCCCGTAAGCATCCAACCACGCAGGGCCTTTGGCCAAACGGATGGGGCTTCTAGGTCATTATGCTAATTTGCACACTTGTAGTAGTAAAAAGGTAGACCGACGTGCTCTGTTCTCAGTAGGAGATGATGAAAAAACTCACTTATCACAGTCACTACAGAGGAAGTTGTGCTCCAAAGAAGCAATGATGCATTCGCCTCTATCAAGAATTTCAGATAATGTTTCAAGGTGGAAATGCAGAGAAAACGCAATTGCTTTGCCTTGGCCAAGAGCAAGAAGTTAGGATGATTGGTACTTTACGGAAGCAGAGCTTCAACTAAAGCACTTGCTTTGTTTATATTTGTAAGTGCTTTATGTTGAGGTTTAATTTTTGTGAAATGCGCATCACTGCCAGAATGGACCATGACCTGCTTTGAAGAGGCCACCGTTTTGTGCAAAATGTCTACCAAACTGGAGTACTTTCTGCTGGCTAATTAGTAAATGCTACCTTGTTGGGTAAAATGCATTGTGCATATTCTACACTACAGCTGCATAAATGACACCGAAGTACTGTCTCCAGTGACCTTGTGTGTCTGTAATTTTGGCAATGTGATGGTTCTTTGAGCGTCTTCATATAGAAATGTGCGATTACATGAATCTTTGTATGGCGAAGCCTTAGACATTTCTCTGCTGAAGCCTATGAGGGGAGCCTCAAACCAGTGAAATTGAGCAGTTATAGTTACCTGAGCAAACCATGACTTACACCCCCACAATGCACTGCTTATGACCTCAGATATTACATCACTCATGACATGGTCAATAACATTGCTGATGACATCACTGACTATAACTGCTGAATTTTACATTACTCATATTCTCTTCTCTTCACTCACATCACTCATCACTCATATTCCATCACTCATGACATGGTCAGTGACATTGCTGATGCCATCAGGTAACTATAACTGCTGAATTTCACTGGTTTTGTAAGAGTGAAATGTAAGCCTAACTATAACATCCGTGTAAACTTTGTTTTTTTCAGTGAATTTCTAAGTTTAAAAAAAAAATTATTTCCTAACTATAACGTCTCTGTAACCTTTTTTTCTTTTTCAGTGAATTTCTAAGGTTTTTTTAATGTTATTTCTTAACTATAACATCCCTGTAACTTTGGTTTTATTAAGTGAATTTCTAACATTTATTTAATCTGATTTCCTAATTGCAACCAAGAACCTTTGACATTGGGTGTGTGAGTGAGTGCATAAGTGTCTCAGTAGGTCTGTGAGTGGGTGTGAAAATGTCTGAGTGGGTCTGTGAGTGTCTGAGTAGGTCTCTGAGTGGGTGCATGATTGTCTAAGGAGGTCTGTGAGGGGGTGCGTAAGTGTCTGAGTAGGTCTGTGAGTGAGTACATGAGTCTCTGACTGTGTCTGTGAGTTTCTGAGTGGGTCTGTGAAAGAGTGCATGAATGTCAGGAGGGTCTGTGAGTGGCTGTGTGAATGTCTGAGTGGGTCTGTGAGTAACTTCATGAGTCTCTCAGTGGGTATGTGAGTGGGTGCATGAGTGTCTGAGTGCATCCGTGAGAGTGTGTGAGTGTCTGTGTGGGTGTGTCAGTAGCTGCATGAATGACTCGGCCACAAAGGAACCGCTCCTGCCCATTTATCCAACAAGAGTCCACAGTTTTGCACATAATGTCTACCCAACTGAAGCACTTTCTACTGGTTAGTTAGTAAGTGCTTCCTTGTTGGTTAAATGGCCAATGTGTTTTATATACTACAGCTGCGTATGGACCACAAGGAAATGTCTGCAGTGACCTTGTGTGCATTTGGCAATGTGATTGTTCCTCGTGCGTCTTTCTCCAGAATTCAGTGATAACATGAATCTTCCTATAGAGAGGCCAACAAGACTACAAAGACGTAAATCTCTACCAAACCAGGGTCCTTCTTCTTAGCTGTATGACTTAAGTGTTTTTTTGTTTGGTGGGGATGTCCTCATATTCCTCGGCATCAAAAACGCGCCACCAAAATCGACGGGAAACATACTGGTGGGACATTTGCTAAGCTGTCCATCATCCTGGCAAAAGGCGGGAAGACCTTTGCATACTACTAAGGTGGACAGGGCGGGGCCAGGTGGGTGGCAATTCCAGGTGTTTTTGCACAATTTAAAGGGAGAACAATGGGCTCTACTCTCACCAGGAGAAGACAAGAAAGAACCCACTTGTCACAGTCACATACAGATTGCAGTATAATAGATCAAAGATGCATTCACCTCCACAAAGGATTTCAGATTGTTTTACAATGTGGAATCGCTGAGGAAACACAATTGCTTTGCCTTCTTCAAGCCTAGCAGTTAGAATCATTTGTCCTTCCCAGAAGCGGAGCTTCAACTGAGGCACCTGCTATGTTTATAGTTGTAAGTGCTTCTTGTTGAGGTGTAATTTCTGTGAAATGAGCATCTTGGCCAGAATGGAAGCTCACCTGCTCGTTTATCCAGCAAGAGTCCACAGTTTTGCATAAAATGTCTACCCAACTGGAGTACTTTCTACTGGTTAGTTAGTAAGTGGTACCTTGTTGGGTAAAGGTCCAGTGTGTATTCTACACTACAGCTGCCTAATGGACCACGAGGAAATGTCTCTAGCGACCTTGTGTGTGTGTTTAGTAATGTGATTGTTGTGCATGTGTCTTTCTCCAGAATTCTGAGAACATGAATCCTCCTATAGAGAGGCCAACAGGACTACAAAGATGTAAATCTCCACTAAACCAGGGTCCTTCCTCTTACCTATATGATGTAAGTGCTTCTTTGTTTGGTGGGGATGTCCTCATATTACTCCCTGTGAAGAACACCCCCCCAAAATCTGTGGAAAACGCACTGGTGGACACTTTAGTAAGCTGTCCATCATCCTGTAAAAAGGTGAGAGGCTCTTCGCATACTACTAAGGTGGACGGTGCAGGGCCAATTCAGTGGGGGAGGAGGGGACACGCGGTCCCCTTCCCTGGGCGAATTTCGACCCCATTCCCCAGGGCCTGGCCATGTCTCCTGGGTGCCCCCCAGGGCACCTAGTAAGCAGCATTGGGGACCACGGGGGCCCTGAATGCCCCCACTCTACCAGCTGGCTCCCCACCTCTTGCAGGAGCCGGCATTGCTCTTGCCCACAGGGAGCTGCTAAACATGAAGCTTCCTTTTTGCAAGAGCAATCGTTTCATTAAACCTCTGCTTCCTGCGGTGGGAGAACTTTGACAGCTCTAAAATGCTGGAAGCTGAGTGTTTGCTCTGACCTGGCAGAAGCTGACAATGCTCCTGCCAAGTCAGAGCAAATAGCTATGTCCCGAGGGTGGGCACCCCTGGACACAGCAGGAGCCGGTCCTGGCGTGTGACGGTCCTCAGGGCCATTGAAGCTCCTGCCAAGTCAGAGCAAACAGCTATGTCCCTGGGGTGGGCACCCCGGGACATAGCAGGAGCCAGCCCTGGGGGGTGATGGTCCTCAGGGCCATTGGCTCCACGAGGGGTGCCACGCGCCCCCCTGTGTTTCAATTTAGCCCAAGGAAGTGGTGGTCCCCAGGGCTGGTGGTCTATGACAAACCCCCTATCTTATTTTATTCAGCCCAGGGAGGTGGTGGTTTCCAGGGCTGTGGGGGGGCTAAACACCCCCCTTTATTTTGAACAAATTGCCCCGGGTAGGAGGCGGTCCCTGGTGCCAAACCAAACCAAACCAAACCAAATTTATTGTCAGCCTATCCGACAATAACAAATTCACGATTACAAATAAAAACATCACTTCATAATGCATTAAAAGTCACACGTTAAAATGCTAACTTGTCAATTAAAACTATAATTACTATCAGTTCCTCCACATACGCCATTGCACAGAGCTAAGAGCACCTAAAATAGTAATGTATGTGCTTTGCAACAATGGCTAACTGATCACACCTTGACTTTATCACATAATGCAGTAGTCGGCCCAGTACAAGTACAATAAGACTTAAATTAGATGTAATTGTCCTAGAGTTGGTCATGTAGGACCATTTGATTAAACCCCCAAAAATAGTAGCATCCTAGAATACTTTCCCTAACATACCTTCTACAGCATTGCCTTCAGTGATTGCTTCATAAGCAGAAAACTTCAAAGGTCAAGATCAAACTAGTGCTGAAAGATAAACCTCATCCTGCACCATTTTCCCCAAAAGTATAAACACTCATAAAACCCAACTAAACTTAAAACAGATTAGCATGATAATACCAACAGGCTGTTAACATTACAGTTATTAGGATGCTGAACAATGTAAATGAAAAGATGATCTCAATTTACATGCCTCCAAGATATATCCTGAGACAGTCATCACAATATCTTTTTCATCCGAGCGCATGCACAGAGCCTCAACTTCCTTACAGTTCCTTACACCATGTTTTTTAAAAAGTGGTTGTAGATACAGTTTTCGGAGTTGAATCGTAAAGTGACATAATAAGAGATAATTAACTAATGTTTCTTCACTGCTAAAAGGACACGGGCAGCAGTTAAATCTCCCCAATTGAGCTGGGTGCCACATTTTGGTCACTGAGATCACCGGTAACGTGCCCATGCCTAATTTAAGATAAATACATCTTTTTTCCTCAGGATAGATACTGTCCAAGAAGGTAGCTGGTTTAAGTTCTTGGTTGAGTGTAAAGTAGCCCTTTAACAAGGGACTGGATGAATTACAAATCCTCAGAATCTTATAGTCCCAATATGCCTTTATGACTGCAGCAAGGCTAAGTTTTGTGATTTTTTCTGGGTAGAGCCAGAGTTCTTCTAGGCCTATAGCAGCCAGAGTAGTGGAAACGTGATTGAACCAAGGCAATGTTTGATGTTTTTGTAAGTTCATGATATCAATCATTGCAGCTTTGTATGATTTCAATTCCTTCTTGGACCAAATACAAATCCAATATCTTATTGGAGCCAGTGCTATATATTCTTCGATTTTTCCCATTTGCAAATCTGTTCTTATTGCATCCATAGGTGTACCCTGACCTAGACAGAGCAGTCACCGTATAAATTTGTTTTCAATTATTTGTGTTGCTGGGTCCTTTTTAAATCCCCAGATCTCTGCACCGTACAATGCAGCAGCCCTTGCTTTTATTTTATACGCATTCAGTGCGGATCTTACAGAATGGTTCTCAGTGGATTTTGCAAATCTAAGTACATCACCGGTTTTTTGGGCCAAGGAGATGTTACTTTTATATACCTGCAGGTTCCAAGCCAATTTATCATCCACCCTGCATCCCAAGTAGTCATAGGTTGCTACTTGGTCCAAAGACATTTTATTAGCCTTGAAAGTAGCTTGCAACTTCTGTTTTTGGTTGCGAATCATAAATTTTGTTTTACTTGCGTTGATCGATAAATTCCTTGCTGCACAGAAAGACTCAAAGCCCTTTATTGGAAGATGCATAGATAGCTCTGTTCTTTCAGTAACACAGCATCATCTGCGAAGAGCAAAATGGGTATGGTTTCATTAGCTAATTTCGGCACATCAAGATTTAAATTCTTTAGACACTTCATATATATAGCACTTAAATAAGATTGGAGCCGGAACACACCCTTGTTTAACACCTCGCTGGATTGGAATATCTGCCGTAAAGTCATTTCTCGTGCTGTATCTGACCCTTGTGGTATTTCCTGTGTGTAGTAAAATTAGCAGCTTTAGAATCTTTCCTGGGATACCTATTTCCATCAGAAGTTGCCATAATATTTGACAATCTGCACTGTCAAATGCTGTTTGAAGATCGACAAATACCAAATACAGTGGGGAATCTTTTAAGAAGACATATTTGGAACAGATTATTTTCAGCTTGAAGAGTTGATCTATTGTGCTTTGACCCCTCCTAAAACCAGCTTGATATGGGATAATAAATCTCCTTCTTCTATCCACTGACCTAGCCGAGATTGTATCAGTTTGGCAAAAACATTTCCGGCACTATCATGCAGTGAGATTGGCCTATAGTTGCACACCATGTCCCATGGCCCCTTTTAATGCATTGGAACAATTACTGATTTTCTCCATGATGGCAATATTTCCTCAACGCTATTATATAAGCGAGTTAAGACTGGTAGCCATAGGGCTAGATTATTACGATAGACATCCGAAGGAATTCTATCTGGGCCAGCAGCCTTGTTCGTTTTTTGTGAGAGGATGGTTTGCGCAATTTCTTACTCACTAAATTCTTAACACCGTATCACAGGGTGCAACATAGACCCTTTGTTCGGGCTTGATCCGAGGAGAGCTGTCGGGAGCTGACTGAACCGTTGTTTCTTATTCAGGCACCTTGGGCCACCCGGTCTGTACCACACAGTTCTCAAGTGGTGCTATTAACTTGCTTAAGTTATGGTCACTACCTTCCAACACTTGATTGTAACCTTTTAGATCATTAATACTTTTAGGTGTAATCTTATCCTCTCCACGGTAAACAGCGGTGAAGTGATCTACCCAGAATTGAGGGTTGATGTTCAATTCCAATTTTTTTGGCGGTCCATCACATACTCACCTGATTATTTCCCAGACTTTTTTGAGTTTCTTGCTGAAATTGCATCTAGGAGGTCACTCCAGAGCTTTTGAGGAAACGTCTTTTTTTGTATCTTAGTAATTTCTTATATTGTTGCCTGCAATCTAGGAATTGTTGCTCATTGATATTGCTCGAATGCCAATTCCTTAATGCTTGTGATAGTTTTTTTTTAATTTTAGGCACTCATCATCAAACCATCCTTGAGTGGCCATTGGAATGTTTTTGACATTCTTACCTCTTTTCTTCGATATTTGTACTAGAAGATTGTTACATTTTTGCAGGAAGAGTGAATCCTCATGGCCTGATAGATCCAAAATGGTGGAGAACGATGACATCCAAATTTCACTATGGATGCCGATGTAGGGTTCGCTCTCCGCTACCATTGCAATATGTTTCCTATTCGGTCTCAAGGCTGTTACCGGGCAATTTCCTTTGTATAAAGGAGCAGGTTTCCGGGAGCCTGCTTCAGGATGGACCATCTCCATTAGCAGTGGGTCATGATCACTTTCGACCCTATCCACTACTTCCATATCTATGATATAATGCCAAGCTTCAATGTTTATTGCCAAATAGTCAATGATACTTTGCCTTTTTCCAACTCGGAAGGACGATTTCGATGCATTATCTAACTTAGTTCTTCCATTTAAAGTACGAATCCCACCTTCAATTAAGGCTTTAAAAATTAGTTCTCTTTTCTTTGAACCTCGGCATCATTCGATAGGGGGGATCGGGATATCTCAGATGTCATCCTCTTCCAATAACAATTCATCCCCTAAGATAGGATGCGGATTGGTGTTAAAATCGCCACATATTAGTAGAAAGTTATTACAAAACTGGAAAAGGCAACCTTCCATAGATCCAATTGTAGATATCCACTGATCACCAGTTATTCTCTTTAGGATATGCTCCTTGAGCAACCAAACTCCTGGCTTAACTTGAACCCAGCTAATAGGTGGAAAATACACATTCACTATTTCAAGTGACCATGTCTCATATTTTACTGCTATTGGGTGGATATTCTTGCTTAGTACAGTATTGGTTGCTACAGAGTTTTCAAGTGGCGATGTTCTTATCCAAATGATCAAGCCCCCTATTGGTCTACCTTTGTTTTGTTTGATTGCAGGTAAATGAAAGGTGGAATACCCATCTAAATCGATGGGATTGGTAGACTATGTTTCCTGGAAGCAACTGACATCTTGTTGTTTGATAAATTCTATCCAGTCCTTGTCCTCGGTCTTGGCCTTGAGGCCTGCAATATACCAACTTAAGATTTTTAGGGGTGGTCTGATTCCATCTTTTATTTTTTAAAGGTCCAGTTTTTGCTACAGGCTTCAATTAGGCTGTTCTTCGTATGTCTGCGGCTGTATTAATATGCTTGAGATGTGAGATCGCCATCAATTTCCCCATGGGTGGCTGTTTTTGTTCACTGTCCTCAACCACAGTATACTTCAACATCCTGATTTTTCTCTTTTCATTTATTTATGATGCAGACTCAGCAGTGGTGTTAAATTTTTGTTGACAAAGCCAGGTTCAGTAATGGACTGCGGTCTTAATTTTTCCCTTACAGCCCCCTCCACCAAAGCCATTCTGTGGTCTATGGTCATTATCGTTGCTGTAAATTGCTTGGTCAGCTCAAGTTGGCTATCAAGTTTGAGAGACTGGGCCATTAAAGAATTTCCAATTGAGTCACATGATTTTCATAATGCTGAGAATAGGTTGGTCTAAGGGGAGGTCATTTCAATTCTTTTGGCTTTGCCCATATTGATCATTGGCTATATGTCCTTCCAATTGCTCGTCCTCCTCATCCTTGGGACCTTTTGGGGTATTACCATCCAAGAAAATTAGGTCTTCCAATGTTATACTTTCCAGTTGGGGATCTGTATTTTCGATTGCGAAGTTGTCAAATGAGGAAAGCTCCAAGCTAAGTGAGGCAAAGTTCTGTCTACACAATGGGGGTTGTCTTTTTCTACACGGCCTGTGGGAGAAGACTGTGACACTGGGGGCTTTAAAGACTGCATGATTGATGATTGATCTAAATCAAGCCCCTTCACATTTGTATTTTTAATTACTACGGTCTCCATTTGAGTACTTTCTGATTGGGTTCCTTGAAGGGAGTTCCCAGGTACATGTGATCTAGATTGAGCCCAGGAATAATTCTTATGTAGTTCCTGGCTCTTAGTTTGGTCTCCTAGTCATTGGTTCTCTTGGGCTGCCACTTCCCATGCTGATAATGTATTTGCTTCCAATACGCGATTTTTGGAAAGATTGCAGTAGGGATGTTTCTAGTTGCCCGGCCCCTAGTTGCTCCTGTTCAGCCCCCGTCAGGTTAGCGTCACCATTTTCCCCCTGTAGCTGCACTGAGGCAGCACAAGACATCGAGTACTGCTCCTACGATCAGTCAGCACTTGAATTAAGATAGTTATAGTAATTTGTTATAGTAGTTGCCCGACAACTAGGTCTATCTGTAAGAGGGAGACCAGCCTTTAATCTCTGGTTATGCAGTACTTGGTTGATTTTTGTCAGGAATAAGGCCAGGCGCGGTCCAGGTCTCACCCGAAACTCCGCTGCGCGAATCTGCAGCGCTTTATGCGCACCACTTGTCATCCCCTCTTGTTCCAAAGGTGACCATCAGCGTCGTCTGTCCTGTGGCAAAGCTCATAGAGCTGCAGGTTCAGGACATTGGTGGACAAGATGCACTTATAAGTGCTATTCTATGAAGGGACTACAATTCCCATGTTTTTAGAGGCAGCAGCCATCTTGGGGTGTGGCAGGCCTATAAGGCCCAGCCACACCCAAGCACGTTGCTCACTATTCTGAAGACTTCAATGCAGCCAGACCTCGTGGAGGTTTCTCTGGAGAAGAGCAGAGTTCCCGAATGGCAGAGTGTCGTCCAACCAAAGTATCCTTGTTTCCATGGTGCATTCAAAAACGAGTAGGTCATACTGGTAGCGGTAAGGCCTTGCTGAATCCAAGTTTGGAGGAAGTCATTACTTCCAAAAGGTAAAGTGCCCTTTAGCATAACGAGCAAAGCTTTTTCAGTTTCTAGAGTACAGCTGCCTTGGCGCAACGATCAAAGGCATTTCAGAGCACAGATGTAAAGTGCTCTTTTGCACAGCAATTCAAAGTGTTTCAGTTCACAGATGTAAAGCGCTTTTGTGCACAGCAATTCAAAGCATTTCAGTTCACAGATGTAAAGCGCTTTTGTGCACAGCAATTCAAAGCGTTTCCGTTCACAGATGTAAAGCGCTCTTTGGTACAACAATTCAAAGCGTTTCATTCACAGATGTAAAGCGCTCTTGGCACGACAATTCAGGCGCTTCAGTTCATAGATGTAAAGCACTCTTGGCCCGGTAATTCAAGCACTTCAGTTCATAGATGCAAAGCGCTCTTGGCACAGCAATTAAAGAGCTTCAGTTCACAGAGGTAAAGCGCTCTTTGCACGACAATTCAGGTGCTTCAGTTCACAGATATAAAGCGCTCTTGGCATGACAATTCAGGCGCTTCAGTTCACAGATGTAAAGCACTCTTGGCACGACAATTCAGGCGCTTCAGTTCACAGATGTAAAGCGCTCTTGGCACAACAATTCATGCGCTTCAGTTCACAGATGTAAAGTGCTCTTGGCACAGCAATACAAGCGCTTCAGTCCTCAGGTTTAAAGCGCTCTTGGCACAATAAAAGCGCTTCAATTCCCAGGATTAAAAGATTCTTGGCACAACAATCTAAGTGATTCAGGCTACTTGAGTAAAAGCGCTTCCTGGTATTATTAAGTAAAGCGCTTCAAGTTCAATGAGTAAAACTTTTTGGCATTTATTGTTGTGAATGTGAAAGTATTTATGGAGATAAGCAAATCATAGTTTTCATTGTTCTTTGATGTGAAAAGCATATTTATTTATTTTGAGATTTTCTAAGTCATGATCAAAGGTTTATGTTGTGAAGGCATAAATGTTACAGGATTGATATTCTGAGTATAATCGTAGGCCAAAGTTCTTGCCATCTCATGATTCTGAGGTCATAGTTTACTCTTGTTCCATGTTTCAAAGACGGGGCTTTGCCCTAATTTCAAAAGGGGTCTCTATCTGATATCTCGGAGACGCATTTAGTCAAGAGTCTATTGATGAGTTACCCTACCCTAATTCCCTTCCCCCCGACTGGCTTCACCATAACTCTGTGCTATAATAGCTTTCGGAGTTGGTGACGCCGGAAGGTGGACCTTTTGTTCAGCAACGTGCAGATCCCGAGGAAAGGACACTCTGACAGAATAGTGAGCCCACGAGTTTATAGTTTCCTCTTGGTCTGTACGTAAGCTGCGCAAAATTACCACCCTAGATATCCTTATGCAAGTAGTCACTCAGGTGCAAAGAGATTTGACAGACTCAAAAAATGTTACAGCTGATTTAGTGAGTAAAGTAACTCAGTTACAGAGTAAGGTGGATGGTTCTGAATCTGAGTCTCTTCCTACGCCTCCCACACCTACTAACATAGCTGTGAATGTGCCGACACAGATTCCTTTAGCTGCACCAGGGAGGTTTTCTGGGGACCCCAATAAGGTTCAAATTTTTCTGACACAGGTGGAACTACATTTTACATGTCGGCCTAGTGCCTTTCCAGACGCACAATCTAGAATTGCATTCCTTATATCATATCTGAATGGTGATGCAGCTACTTGGGCAGTGCCATTAGTCCGATTAGACAGTCCTCTTTTATATAACTGGCGTCGTTTTCTAGAAGAATTCGTAAAGGTTTTTGATAGACGCGCAATCACTATGTCTGCAGACAAAGAACTACTAGAATTACGTCAAGGAAATAAAGACCTGATAACGTATTTGTCACACTTCAACCGGTTGGTGGTGGAAACCGCTTGGCCTGAGGAAAAAAGGTCAGCAGTATTTTATCAAGGGCTAAAAGACGAACTGAAAGATGTATTGGCCCAAGTTGAAACACAACCAGAAACTTGCTCTGATTTAATTAACCTAACCCTATGGATAGATCACAGACTTTCTGAAAGAAACGGAGTAAGGAAAAAATGGGAAAAAACTAACTGGCGAATGGAAATATCCAGACACATTAAATTGTCTTCAGATTCTATGATAGAACCAATGGATATCGGAACTGTTCGCCCACCACTGACCAAAGAGGAGAAAGACATGCAACAAAAAAAATGGTTAGTGTCTGCATTGTGGGAAAAAGGGTAATTTTGTAAAAGGATGCCAAAAGAAACCCAAAGGTAAAATTGATCCAACAGTTGTGGCAAAGAAAAAGATAGCTGTTGCTTTGGAAAATTCACAGGAAAACTAAAGTGCCCAAGAAAAAACGAAGGGGACCCCTTAGGCAAATTGACAATCCCTTCAGTGTGCTCTTGCACAAATCGTTATGTTAAACATTTCCGAATCTTAGTACAAATGACTGTGCGGGGAAAAATACATAATGTTCAAGTTCTAATTGATTCAGGGGCAACAGGAAATGTTGTGGACCAACAAACTGCACTAGACCTGCATATACCCAGTGTCAAGAAAAAGGTTCCAGAAGTTGTGGATGCAGTCGATGGAAGTGAGTTGGCAGTAGGCCCCGTTACTAAACAAACCTCACAAATACAAATGATTTGCAAAGATGATGACAATCAGAACCACTGTGAGATAATTCACTTTGATATAATCCAAGCACCTCAATATGGTTTTATTTTAGGAATGCCGTGGTTAATGTTACATAATCCATGCATAGACTGGGGCAACCAGGTTCTGCGTTTTTTTTTCTTCTTGTGCAAAGAAATGTTTTCAACCAAGACGAAACAAAGAAGGACATCTTCAACACTCCATAGCTACTGCAGTTGAGAAGGAAATTGATTTACCATCACAGTATTCAGAACATACCGATGTTTTCAGTGAAAAGAAAGCAAGCTCATTACCACCTCACAGGCCGTACGATTGTCAGATTGACCTTGTACCTGGCACCAATATACCCAACTGTAGGATCTATGCACTATCAGAGAAAGAAAATCAAGTCCTACGAGAATACCTTGATCAATGTTTAGCCAACAAGCTAATTCAGCCATCACGATCTCCAGTGGCTTCTCCACTATTTTTCGTACCTAAAGCAAATGGTGATTTGAGGCCTTGTATTGACTTTAAAGCGATAAACAAGATCACAGTTAAAAATAATATCCACTACCTCTCATACCAGTCTTGTTAGACCAGGTAAAATCCGCTGTCATTTATACTAAACTTGACTTACGAGGTGCCTATCAGCTAGTTTGAATTCGAGAGGGAGATGAGTGGAAAACGGCTTTGAAGACTCGTTATGGCCTCTTTGAGTATTTAATGATGCCGTTTGGTCTGTGTAATGCCCTAGCAGCCTTTCAATAATTCCTAAAGGATGTTCTGAGAGAATATCTAGACATCTTTGTCATTGTTTATATTGATGATATTTTGATTTATTCAAACTCTGAAGATATACATGAAGAACATGTCAAAAAAGTATTACAAAACTCTACAAAAACATAATTTGTTTTGTAAGCTAAGTAAATGCAAATTCCATACCAAGGAAGTTGAATTTCTAGGAGTCATTTTAACACCTGACTGCATGCAAATGACTGAAAGAAAAATTCAAGCTGTATCTGAATGGCCCGCAGTACGTGATATTCAATGTTTTGGGGGTTTTGTGAATTTTTATTGATGCTTCATCCATCACTTCTCTCAAAAGGTGGCACCAATCACCAAATTGCTAAGAAAAAAGGCCATCTTCAACTGGTCCCAAGAGACAGAGAAAGCATTTCAAGATTTAAAAAAGGCTTTTACTACTGCTCCCATTCTAGCTCACCCTAATGTGGAAGAACCATTCATTGTGGAAGCTGATGCATCTGATGTTGCCGTTGGGGCCATCCTGTCTCAACTTCATCGAGAAACTGGACAATTGCACCCCATAGCATATGCGTCAAGAAAATTGAATGAAGCAGAACTGGATTACACCGTAGCAGAGAAAGAATTACTAGCAATTCGTAATGCTTTTAAAGAAGGGAGACATTATCTGTTGGGAGCGAAACACACCATAACTGTATATTCTGATCATAGAAATTTACAATTTATGAGTTCTGCCAGACTACTAACTCCTAGACAACTGAGATGGATGCTATTCTTTGCAGAATTTGATTTCATAATGACTTTTAGACCAGTAATAGATAATCGTAAGGCCGATGCATTATCTAGACAAGATTCTTCAATCACACCTACTGAACAAAAACCCATGCCTATTATAACGCCTTCAAAAAGTGTTCTGTTTAGTAGCTGCCGAGAAATTTTTCGATCTCATTCATAATCATTTTCACATCACTAAGTGGCAAGAGTGTTTACAACAGGACACCAAGAGGTCGACTCAACAAGGCTTACCTCTACATGAATCTCGAGTATTCCTGCCTACTGAGGAGTTAAGAGCGACAGCTTTTCATTGGTTACACAAGCATCCTCTGGCAGGTCACCCAGGTCCTCAAAAAACAATAGAACTCATGAAAAGGTATTTTTGGTGGCCTTCATTCGTTCACGACCTTAAGCAAATGCCACAATTATGTGAAGTATGTGCAAGATGCAAAAGTGAACATAGCAAGCCCAAAGGTCTACTGATACCTCTACCTGTTCCCAGTCATCCATGGGAATATATCTCTATGGATTTTATTACTGGTCTTACTCAAATAAAACAATTTACAACCATTCTAGTGGTAGTAGACAGTCTTACCAAGTATGCTCATTTCATTGCCTGTAAAGGTCTCCCAACTTCCGACACCTTAGCGAATATCATATTAAAAAATATAGTGCGTCTTCACGGACTTCCAAGAGTTATCCTCTCGGATAGAGAAACACAATATTCTACACGTTTTTGGCAGCAATGGTGCAAGGCTCTACAAATTGATTTGACTCTATCTACTAGTTATCATCCACAAACGGATGGTCAAACAGAGAGACTAAACCAAACTCTGAAACAACGTTTACGATGTTATGCAACAAAGTCTCCTACAACCTGGCTGGATCTTTTGTGGCTTGCAGAACTGGCTTATAATAACTCTCACCACTCTTCAATAAATTCAACTCCTTTCTATGGTTTATATGGGCGTCATCCGCACATTTTGCCAGTTACGTTACCTGCATCTACTCAAACCACTCCAGCAGTCATGGACATGCTAACACACATGAAAAAGATACATGCACAATTACAAACAAATCTTCATCAAGCAAAGAAAAAATATAAAATACAATATGACAAAAAACACCAGCCTGGTCCACAGTATACAATCAAAGATAGAGTTTGGTTATCCACAAAAAACTTCGTATTCAAAAACAAAAATATGTTTCATCCAAAATTCATAGGGCCCTATGAAGTAATACGACAAGAAAACCCAGTAACATATAAGCTAAAATTACCATCGTCTTTGAAAATTCATCCAGTGTTTCACACTTCGCTTCTTAAACCTGCTTCGCCCTCAAGTGTCACACAACCTGCTCCTCTATTAGTCCAAGGTCATTGGGAGTATGAGGTGCGATCTATTATAGACTCTAAATATAGAGGGTCTTCCCTTTGGTACTTGGTGTCCTGGAAGGGATACGGACCGGAAAATGACTCTTGGGAACCTGCAAAACATGTCCATGCACCACGTTTGGTGCGACGATTTCACCTCCTCCATCCTGATAAACCAGGCCCTGCACCACACTTGGGAGAGGGGTGTAATGTCAGGAATAAGGCCAGGCGTAATCCAGGTCTCGCCCGAAACTCCGCTGCACGAATCTGTGGCGCTTTATGCGCACCACTTGTCATCCCCTCTTGTTCCAAAGGTGACCATCAGCGTCGTCTGCCCTGTGGCAAAGCTCATATAGCTGCAGGTTCAGGACATTGGTGGACAAGATGCACTTATCAGTGCTATTCTATGAAGGGACTCCAATTTCCATGTTTTTAGAGGTAGCAGCCATCTTGGGGTGTGGCAGGCCTATAAAGCCCAGCCACACCCAAGCCCGTTGCTCACTATTTTGAAGACTTTGATGCAGCCACACCTCATGGGGGTTTCTCTGGAGAAGAGCAGAGTGTCGTCCTACCAAAGTATCCTTGTTTCCATGGTGCATTCAAAAACGAGTAGGTCATACTCGTAGCAGTAAGGCCTTGCTGAATCCCAGTTTGGAGGAAGTCATTACTTCCAAAAGGTAATGCGCCCCTTATTATAACCAGCAAAGCGTTTTCCGTTTCTAGAGTACAGCGGCCTTGGCTCAACGATCAAAAGCATTTCAGAGCACAGATGTGAAGCGCTCTTTTGCACAGCAATTCAAAGCGCTTCAGTTCACAGATGTAAAGCGCTTTTGTGCACAGCAATTCAAAGCGTTTCAGTTCACAGATGTAAAGCGCTCTTTGGTACAACAATTCAAAGCGTTTCGTTCACAGATGTAAAGCGCTCTTGGCACGACAATTCAGGCGCTTCAGTTCATAGATGTAAAGCGCTCTTGGCACAACAATTCAAGCGCTTCAGTACACACATGTAAAGCGCTCTTGGCACGACAATTAAGGTGCTTCAGTCCCCAATGTAAAGCGCTCTTGGCACAACAATTCAAGCGCTTCAGTTCACAGATGTAAAGCGCTCTTGGCACAGCAATTCAAGCGCTTCAGTCCTCGGGTTTAAAGCGCTTTAATTCACAGGAGTAAAAGATTCTTGGCACAACAATCTAAGTGATTCAGTCTACTTGAGTAAAAGCGCTTACTGGTATAATTAAGTAAAGCGCTTCAAGTTCAATGAGTAAAACTTTTTGGCATTTATTGTTGTGAATGTGAAAGTATTTCTGGAGATAAGCAAATCATAGTTTTCATTGTTCTTTGAAAAGCTTAAGATGTGAAAAGCATATTTAATTCTTTTGAGATTTTCTAAGTCATGATCAAAGGTTTATGTTGTGAAGGCATAGATGTTACAGGATTGATATTCTGAGTATAATCGTAGTCCAAAGTTCTTGCCTTCTCTTGATTCTGAGGTCGTAGTTTACTCTTGTTCCATGTTTCAAAGACGGGGCTTTGCCCTCATTTTAAAAGGGGTCTCCATCTGATATCTCGGAGACGCATTTAGTCAAGAGTCTATTGATGAGTTACATTTCTATGAATGAGTAAATGCATACTTGTTCTAACCTTTACTTTTCAGATCTCTCTCCCTGCTGTTCCCTACCCTAATTCCCTTCCCCCCGACTGGCATCACCATAACTCTGTGCTATAATAGCTTTCTGAGTTGGTAATGCTGGAAGGTGGGCCTTTTGTTCAGCGATGTGCAGATCCTGAGGAAAGGACACTGTGACAATTTTCTTATGTCCTCATTTCCCGTCAGCTCCGGGTGCGCTGTTATAATCTGCTGTTGCCTGCTTGATGCTTTTATGAAGTAGAACTTGTCACAGAGCTTTTTTGACTGTTTTTAGCAGCTTAACAGTTTTCAACAGTTTTTGACCAATAAGTGACTAATTTCTTTGGTCTATCATCGGTGCGTCCAGCAATTCAGGCTGCAGTCATGTTCAAAATCCCTATCAGAATTATAACGGGAAACACACTTTTTTTTACCCCCCCCCCTTTTTTTTCTCAGCCCCCCCTTAACAGATCACCCTGAAACTTCCCATATACAACAAGATTCTCAGAACACTTTTTTTTTGAAGATTTCGTGAAGAATCGTCAGACAGCACCAAAGATATAGGCATGTCAAAAAATGCTTTGTCTATGGAAACATTGTCCTAACTATATATATATATTCACTGAAAAAAGCAAAGGTTACATGGAAGTCATAGTTAGGAAATAGAATTTAAAAAAACATAGAAATTCACTTAAAAAAACATAGGTTACAGGGACGTTATAGCTAGACTCACATTTTAAATGTAAGAAACCATAGAAATTCGCCTGTTATAGTTAGATGTATCTCATCTAACTATAACTTGTGCCCTAAGGTAACTATAACTCCCGCCCAGTGTCAGTGGTTTTTCTAACGTAAAGTAATTTTCATTACTATACGTTAATCCAACCACTGCCGCACACTGCCTTTGGCTGAGCGTGACATTGACCAGCAGGCCTAACCACCCAACCTCACACTGCGCACAGCCTTTTGGCCATGCGGGGTGGGAGTTGGCCACTGCCTGTATCTCTGGGTGTGAGAGTAGGTGTGAAACGGTATATCTTTGGGGTAAGAGTGGCTGTGAGAGTGCCTGTCTGGGTGGGAGAGTGGGTGCATCAATGTCTTAGTGCATGCGTCAGTGTTTGTGAGTGGGTGCATGAGGGTTTCAGTGGGTCTGTGAGTGGGTGTATGAGAGTAAGTGGGTCTGTGAGCAAGTGTGAGTGTCTGGGTGTGAGAGTGGGTAAATCAGTGTCTCTGTGGGTGCATCACTGTCTCTGTGGGTCTGTGAGTGGATGTGTGAGGGTTTCAGTAGGTCTGTGACTAGGTGTGTGAGAGTTTGAGTGGGTCTGTGAGTGAGTACGTGAGGGTCTGAGTCAGGCTGTGAGTGGATGCACTAGGGTCTGAGTGGGTGCGTGAGTGTCTGAGTGGGTCTGTGAGTGGATGCGTTAGGGTCTGAGTGGGTGCGTGAGTGGGTGAAAGAGATTGAAAAAGAGAAATTGAGAGAGAGAAAGTTAGTTAGAGGGAGAGAATTTGTTTTTTAGGCTCTGGTGAATGATATACCTAGAATTAGATATTTCTGAACCAATTGAAAATAAAAATGTATTTGCCAATTAAAATGAGTGAGATCAGCTTTTAGTATGAACCTTAAACTTTTAAATAAACTTTTAAAGTATTAAATAAATTAAAATAGACACCTGGATGACAACCCTCAACTTTCAATGTTAGGGCCTGTGACAGTAACCATTATGCCTTAGGTGACTGCTTACTGTTTTTAAAGTCACTGCAAGGAGAGACCATTGCAATGACTAGCTCTCGCTCTCTTCCATCTCATGATTGGATGGAGAGAGAGAGAGAGTGACAGCACTGTGGGGGGCCCCTCAAAACCCCTGCGGTCCTAGCCAGCTCCCCATGAACTGTGGGAGTTAGCATTGCTCCCCCAAGCAGGGAGCTGCTTTTAATAGCAGCTTCCTTCTTGTGGAAGCAGTGTTTTCATCTTTCTTCCTGCATGCATATTTGTGTGCAGGGAAGACAGATGAAATCTCCGCTTTCTGCAACTAAGAGCTGTTTGACAGCTCTCTCTTGCAGAAATCGGACTTTGTTTGCTTTTCCTTGGTGGGATCTGTCAGCTCCCACCAAGCAAAAGCAGACAGCTATGTACCGGGGGTGGGCCCCCCAAGACATAGCAGGGGCTGGCCTTGTGAGGTGGTGGTCCCCAGGGCCATCAGTGGCTCCTCGATCGGGGATACGTGGCCCCCCTCCAATAAGCATAGCCTCAGGGAGGTGGTGGTCCCCGGGGCTGCGGAGGTCCAAAATGGACCCCCTTCACTCTTTTACTATAGCCCCATGTAAGTGGTGGTCTCCAGGGCAGTGGGGGCCATATGCCCCCCCCCCCACCATATTTGTTGCCCAAGCGGCCCCGGCATTGAATTTGTCTGTAGCCCTGGGGAGGTGGTGGTCCCCGGGGCAGTGGGGGGGCAAGCGCCCCCCCGGCATTAAAGTAACATTGCCCCTGGGACCTGGCTCACCTGGGGGATTATTAAACAAGCGTGGGAGCCTCCGCTTTAAAACAAAACAAAAAAATCACCAGATCCGCCGCGAATCACAGCAAAATAAAATAAAAAAATGCTTTTTAGTGTCCTTACCCTGGCCCCTTTTGTTTTTTCACATCTTTTTTTCTGGGACACAGCTGAAGCCTAGCCCCAGCATGGCTGCCAACACTTCCTTGTTGAAGTGCTGTCAGCCAATCAGATCTCAGCACAAGATCGTTAGGGTTCGCGGAGCCTTCATGTGCCTATATATTCAAATTTGGATTTTCTTTAATTTCTTTAAAACTACTGAATAGATTTACACCAAAGTACAAAAAGGTCGCTTTCTTGACCAGGTCCTAGCTTTTTGCCAAATTTGGTGTAATTCCGTCCAGTGGTTTCTGCGCCATTGCTGTTTAAAGTCCCTAAGGAAAAATAAATGGGGGAAAAGCGTTTTGGGACCCCCCCTATTTTCTCAGCCTCTGCTTGACAGATTACCCCGACACTTTCCAGGCAGCAGCTTACGTGAGCGTCGAAGTTTGTGAAGATTCGTCAACTTGCGCCAAAGATATAGGAAAAAAAAAAAAAACTTTTTCTATAGAAACAATAACTACCTAATGGTGACCAGCACTAGGTAATATATATTTATGTATACATATCTCGAACGGTCCTGTTGCATAAATCATCAGACAGAACGCCTACAATCCAAGACTGTAAACGCTTTTATTTCACACAGCCACAATGTCAACAATGACGCGTTTCGGCCTAACCTGGCCATTATGGGAAACAGCGTCACCCACGCACTTAAACAGGATGATGAGTTCAACTTAACAATGAACATAAAAGAAATACATTCTTAATGCCTCTATTCAATACTTTACATCCCTTAGTGTAAAAAGTGCGATACATTTCATAATGGAGAAAAAGTAAATATACACAATAATGAATTTAAATTTCAAAGTTTTGAGTTCGAGGTTTCAGAGTTCAATACAGCTAACCTGAACTGGTAAGATATAATAACATGTAACCAAAACAAAAGTAGAAAATGTGCATTTTTGCAAATGAAGAATGTAAATGAAATGTTTGAGACATTGTAAAGTGTGGGTAGCAGAAAGTATAAAACGGTAACATACATATTTAAACATAATTTGAGAGTTACTCAATAGAAAATGTGTGTACTCTTAGTAAAGAAGAATCTGTTAGGAAGGTTTAGAAATGGTAGGAAAAATTAGGGCCATATTTATACTTTTTGACGCAAAACAGCGCTAACGCAGTTTTGCGTCAAAAAAATTAGCGCCAGCTAACGCCATTCTGAAGCGCCATGCGGGCGCGTATTTATTCAATGACGTTAGCCGGCGTTAGCCGCTGCCTGGTGTGCGTGAAAAAAAACGACGTACACCAGGCAGCGCCGGCGTAGGGGGATATGGAGCTTGGGCGCCAAAAAATGGGGCAAGTCAGGCTGAGGCAAATTTTTCGCCTCAACCCGATTTGCGCCATTTTTTTCGACTCCCAACCCCCATTGAAATGACTCCTGTCTTAGCAAAGACAGGAGTCATGCCCCCTTGCCCAATGGGTATGCCCAGGGGACTTCTGTCCCCTGGGCATGGTCATTGGGCATAGTGGCATGTAGGGGGGCACAAATCAGGCCCCCCTATGCCACAAAAAAATAAAAAATAAAAACTTACCTGAACTTACCTTAATGTCCCTGGGATGGGTCCCTCCAGCCTTGGGTGTCCTCCTGGGGTGGGCAAGGGTGGCAGGGGGTGTCCCTGGGGGCATGGGAGGGCAACTCTAGGCTCCTTCCGAGCCCACAGGTCCCTTAACGCCTGCCCTGACCAGGCGCTAAAAAACAGCGCAAAAGCGGCCGGACGTCATTTTTTTTGACCCGCCCACTCCCGGGCGTGAATTTTGCCCGGGAGTGTAAATACGGCGCACATGCCTCGGAGTCACTTTTTTAGACGGGAACGCCTACCTTGCATATCATTAACGCAAAGTAGGTGTCCACGCTAAAAAATGACGCAAACTCCATGGACTTTGGCGCTAGACGCGTCTAACGCCAAAGTATAAATATGGAGTTAGTTTTGCGTCGGAATTGCATCAAAAAAACGACGCAATTCCGGCGCAAACAGAGTATAAATATGCCCCTTAGAGCATACAATGATACAGGTTAAACAGAAATGTTTACTGAAGGCTGTAAAGCATGTGTAGGTCTTTGGTGCAGGAGGAATAGCATTCCCAACATTAAGAGCACAACCAGCAGATGACTGAGCCATTACCCAAATAAATTTTGAATGCCAGAGGCCCCAGGAGCAAGATCTCAGAACTTTGAAGACAGCAGCGTCTTCCTGAAATTAACATTTCTACACTACATAGTTGGGAAAGTCAGTATGTATCATACTTGGTGCCAGCTTGGCCAATTTGTAGGTGCATGTGACATTGAGGTAGCCATTTGAGCATGATGAAACCAGAGTGATTTACCATTAGAGTTTATATTCTTAGCCGCGGTTTTCTAGAAATACTATCAGCTTATCATATTGGCCAAAATCTGAAATTCTTCTGGATTTAGGGAGATGTTGGTAAATAAAGCCTCCCCAAAGATGTGTTTCTTTTTAGCTAGATCTATGCCTTATTTTGTTCATTATCACAGGAAAAGTAGCATTTAATTGTGATACAGAACATTGATACAGAATACTCCCATACTGTGTGATTGGTAGGTAATCCAATAGTGTCTAGCCTATGGAATTAACTTTTAATTAAAAACACAAGCTGCCGAGTTGAGAAAATAGCTGAGTCCACATATCAGTAACAATTATTATCATCTTTAATTTGAGTACATTATGGCCATTTATTATTATTTTATTATAACAGAAACATATCTGCAAAAATAAAATATCACAAAATGAATCCCTATATTTCCCACAATCATTCATTGTCAGACAAGGAATATCTAAACATCCTTACAGGAGCCTGACATTATCCATATTATCCATATTATTATATATATATATACAAGACTTATATATATATATATATATAAGTCTTGTCCCATCATGGCAGCCTTAGCACATACTAGTCAGGAAGCATTGTAAACCACCCCCCCCCGGAGTGCCAACTTCAGTATCCCTCTCTGGATAGACAGCAGGCAGGAGGACCCCCCCAGCAGAGCCAGCATTCCCACGTAAGTGTGGGTTGCAGGGGGCCTAGCCACAACACTCGCTCCGCAGGCATGTCTCACTGCAACACTGCGGTGCATCTCACAGGCGTGTTCTACAGTTGCATCTGACAGGATAGCCTCCACGTCTCCACTGCAAAGCACCAGGCTTATCTGGGTAGGAATGAAAAAATATGCAAATCAGCTGTGGGGCATAAACCACAGAAGTGTGTTTCCAAGACTAATCACTAATTGGGTAACCCTTCCAATGAACCAAGAAGTATACCTTCCCACACATAACATGCCAATCACAGATATCTAGGACTTCAAATTCAGGAAACCAGTGGACAAGGAAAGGAGGTAGGGAGTAAGCCAACATGTTGAAATGATCTGGAATAAAGAGTTTAAATTGGAAGGCATGGAACTTAATGAATTGGATGAACCTGCCATGAAGGAGAAAGTTGAAGGTGAACAGCAACCGGATTAGTAACAAAAGGAAACAAGTGCCAAGTTTAGGATGTCGCCGAGGCAGAGGCAGGAAATTTGATGAAAGCCATACCATATCCCCCACTGAATAAGTCAGGAATGGATAGCTGTTTCATCCTGTCACTATTTAGGGACAAACTGTGTTTAACAGTGTTCCTCACTGATTGCAGTTGTTGCAGAAACTGCAATAGCACATTACAGGGATTCAGTAGGAATGATTTCTGGACACATCATCGGGTGGAGATGTTGTAAAACATAAAAGGGTGACACCCCTATTGCATTATGCATGCTGTTGTTGTAGGCAAACTCTGCATTGGGCAAAAGAGAAACCCAATTATAGGTACCGTTACAAAAGCAACATAGGTATTATTCCAGCATCAGATTTGTGTGTTCGGTGAGCCCAATTTGTAGGCATGGAAATCCTGAAGCTACAGCTCTGGATATTCCAAGGGATGTACATACTGCTTTCCAAAACCGGGAAATGAATTGGGGTCCCTCTATTGGAAATGCTGGTGGATAGTAGGCCGTGTCAGCAAGAGCGTTGCACCCTCTCCACAGCTGTAGGGACCTTCTTAAATGGTGAAAAATGAACCATCTTGGAAAACTGGTTGACTTTTACCATGATTACAGTACATCTCTTAGACTCTGGTAGGTCTATGATAAAATCTCTAGATCTAGGCCCTCATTAGGACCCTGGCGGATGGTTTTAAGTTGGCGGTAGTGGCGCACACAGGCTGGCGGTAATTACCGCCAAATTATGACATTTGCGGTTTGGCACATGCCAAATCGCCAATGTACCACACCATCCGCCACGGCGGTAACGACCGCCAGGCTGGAGACAACGGTCTCCAGCCCGGCGGCCATCACTAGTCTGTCTGCGGGCTAATGACCCCGCATACCGCCATGGTTTTCAAGGTTTTTGAACCGCCACAAAAACCATGGCAGTAGGCACTATCAGTGCCAGGGGGGAGCCTGTAAGTATTTTTGTGTCTGCATTTGTGTCTGCTGTTGTCTTTTTCAGCATTCTTCACTGTTTTCTGCTCTTTGCCTTTCATGATTTCTGCTTCTCTCTCTGTGTCTCCTTTTGCCTTCCCCTGCCTTTCGCCAGCTCCCCCTTTGTTTTTCCCACCACTGCGTCACCTGTGGCCCCGCCCCCTCATTTGCGCTTCCTCCCGCCTCTCAGCTGCTCCTCCCTCCCTCCCAACTCCCCTTCTTAATGGCAGCCGCTGGCACGCCAGAGGCGCACCAGAGCCAAGCCCGTCTGCGCCCGTCCGTGCCTGGACTCCCTGGGCCCTGTGACCGTCACGTCGCCTGACACTGCTACGATACCAAAACCATGCCCACACCCTTAATGCCGGCCGATCAGCCATCTGCTTCTATGTCACCCTGAAGCTTATCCACGGACCCTTCTCCTGCCGGAGCTGCAGCTTCACCAGCCGCCGAGCCGCCGCCCTGCCTGCCAGAGCCGGACACAACCACCTCAGATGCATCCTTGTCAACACCTGCTCCGTCCAAAGCACGCCATCGACCTACTCGACTCATCCTCCCTGGATGTCGCCTTCCTGACGGAGATCTGGATGAACCCCTCCTTGGCACCTGACATCGCTGCAGCCATCCCGGACGGCTACAGGATCACCCGCAGAGACTGCACCAACAGACCGGGAGGAGAGATCGCCATCATCCACAGGAACACCATCAGAACCCTCATCTATAGACCCCCCCAGACCCTGGCCGCAGTTCAGTGACTCCATCGCCGACGTCGTCAGCAAGCACACCCTTGCTTCAACAGACTACATCCTCCTCGGAGACCTGAACTTCCACCCCAAGAACACCAATGACAGCAACTCCACTGCCCTGCTCGACGATCTCACCAACCTTGGACTCAAACAGCTCGTCACAACACCCACCCACTCCGCCGGACACACGCTCAACCCCATCTTCTCCGCCAGCAGCCACATCACCTTCAGCCACCCCACCAAACTCCACTGGACCGACCACCGTTGCATCCACTTAATCTTCGAGAAACCCACCACGCACCATCACCCTCAATGGATCCCCCGCCGCAGCTGGAACAAGGTCACCGAAGACCAGCTGATCTCCACCCTCGCCTGAGCCCCACCAGCAGATACTGCCGACACCGACACAGCTGTCCAGAACCTCAGGCCATGGATCGACGACTGTGCCAACGCTCTCGGCCCCGATCAAGAAACCCTCCAACATCCGCAATGACAGAAAGGCCATCTGGTTTCCCGCCGACCTCCAGGCTTCCAAACAGACGTGCCGAAAAATCAAGAAGAAGTGGCGCCACGAACAGACACCGGTCACCCACACGGCCCTCAAGAATGCCATCTGCAGGCACCACCAGCTCATCCGGACTGCCAAGAGATCCTCCTTCAAGGAACGCATTGACAACAACGCACACAACAGCAAAGAGCTCTTCAACATCGTGAAGAAACTCTCCAACCCCAGCTCGAGTTCCAACGACATCCCACCTTCACAAGACCTCTGTGACTCCCTAGCCACCTTCTTTCACCACAAGATCGCAGACATCCAGCACTGCTTCAACACCAAGACCCTCCCGACAGTAGCCAACACCTCAGACTCACCGCCCCCCAGCCACACCAACCTCCTGCTCTCCTGGACCCACGTCAGCGACGATGATACCATCAAAGTCATGAACACCGTTCACTCCGGTTCCCCATCCGACCCCTGCCCTCATAACGTCTTCAACAAAGCGAGCTCCATCATCACCCCCCAACTCCGGATGATCGTCAAGAGCTCCTTTGAGACCGCCACCTTCCTGGAAAGCTGGAAGCACGCTGTGATCAACGCCTTACTCAAGAAACCCAAGGCGGGCCCAAAGGACGTCAAAAACTACCGGCTCATCTCCCTGTTCCCGTTCCCGGTGAAGGTCATCGAGAAGATCCTCAACAGGCAACTGACCTACTTCCTTGAGGAAAACAACGCTCTAGACCCGCCCCAATCCGGCTTCCGCAGCAACCACAGCACCGAGACCGCCCTCATCACCGCCACCGACGACATCAGGACCCTGCTGGACAAAGGCGAAACTGCGGTCCTCATTATCCTGGACGTCTCGGCCGCCTTCGACACCATCTGCCACCGCACCCTACGCACACGCCTCCACAATGCAGGGATCCGTGACAAAGCCCTGGACTGGATCACCTCCTTCCTCACCGGCAGAACCCAGAGAGTCCACCTCCCTCCTTTCCGATCTGAAGCCACCAAGACCATCTGCGGCGTACCCCAAGGATCTTCCCTCATCCTGACCCTCTTCAACGTCTACATGGCACCGCTTGCCAACATCATCTGATCTCACAACCTCAACATCGTCTCATACGCCGACGAAACCCAGCTGATCCTCTCCCTCACCAAGGACCCCACCACCGCCAAAACCAGCCTCCACAAAGGAATGAAGCCAATCGCCAACTGGATGGAGAACAGTCGCCTGAAACTGAACTCGCACAAGATGGAGGTCCTCATCCTCGGCTCCACCCCCTCCGCCTGGGACGACTCCTGGTGGCCAGCCACACTGACGCCTACCGACCACGCACACAACCTGGGGTTCATCGTGGACTCATCGCTCTCCATGACCCAGCAAGTCAACACCGGCTCATACTCCTGCTTCAACACTCTCCGCATGCTCCACAAGATCTACTGGTGGATCCCCACCGAAACCAGAAGGACGGTCACCCAGGCCCTCGTCAGCAGCAGACTGGACTATGGCAACACTCTCTATGCGGAACCACGTCCAATCTCCAGAAAAGACTGCAACGCATACAGAACGCCTCCGCACGCCTCATCCTCGACACCAAATTTGGCACACTCGCCGGGTTTGTCCTTATGGTTGTTGGTGTGTCATTGGGTCTGGCTGCGACATCCGGTTTGGGAGTTAGCGGACAGTTAGTGAAGTGACCCTTACTGGGTTGCTGGTTCTGTGTTTGTTGGAGAGTGGTACCTCCACTCTGGAGGGAGTTCTTCAGTGATTGGTGAAGCCTGGTGGTCATCTAGGTTTCTTGAGGTCAGTCCAGTGACCAGCTGCTCTGCTGCGATGATTTCAGGTCCTAGGTGCAGCAGGCAGGGTTTAGTACCTTTTCCTGATGCAGCAGGTCCACAGTTCTTGTGCCTTGGTGCTTCTTTGTGCTGGTCTTCCTTGTTTCCTTCAAATCTGATTTCTTGGTCTAGGGATGACCTCTAAATACTGAATTTAGTGGGTGTTTTAGGATGTACCTGGTAGTGGCAAATGGGACACTTATCTTTGGGTGGCTACACCCACTATAGTGACCACTTCCTGTAGGAAGGGTCACTTCCCTAAACCTGATTGGCTATCCTTCTTCCATCTAAGATGGAGGAAAATGAAATGGAGTGTCCACCCCGCAGGCAACACCTTAGGGGTGGTGCATGCCAGGTGGGGCTACTCCTCCTATCCTTTGTGTGGTTTCCCACCTTTGCTCCCACCAGAAGTGAGGGTGTGCAAAGGGGGAGGCCATCTGCTAGCAGCACGTCTGGGGGTCGAGTTTCAAGGGCAGTTAGCCCTTTGAAGCTCACTGCCACGGCAGTGAACATTCCTAAGGGAGAGGGTGCCTTTTGCAGGGGGCATCTCTAAGGTGAACCCTGGGTACATTTAGGGGTAAATCCTTATCATTCTGAGTTGTTTGATAACAAACAACCCAGGGTTCCGAGTTCCCACCATGTAGCTGGGAAACTCGTGTTGACCAGTGTTCAGCACATGTATTAAAATGACTGCTATGTTCACTCACTATGTCCCAGGTTTGGCAAAGACACAGTGGAGGCATATTGCTTATGGGCTGCCTTAGGGCTGTAAGGCCTGCCAGAGGGGTGTCTTACCCATAGTAAATGCAGTGTATGGTGGAAAGGACACACAGGTAGTGTGCCATATCAAGTTTGTGTTTTAGGTTTGCACCAGGACACACAGCCTGCTATGGCAGTGCTGGGTGCATCTGGATGCATTGCCCCAGCGGGTGGCACAATCAGTGCTGCTGCCCTCTGGGGTCTACCCATAGTACCCCATGCCCTGGGTACCTAGGTACCCATTTACTAGGGACTTATAAGTGGTGATTAAGGGTGTATCCAATTCTGCCAATGCATGCATCACAACAGTTTTAGGGAAAGAGCTCTGGCCCAGGGAACCTGGTTAGCAGGGCCCTGGGCACTACAACTTCTAGGCTGTATCAAACATCAGACAAAAAGTGAGGACTAACCATGTCAAAAAGAGGCCTTTTTTCACAGTGTACAGTATCATAGAGTAGAGTGTTGTGTCATAGAGAGTCATGGTGTAAAAGTGGATCGGCGAGTTGCGTACAGTGGGATAATGTATAGGTGAGTGGCAAACAGTTGAGTGGCATACAGTGGAGTGCTGTGCAGTGGAATGGCGTACACTGGAGTGGCATATAGTGGAATAGAGTAGAGTGTAGTAGCATACAGTGGAGTAGCACAGAGTGGAATTGCATAGAGTGGAGTAGCATACAGTAGAGTGGTGTATAGTGAATGGTCCTAGACTGGAGTGGCATACAGTAGAATGTGGTAGAGTGGAATATCAGACAGTGGAGTGGGGTACAGTGAACTAGCATACAGTGGAATGCCATACAGCGGAATAGCATACAATTGCATGGCATACAGTGGCAATGCCCAGTGGCATATAGTGCAGTAGCATTGGGTGAAATAGCAGATAGTTTGTCTCCATCCTGTGCGCTTCCTGTATCTTTGCCTTGGAGGACAGAAAGAGACACAACACTTCCAACAATATGCATGCTAAAAGGCAGAAGGCATGAAATCAGCTATCAAAGTTCTTCTCTTTCCAGACCCTCTTCTTCTCCCTGTGTGTCCTGCATCAGAAAATTCAGGACTGCCTGCCTACTGTATTTCTCAATGTAAAAACATGTCTATATGTTCCTTCTGTGATATTTTCTTTTTCACTGTTCTGGGGATTGTACTTTTCACGGGATCATATTATATTTGCCAGGACAATCACCCTTCCTACCACTGGAGGCTCCTTTAGGGATACTCTCAAGTAAATGCCCCAGGCCTGATACATGAATCCAGTATTTGTCGCTACCCATTGGCTGCCCCGTCCGTCATGGGGTTGATGCCTGTTTTAACCCATTGATATGCCTATGCCTAGTGTGAATGGCCACCCCATCAGAATCCCCTGGGTGTAAGTTGGCCACTTGATGTGTCTGCACAGTTGGTACCCGTAGCGTTGCCCATTGTTCCTACCCTTGTTTTGTCCCATATATGTCCCTTCATCAGTGCGTCTGCCCATTGGCCAATGCATTAACCTGCCTGGGTAGTAAAGGCCTGTTTATCTGTCCTGTCCGATTCTTGATTAAGTAGTTGTGAAGAAATTCGTCCCACTCGCCCATATGACCTGGGCAGGGCATACGTGTTATTGTTTGCAGGTTTTCCCAACCACCCCTACGAGCCCATCTGTAGGTGTTAGTATGTGCCAGGTGGGTTGCCGGATGCCCATTCGCTTAACTCCTGTCCCCCCACAATCCTGTGTGGTCGCCTTAGGTGTCTGAGCTGTCTATGTGCCCTGCTGCAATGGTATGTTCACACCCCCAGAACTTCATGCCATCTGTGGTTGCCCTTCGTGGGCTTAGCCCTGTTTGTACTGCTCCATGAGTGTTTGAACCTTGCACCTGCTGCTGGCACCTGTGCCCCAGCGAACACTACTGTCTGCCAGCAGCTTGCACGTCTCTTCCCTATCGCAAAAGTTACGCTCACTGTTACCTCCTACGTGCACGATGTCGGGGTTTGAAGAAATGCCTTTTCCTTGTTGCTTTGCACTGGGATCCCCTTCTGAAGACCACTCATTGGGGCAGTCGTGAATTAAAACAGAAATGTATCATTGATAATGGAGCTAGGAATTGGCTATCTTCATTCTTATGCAACCTAATAATTGAAATGTATTAACAGGCCGCGGCCAGTTTTTGATCATTTCAGAAGACAGTGTGCTTTAAAATGGCCTGGGCTTTCAAAGGTGCGATTTGCACCTTTGTCAAAATATGGTTACAAATATGAAGTCACATTTGAGAAATTACATTTTCATTTTGGAAATGGCAATACATGATCTTCCACGACCCCCAAATACAATCCAGAATATGTAGACACGGTCACAGGCTGAAGAAATAGTTATATTAAAAAAACATAAAGGGTACTGAAGTGACTTTGTGGAGGGTTGGGTGGGGGAGAACGTTCTAACAAGACACTGATATTTAGCTATCAAACCCCAAATAAGAAGGGAAAAGCCCATTTACTATAATGCACTGACAGTAAGCAACTGTGGGCTATATGTCTTAAGCTAGTGAGCAGGGACCAACAATATCACACATTTTGGAATTAGCAAAGACCGTGGTCACGGGAAGAGACAGGCGACTTACCAAAGGACAGCCCTGACCTATTGTTCTATAGAAGCATTTACCAGGAGAAGACTGAGACCTTGATATGCAGTGCCAGGTGGAAAGGTCAAAAGACTAGAACTAGTACCCAGCTGCAGTAAGACGGCCATCCATCCACAGAGTCGAGTCTCCAGTGTCTGAAGGCGCTGCCCTGAGCCCACTAGGCCCACTCGTGTACCTCTATGAGCGGAACTGGCTTAGGAACCAGCAGCACGCTCCTAGAGCTCGAGCAGTGCTCCACAATCATCTTCAGAAGTTCAGCGCCCTGTGTGCGGCAAGCATGTCATTCCTGCATTATCTGTATGCAAATAGTAGTCTTAAGAGCATTCTGATCAATGTCCAAGGGCACTGCGACAGATGAGGCAGCGGAATGGTCATCTTGCGGACACTCCCAGCCCAGCAGCTGTTAACAAGCCCCACACTGCACCTGTTCCACATGTTACCTCCCAACCTATGACATAAATACATGAGTGACTGTTGCACAAAATCATCTTTTTGGATTAAGACACTCCCTGATGAAGAACACCACGAGGCACTCAAAATTCAACTGTAATTAGCAGGTTGTTTTTCTTTACTGATCAACAAAAGGACATAAGTGTGCAGCGTACAACGTTCATATTGGACAGATAAATGTAGCATGCCTTGATTTCCGCACATACGTAATTTGACATGCAAAAACAATTTGTTTATAGTACTGCATGTAGAACATCATTTTTAACTAGGTACGAATTAAGTCAAAACTATAAACAATTTTATGGTAGGAAGCCAATAGGCACCACAATCTACAGCAATGAAGCATATCTAGAGTACGCTAATATCAAGGTTCACGAGAAACCATGTGTGAAATATACTGCTGCCCATATATAACCAGAATCACTGCTCTTTTTTAAGCAGAAGAAAGTTGAAGTGCTGTAGTTCTGTTGCTCAAACGCCCATAGTGCTCTCAGTGATTTCAAATGGAAGCTTGTTTGAGTCGAATGAGACACACTATTGGGATGGAAACTTCCTCTGCATGGTAAAGACATGTACCCCTGCCATGAGTGTTCAACTACGCTGTTGTCTGGATCCCTGATGGTGATTACTTTTTGTTATGACCAAACACAGATCATACATGTGCGTCATGACATAGGCCTGTCTCCCAAAGTACTACCCTCATAGTGCCTTCACCAGAAGTTAAGCAGGAAAGGGTGCACTGGTGGCAGCATACTGTGTAGTGATCAGTATTAGTGAACAGGACTATTTTACCCTTAGTGACTGGAGTGAAGCCTACAGGCTCACTCACCTTTTAAAAGTAGCGCTGCTGTGCGCTTAACTCTCCCTTGCCCTACATCAGGTAGATGTGGAGTTCTGCACAGTGCAGGATTAGTGATTCTCCACTTGTTGTATTTGTACCAGGGAAGGGTACAGTACAGGAATAGAGTGTGCAGGTGCGTGTGTGTTGAAGGCACCCACTGCACTGCTAAACTCTTCTGTGCTGCGAGAGCAGGTAAGACATGAAATGGGCCAGCTGGGCCTCAGGGGAATCGCTGATAATGGTGCTGCTGCACCATAGACACTTTTTACGTAAGACCTAATGAGTCAAAGGGGAACACTTGATTACGGCTTAATAGTGAGCATACCCTGGATGCATCCTGTGGTGAAGTGGGAGAAACCCTGCACATGTTACACTAAGGAGGGCGAGACAGGCGTTTGCCTGACAACTACTAAAGCCCCGACCTCAAGGGGATTGTGTTTTTGCTTTTAAATGCCTTATTACTTTGCAGGTGTAGAGTTAGAAATAAAATACTAGTTTTTCTTACATGAGCAAGTATTTGGCTGGATACTGATTTTTTTTTGTACTGTTTGCACTTTAAGTTAAGAGTTGTGTTCACTGGCCTGTATCTACATCCCTCCTGCCCTCCCACCTCCATCTGAGGGAGCCTTGACTGCTCATTCACAGCTACTACTGAGAGGCAAGTGCAGAAGGGTTACTTAGCATAGTTGAGAACGATCCATAGTAAATTGGGCTTTGCAACATCAGTGGTAAAAGACCTCAACCGACTGGGTTAAGCTCAGTAACCCCTGAGTGCCCTGTGGCCCTCTGCACCTGATTCTAATACACACCTTTCTTACAGACCTATGACTTAAATTAATTCCTCATTTCCAACCACTAGACATCAGTCACCCCTCAGTCTGTGGTCCATGGGTGACTGTTAGACCATTACCTATGGGTTACTTGGATATCAAACCTCCAAGTTTCAGTAAAATGTTTATCCGAGTCATAGTTGAGTCACACTTCCATTCCCTAGGTAGCATTTATGCCTCCATGTCCACTCATTAGGTACGACCATTTTAGCTTCTAAGCACCTGAGTGACAATCACTCCCTCATTTCCCAGCCCATGGCTGAATATTACTCCTCTTTTTCCAGTACATAGTTGGCATTTACCTATTCCCTACCAAGCCGAAAGGTAACTATTAACACCTAACACCCTCTGCCCACTGGGAAACAATCTTTGTGTTTAAGTGTTTAATTATTCCCTTCCCCAGTGACCAGCTCCCCAGCAGTCACCCCTCTCCGCTGCTTTATCAATCGTTTGCAGTCACCCTGTCCTTTCCCAGCCCATTGGTGACCTGATTTCCCTGCGTCCCGCTGAGACAATTCCTCTTGCAGGGTGTTGGAAATGGCCCTTTTTGCAGGGTTATCCCCAAACATTTAGCCTCTGACCTCCTGTTTTTGACTGTGTGCCGCACTTCGTTTTTGCTAGTTTTATGGCTCTGGGCACTTTACCACTGTTGGCCAGCTCTAAAGTGCATGTGCTCTCTGTGTAATTTGTTTTGGTGATTGGTTTATCCATAACTGGTATATTTGATTTACTAGTAAGTCCCTAGTAAAATGCACTATGTGTGCCCAGGGCCTGTAAATCAAATGCAGCTAGTTCCACCCACATGAGTAGCCCTGTAAACATGCCTCAGACCTACCACTGTAATGTCTGTGTGTGCAGTTTTAAACTGCCATTTCGACATGGCAAGTGCACCCACTTCAGGCCCAAAACCTTCACTTTTACTATATGTAAGTCACTCTAAAGCAGGCCCAAGTCAGCCCCGTGGGTAGGATGCAGTGTATTTCAAAAGGTAGGACATGTAGTGGTGTGTTCTACATGTCCTGGTAGTGAAACACTGCTAAATTTGTTTTTCACTATTGCAAGGCCTATCTCTCCAATAGGGTAACATGGGGATTGCCTTGAAATATCTTTTAAGCGCTATTTCCCAATGGGAGCAGAAAGAGATATGGAGTATGGGGCCTCTGAACTCACAATTTAAGAAAACAACTTTTGGTGAAGTTGGTTTGTGAATTTTAAGTTTGAAAATGCCACTTTTAGAAAGTGGGCAGTTTCTTGCTTGGCCATTTTGTGCCACTGCGTGTCTGCTGAATACACGTCTGGGTCAGGGTGACAGTTGGGCTGTTTGTGCATTCACTCTAGACAGTCACGCAAAGGGAGCTGAGGTGTGCCCCTCTTATCCTGATGGACCATCACCAGGCTGATGGGTTTTCTGGGGGTAGAGGGGTAGGAGGGGCTGACACTTGCACCTGAATAGGGCTGTGCCTGTCCTCACACAAAGCATGCTCCAACCCCCTGGAGTGTGTCTGGGTCCAGGGCACGGAAAGGCCGGGTCTTTTGCATACAAAGTCTTCCCTTTGAAGTTTGCTTACCTCAAAGACAGATATGCATGTAAGTACTGGACCTCTGACACCACATAATTAGAATTGCTATGGACTGAGGAAATTCTGCCAGAAAGAAGAGCTGGATGCTATAGGAGGGACTGCCACTCTGTATATTGCTTTGTTGTGCTCGCCTGCTACTTGCTGTTACTGTCCTGAAAGCGAAAGGATTGGACGGGCTTTCTACATCCTGCTTCAAAAAGTTCTCCAAGGGCTCGGACTGGGCATGCCTCCTGTTGATAAGTCTCGGGGAGATCAAAGACTTCATATGACAGTGTCTGGGCTCTTCCATTGAGAGTTCTTGCTTGCCAAGCGGTGCCAACTCCAGTCCCTGGCCCCCGGAAGTGCAAGCTGGTGATCTGTAGGAGACAATCCACGCATCAACGTGACAAGCTGGAAGAACTGATGCAGTGCCTGTCTCGCGGCTGAAGGATCGATGCAGTGCTTGCCCTTGGTTGGAGAATAGACACAACGCCTGTCTCTCGCGGCTGCAGAATCAACGCAACACCTGTTTCACCGTAGTCCTATCAACACTGCACATCTGGATTTTCCATGCATTTTCCCAGGGAGCCAATTTTTCATCAAACCCACACCGCAGTAAGCAACTGAGGCTGTGGGCTGGAAATCTATGCATCGCCTTTCCTGCGGGGAAAGAATCAAGGCATCACCTCGCCTGCCAGTAAGGAACCAATGCATTGTCTCACCTGCGAGGAAAGAATCGACTCATCACCTCTCCTGCAGAGTAAGGAGCCAATGCATCACTTTGCTTTTCCTGTGCCTCTCCTCCCCTGTGGCCCGCATCGTCTTTGTTTTTGACATCCCAGGTACTTTGTGCTAAAGAGATACATCCATTGATTCCTTTGTGATATTTTGACTTGTGTATGTTGGATTTTTGTCGTTTTGGACTTGTTTTAATCAGATAAATATCATATACTTTTCCAAAATGATGTGGAGTCCTTTTGTGGTGTTTTTACTGTGTTAGTGTGTGTGTGTGTGTGTGGGTGTATACAAATACTTTACACATTACCTCTGAGATAAGCCTAACTCCTTGAGCAAAGCTACAATGGGGGTGAGCAGAGGTTAACTTAGCTGTGTGACTCCCTTATCCTGACTAGAATGGGGGTCCCTACTTGGACAGGGTGCAAACCAGTGCCAACTAGAGACCCATTCCTAACATTGGTGATTAGCGGCAAGGATAGGACTTGTATTTGTAGTTTACATACAGTGATCCTACAGTGATTGGTGTACACTACTTACATATCACAGGCCATTACACCTCAACATACAAGGTCACTTTTTTTTCTCCCTTTGCAACTTTTGAGTTTTAATCGCAATCATGTCTCATTCTGGTGAGCCATCAGTTGGAGCTGCAGATTTGGTGTTTGAGCAGGACAGGTTGGAGACCTATTTGGTACCACAGCTCAAAACGTTCTGCAGGGAGCTCAAATGTTCTATTAAAGGCCTCAGTAGGAAGGAGGAGCTGCAAAAGGCGCTGAGGGCCTGGTTGGCAGCAAAGGAGGCTGGTGAGCACACAGAGGAGAAGAATGCTATTGTGGATAAAGAGGAACAGAGCCTGAATGGGGATTTTGTGAATCAGAATCTTCCTGGGAGGAAAGCACCTTCCAGGGCAAGCAGCAGTGTTTCTTTGAGAGGTCTGTCCCCAGAGGAATAGGAGGACAGGCAGGAGGCTAGTGAGATCCAGTTGGAGCAAGTCAGGCTCAAAAGTGAGGCAGAGAAAGAAGAAAATGACATGGAGAAGAAAATGATTTTAGCTCACAAGCTGAGCTTGGAGGAGCTGGACTTAAACAGCAGGTCCAGCACAGTTGGTGGCAGCAGTTCTATAGTGCCCTTGAAGGAAAGGTACATATACCCAACGATGTGGTGAAAGATTTTGTTGTGGGGGATGACATAGAGCAGTCGTTTAGGGGTTATAAAGTGGCACTGAGAATGGACAGGGTCACTGAGAGTGATTGGGGGCAGGCCTGTGTAAGTACTGCTCAGTAGAGGGGAGAGAAACCTTGTTGGCTTTAGAACAGGGTCATCAGATGAGGTACCCTGCCATGAAAGAAGCCCTAACCAGGAGGTATGGTCTCACCCCAGAAAGATACAGCGTTAAAATTTAGTGAGAGCACTAAACTTGGTTCTCAAACTTGGATGGAGTATGCTGATTCCTTTTGCAGAGCACTTGATGGTTGTGTGAAGGGCAGTGAGGTAACAGACTAACGGGGGCTGTACAATTTGATTGCATGGGAGCACTTGTATAGTCATTGTTTTCCAGAGCTGCTTCAGCACTTGATTGACAGCAAGATTTCCGACCCCAGGAAGCTTGCCAAGGAGGTGGACCGCTGGCTCACCATAAGGGTCCATAAGAAGCTGTTTGTAGAGGCTGTCAAGGGTGGGAAGGATCCCCAAAAGAAGAAGGAGGGGAAGGTGAAGAGTGACTGAGAAGTCCCAGGATAAGGTAGGAGAAAAAGGTTCCCATGTCCCTTCTGACAGGAAGTAGGGAGGTTCTGCTGGGAGGTGGCCCAGGGAACTCCATTTTCGACCCCGCTGGTTTGAGTGTTCCCAGCTAGGACACAAGAAAGGGGACTCTGTCTGTCCTAAAGAAACCCCTACTGGTGGCCCCTCAACAGGGGTGGCCAATGTGGCCTTCGGGGGAGGTAATCCCCCGGGACAGATCATAGACCATGTCATAATCTCCCTTTGTTGGGTGGTGAACTTAGAGGGTGAGTTGGTGATCCCAGAGGGTGGGAATCATCACTTCCACCAGGTGAGAGAGGAGGTGGTCCCAGTCACTGCTCTGAGGGATACCAGGGCTATCCGGACCATTGTTGTGGAAAGGCTAGTTTCCCCAGAGCAATACACCGGCCAGGTGTGTAGAGTGACTCTAGCCCGTGGGCAGGACTTTTTCTGCCCTATGCCTCTGGTGGCCCTAGGGTGGGGTAGGGAGGTGACCCAGAGAAAGGTCATAGCCAGTCCCCGGATGCCCAAAGACTGCATTCAGGGGAATGAGTTGCCCCCAGTGTCCTGGGAACAGGAGGGTGGCTGCCACAGATGCTTTAACAGTTCAGTTTTCTGGGGGTACCATTCCAAAGCTGAAGGTACAGGACCCCTGCAAGAGAGACAGGAGAAGGAAAGCCCACCCCTGTCCTCTGCTCAGCCTGAGGGTACACACTCTAAGTTGAGTGACCAGTCTCGGGATACCACCCCTGCACTGGTGGGAGGTGAAGTGGAAAAAAGGGTGCAAGGCACGTGGGGCTACTGCCCCTCACTTTTCAAAACCACAGAGGCTAGAGACCCCGGAATGGCCTGGGGCCTGGTTCTTGACACTGACAGTTGTCATAGGCCTCTGTTGGTTATTGTCCTTGTGGTCAGGCTTTTCCCTCAGTTAGGTACCGAAGACTGACCCAAGGAGTGGAATGGGCCACACTCTGCCTACTTGGATGCATCTGTGAGCAAGGTAAGGTTAAATGATGCACAGATGGAATCCACAGATAAGTAGAAGGGTTCGCCTTGGGTTAGTTCAATGGACCCTGACAGTATAGACAGAGGGATCCACCTGTGTTCAGAGAGGTGTAGAACCGTCAAGAGCCCCTGCAGTATTGGGCTATTGTCCAGGTTCTGTCGCCCTAAGCAGGGACGTCCAGCAGGATTTTGATTGGCCTACCCTGGCTTTAGGCTGTGAGGGAGTTGTGTTAGAAATTACGCTTTTTGCAGGGCTATCCCCAAACATTTTGCCTCTGATCTCCTGTTTTTGACTGTGTGCTGTGCTTCATTTTTGCTAGTTTTAGGACTCTGGACACTTTACCACTGCTGACCAGTGATAAAGTACAAGTGCTCCCTGTCTAAATTGTATTGGTGATTGGTTTTTCCATGAATGCCATATTTGATATACTAGTAAGTCCCTAGTAAAGTGCACTATGTGTGCCCAGGGCCTGTAAATCATATGCTACTAGTGGGCTTGCAGCACTGATTGTGCCACCCACATGAGTAGCCCTGTAAACATGTCTCAGACCTGCCACTGCATTGTCTGTGTTTGAAGATGTAAACTTCCATTTCGACCTGGCAAGTGCACCCACTTGCCAAGCCCAACCCTTCCCTTTTACTACATGTAAGTCACACCTAAAGTAGGCCCAGGGCAGCCCCGTGGGCAGGATGCAGTGGATTTAAAAGGTAGGACATGTACTGGTGTGTTTTACATATCCTGATAGTGAAATACAGCTAAATTTGTTTTTCACTATTGCAAGTCCTATCTCTCCCACAGGGTAACATGGGGATTGTCTTGAAATATCTTTTAAGCATTATTTCCCATTAGAAGCAGATAGAGATATGGAATTTGGGGCCTCAGAACTCACAATTTAAATATAAATCTTTTGTCAAAGTTGTTTTTTTAATTGTAAGTTTGAAGATGCCACTTTTAGAAAGTGGGCATTTTCTTCCTCGACCATTCTGTGCCTCTGCCTGTCAGCTGAATACACTCAGGGTGACAGTTGGGATGTTTGTGCACTCATTCTAGACAGTTACACAAAGGGAGCTGAGGTGTGGCCTGCACATTCTGATGGCCCATCACCAGGCTGATGGGTCTTTCTGAGCTAGAGTAGTGGGAGCGCTGACACTTGCACTGAATAGGGCTATGTCTGTCTTCACACAAAGCAGGCTTCAATCCCCTGAAGTATGCCAGAGCAGGGAAAGGCAGGGTCTTGAGCACTATAAAGACTTCTCTTTGAAGTTTGCCTTCAGAAAGAAGTATAAGTACTGGACCTCTGACACCACATAGTTAGAATCCTTCTGGACTGAGTAAATTCTGCCACGAAGAAGAGCTGGATGCTATAGGAGGGACTGCCACTCTGCCTGTTGCTTTTTTGTGCTGGCCAGTTGCTTACTGCTTCTGTCCTGGAAGAGAAAGAATTGGGCTTGGCTTTCTACATCCTGCTTCCAATAGTTTTCCAAAGGCTTGGACTGAGCTTGCCTCCTGTAAAGAAGTCTTAGGGACCTAAAAGACTTCATCTGCCAGTGCCTGGGCTCTTCTACTGAAAGTTCTAACTTGCCCAGTGGTGCCAACTCCAGTCCCTGGGCTCCCAGAAGTGCAAGCTGATGATCTGAAGGGGAAACTCCACGCATCAATGTGCCATGCTGGAAGAACTGGCAAAGTGCTTGTCTCGCTGCTGAAGAATTGATGCAGCACCTGTCCCGCAGCTTGACCATTGACACAGCGCTGTGTCTCGCAGCTGCAGAATCGACACAACACCTGTTTCACTGCAGTCCCATCAACACAGCGTATTTGGATTTTTCATGCATCGTCCCTGAACACCAATTTTTCAACGACCCTTCACCGCAATAAGGAACCAAGGCCACGTGTTCAGAAATCAACACATTGCCTTTCCTGTGAGGAAAGAATTGACGCATCGCCTCCCCTGCCAGTAAGGAACCAATCCATTGTGTCACCTGCGAGGAATGAAATGACACATCACCTCCCCTGCACACCTGCACAGTAAGGAACCAACGTATCACTTTGCTTTTCCATTGCCTTGCCTCTCCTGTGGCTCTCATCATCTTTGTCTTTGACACATCTCAGGTACTTTGTGCTAAAGAGATTCATCCATTGATTCCTATAGATTAAGACTTGCTTAAACTTTTAAAAAATAGATATTTTGACTTATGTATGTTGGATTGTTGTCATTTAGATCTTGTTTTACTCAGATAAATATTGGCTATTTTTCTAAACTGCCGCGGAGTCCTTTTGTGGTGTTTTCACTGTGTTACTGTGTGTGTGTGTGTGTGTACAAATAATTTGCACACTTTCTCTAATATAATCCTAACTGCTTGAGCCAAGCTACCAAAGGGGTGAGCAGGAGTTATCTTAGCTGTGTGACTCCCTTTCCCCGACTACTCGACTAGAATGAAGCTCCCTACTTGGACAGGGTGCAACCACTGCCAACTAGAGACCCCATTTCTAACACAGGGCTACAATCTTTGGCAATGGCCAACTACAAAAGAACGTACCTGTGGACAGTGGTGCAGAAGGCAGGAGTGCACAGGGTGCTTCTTATCAGACATTCTTAGCCGTGATGCAATTCTTATGCCTCTAATATTGTTTTATAAGATTCCTAAACAGCCTCCGCCAGCCTCATACACCACTACTCAGTCATTCAAGATGCTGCAGCTCCGCCGCCCAATCATCACATGTACAATTGCCTTAAATGGTCTATCCTCTTCATGTACTGCACAATCTGAGAGCAGCCCTAGGCTCCAGCATGTGTCAGCCACATCATCACACCCACAATTTCTTCTGTGAATGAAATCTCAGTTCTCCATATGGGAATGTACCTCACTGCCACTATCTAAGACTGCTTTAATCATCCCTATAACTTTCCCTGATGAAGCATGTGTGGACACTCCAAGACCTGGTAGTCCATAACGGACACTTATCCAATGCTAATGTAAACTTGTATATTTTTTGGTCTGGCATTAGCCAACATCTTTTGATTTTAGTAAAATTATATGTACCATATACTTATTTGAAGGGACTTTCAGTCAGCCCTCTTCATCCATTAGTCTTTTATTTTACATTCACATTTTCTTACCTTACCTACAGCACACAGCATGGGCAGTGGGTCAGCCTACTTCAGCATTGGCTCTAGTGACTGAGAGAAGGCTTCTGCTTTTTCAAAAGGAGCATTTCCACACCCACTTTGTGAGACCAAAAAGTATTTTTACTCTCTAATATTGGCAAGAGCCCTGCAGCTTCCAAAATAATGTTTTGTCAAAACTACAAAAAAAAAACTAAACAATCGACGCCAGACCACTTGGCTTCGCCAATGGTTGCTTCGTATGTTTTTTTCTAAAATAAGTTTGTTTTCTTCACGTGAAATGAAGACTGATACTCTACTTAAATTATAACCATCATCTAGCAAACTTTAACTGCCTCGCGAAGGAGTTGCCACGGATGGCGTACCAAAGAATGAAATCATGTATTTCAAATAAAGAAAACTCATTGCATGAACTTTGCTTTGGGTAAGGCATAGGAATTCAGATAACGCTAAAACACATGCAAGGAGAACTCTCTATGGGTACAATAAACATCACGCAGCAGTAAAGGAATTATTTAAACACAGGTAGCGTCTACTAAGATAATGCGTTGGCTTCATGTTTCGACAAATGCCAGTGGTGTCAGGGTATGTAATGTGACAACCAGAGAAAACCCGGTAAAGGTGAAATATCTTATGCAAAGAGTTACATAAGATGAAGCTTTCAGAGAAAAATCATCTGGTATTTTTCGAATTGGGTAGGCCCTGTCTCTGTCTCAAATGTTTTCAGTGTTGCATTTTTTGTGTCAGATTCATGTAGGAACTGGAGTGTATTTTAAAAAGATGGTTTTATACCATATACATACTTCAATATTTGTTTTATCAACCTCCGACAGACACTAGGCCGCCAGCTACAATTTGAATTTGTGGCTTTCAGATCCGTATACAGAGTTACATTGTTTATGCTTAAGACTGCCGAAGCGTTCCCGTTACCTTTGCTCGGTGCTGGCGTCCTTTGGCGTCGTGAATGTTCCTTCATGCCAGGCTGTGATTGGACCGTTCAACGAATCACATGACAATAAAATGCCAGTTCAACCACCCACCATCAGTGCTGTGCAATATGAAGGGCACAGAAACCGGAAGGAAGAGTTGCTGTCACATCATTCAGAAGCGACAGGAGGAGACCTCCTGTCCAAATGGCACGGTCAGGCAAGCATACCATTCCATCTGAGGGCATGAAACACATTTTGCTGATGACACCTGCAAACTGAAAGTAACTTGCTAGGCTCGAAGTACCTTATCCTTACCTAGTATTGAGTAAATTGTTTTGGCCCCCAGAACTCACAAATGTATTTTTCAGTATGGTTATTAAAGCCAGACGCATGAATCAAGGGTTGTATCGGGGACAATATATTTATAGAAAGAGAAAATGACTCTTATCTGTGTCAATATATATATATATATATATATATATATATATATATATTGAGTTCGGTAATTAAGAAACCAATCGCTGAATATTTCCATCTTATAACCATTCCTGTATTTATTTATGTTATTTATTTGTGGTTTTCAATAGTGCAGAAAATATACTCATAGCTGAATGCAGAAAAAGGTCAAAAACAACTATTCAACGTTGAGATGAATTAAATAATACAAGTAGGATCGAACATGAGAGTGGTTTAGGTTCTAGAACTTTTCACTGCAGGAACTCCATAGAAGTATGCAACATGCCAGTGTACTTACCTGTGTTGAACTCACGTCCTAACTGTGTTCCCTTTAAAGACAGGTTCATCTCTCCCTCACCCCATGCCCCTTGTTTTGTAATACCTTTTCTTTTCCAGACTTTTCAAGGGAGGGCTGAGTGATGGCAAACCGCCTCCGGGAAATTAAATGAAGAAATGAAACTAATGGGCGCGTCTCTATACACAAGCTAATCTTTTTTACCACAATTAAATTCGAGGTTTCAGAGTTCTGTACAATCAACCTGCAATATAATAGCATGTTTCCAACATAAAAGCAGAAAATGTGCACTGCAGCAAATGGAAAATGTGAATGGAATACTTGAGAACATGGTAAAATGTGATTAGAAAAAGGGCTCACACACTGACATAAAAATTTTGACATAATTTGAGAGTTTAGTGACTAAAAAATGAATGTCCTTCCTAGTAAAGAAGACTTTGTCAGGATGGTTGAGAGTGGATAGTGAAAAATTACAGCATGTAACCAGGCAGATTAAACAGAAGTGCCTCCTAAAGGCTGTAAAGCAGGTGTAGGTCTTTGGTGCATGATGAATAGCATTCCATACATTAGGAGCACAACCAGTAGATGGTTGAATCATTACACAAATGTTTTTTGAATGCCAGCTTCCCCAGGAGCAAGACCTCAGAACTTTGCAGGCAGTGGAGTCTTCCTGAAATTAACATTCCTGCACTAAATAGTTGAGTAAGTCAGTATGTATAATTTGTGGTGCCAGCAAGGCCAATTTGTAGGTGCACATGGCGTTGAGGTAGACATTTGAGCACGATGAAACCAGAGTGATTTACCATTAGAATGTATATTCTTGACCAGGGTTTCCAGAAAAGCTGTCAACTTATCACATTGGCCGATATCTGAAATTCTTCTAGATTAATTGTGATGTTGGTAAATTAAGTTTTCCTCCATAGATTTGTTTAGTTTTAATTAGATCATGGCCATCGTTTGTTCATCATCGCAGAAAAATAGCACTTGGGGCCATATGTACGAACACTTTTTTCCATAGACACAGAATGGGTAAAAACCTTTGCTACATCTGGCCCTTAGTTCTGACACAGAACGCTCCCATACTGTCACTGGTAAGTAATTCAACAGTATATATCATACAGAATCTACTTTCAGTTAAAAAACAGGCAAGTTGCCCTATCAACTGTAATTAGAGTACATTATGTCCAAAGATCATTTCAATTATTTCTGAAACATACCTGCAAAACCAAAATATCACAAAATCACAGAAAATGGTTGAATGGCCTTATCTCCTTTCCACAATCTCAACAACATTCATTGTCAGAAAAGGAAACTCTACACATCCTCACAGGAACTTGACATTGTCTGTCTTATCTTTTAGTGTGAATATTGAAGAGCAATTTCGACCTTGTACTTCACCAATGCCCCACAAAATCGTAGACTAGTTGTCATTAACAATGTCTTGGCCCAATTCCTTGTTCAACCCTTTTGTATTAATCAGTTGAGTCTTGGGTGAGTGTTACATCCCAAAATGTGCCTAATATTAGCAGCATTCAAATGAAAGGTTTTCAAGTATGGAAAATCTGGTGGATTTTGTAAGTATCCCACAGGAAAGCATCTTGTTCATTTAATTTGTTCCAAATTTAGCTTCATTTCAGTACACAGCTTGTGTGATTGTTCAGAAGCCTGAGAATAGCAAACACAAATGAAATCCTAACAATGAGGATTGTGTTGAGAGCTTAATATTTGACAATATTAACAGGAACATTCTCTGTGCTAAAAAATGGCAGAAATTGATAGTGCCATGGTCAATGCTTTAAATGGGCAGGTACTATCTGGTACTGAGTACCTGCACTTTCATGTTACAGGGTGAATACCTGCACTTCTCCGCACTGCTGCAATACATTTAATGGTAAAGTACCAGCACTTTCCAGAGCGTACAGGTACTCTGAATAGTGAGTACTTGCACCTCTATATTTCAGTTTAAATCACTGGATGAGGGGCAGTCTTTTAATGAATCATATGTTTAGGAAATACTCTAATATGCACTTTACATTCTGTGGGATATTCAACCCCTTTTCCACTTGACCTACATTTTAATTTGTCTTTTGTGTTCCCTATCACTTTTACCGCATGTCAAGTTGTCTTCTATGGCTCCCATCAGTACTTAAAAAAGAGAAGGTACCTTATCAAAAATAATTTACTGTTGTGTATTAGGTTTTTTGTTTCAGTCTTGTACATAATCTAACTTTAGAGAAATAATTTTGCAATATGTAGCTAATTTGTTGTAAAGTTCAATTTCATATTTAAATGGCTACCATATACATACATATATATATATTCACTGTAAAAAAACCAAAGGTTACAGGGAGTTATATTTAGGTTATGAATTTACTGGTACAAATCCATAGAAATTCAGCAGTTATAGTTGGAGTTAGTTTAAGACACTATAACTTGTGCTCTAAAGTAATTATAACTCACACCCTCAGCGTGCACGGTTTCCTTATCAAAAATGTTATTGCAAATAATGCAGTGATAATATCAAAGATGCTATAGAAGGTGTCATCAGTTATATAATATGTGGAGTAATTAGCTGTGCCTGGCGAAGGCACAAGTTATAGTTACCTTAAGGGGGGAGTTATAGTTACTTGAAATAACTCTAACTAGAACTGCTGAATTTCTATGGTTTTGTACAAGTAAATTTAGAATCTAACTATAACGTCCCTGTAACTGTAGGTTTTTCAGTGAATGTCTATGTTTTAAAAAAAAAGAAAGTAATTTTAATTACTATAAATTAATGCAACCACCGCCGTGTAGGGCCTTTTACCATGCATGGCGGGGTTGGCCGCAGGACCTGTCCAGGCCCTGCAGCCAAGCCCTTATAATCACGCAACCCCGCGCACTGCCTTTGGCCATGAGCAGCTGGGGGTGGCCACAGGGCCTGTCTCTGGATCTGTGGGTGGGTTTGTGAGTGTCTGAGTGGGACTGAAAGTGGGTGTGTGAGTCTATGAGTAGGTGCATGAGTATCTGAGTGGGTGTGTGAGTGGGCGCATGAGTCTCTGAGTGCATGCATGAGTGAATGAATTAGTGTATGAATGAGCCTGTGAATGTTTTTTTTTTTTTTTTTTTGCTTATTAGCAAATGTTCAAGAATACTCCAGACTAATCCCGAATATTCCATGAATATCACTCATGGTGAAAAAAAAACATTTGAAACCCATAATTTGACCCTCAAACATCCCTATATCACACATCCTGGGGTCAGGATACCTCATGCTACTTTTCATTTTGTATTTCAGACCCAGGGACTGTGTCCTTGGACCTTAAAATGGTGGCTGCAATGTTCTGTTCAGGTTGTGGCCAGCCAATTACAGCACTTCTATTCACAAATATTTGCAAATTATTTGTGACCTCAGATAAATACATTTGGATTTTCTTTAATTTCACATAAACTACTAAATGGATTTACACCAAATAACTAAAAGCACACTCTGCGGAACAAAATCTAGCTCTCTGCTAAACTGATGAAAAAACGATGGATTAAACCTAGATCTGTTACTGGGGGTGAATGTTTGATTTGTTCCGCATTCCGTCCATCATCTGTTCTTTTTGCTCATTTCCAGGGAGGCATGGAATTTATAACTCTTTGTTGTGTGTGACCGAAACTGTCTGGTGTGATCCGCATCAACGAGCACTAGACTTTGTGCCCGATCGCCTGGGTGCGACTCTGATTGACGTTTACCTGACGGGGTGCCTCTCTGTTCCAAGATGCTCCCCTTCTACATTTCCCTTCATTGTTAGTTTCCTATGGGACCTCATTGTGGTGAACTACCTGTTCTTTCCCCACCCGGCCCAAAATGACATTGTGTTGCCAGGTAGTATTGCCCGTACCGGGCCTGGGTGGTGAGAGTAATTGACTGGACTGAAGGAACGTTTCAGAGAGCGAATGGAAGTGGGTTAAGAGACTGCACGACCTTCTCCCCCGATGCTCAGCAGAACTGGGCTGGTGCCTGAAGGCACATTACGGAATCCTTGGATTAAACAAACTATTGCCCCAGCCGCTTCTACTTCGCTACCTGGGTGTGAACTTCCCCAGTGGTGGCCAACTGCCTCCTAATCAATCCTGCTACCTACCCCCCCTTCTCCCTTCTCCCCTGTTATCCTGCCTAAGTGTGACCCTGGCCTCTATCAGCCTTGTATAAGGGGAGAGGGTGATTTCTCTCCAACCCGTGGGTGTGGTGTAGTGGGGGTGAGTTGGAGGGTGGAGCAGTGCTTGGGCAAAGGGGGCTGCATTGTGCTATGAATTGACCTGCCAGATATCAGTTGCACCGCATTACGGTGCTGCATGCCTGTATGTGTAAGTGTGTTCCATACAAACCTGCCTGATATCTGGGGCACCATGTATCAGTGCTGAGTGAGTGCATGTGTGTTTGAGTGACTGCCTGAGGACCGCCTGTTAGTGATTACATCGGCAGATGGTGTTGCTTTACACATTAATTTCTTGCCAACAGAGTACTATGTTTGACATTGGTTTTACCCGTGCGCCTTGGCCCACAGTGCTGCTTAAAAGTGTTGTCATTATCTCTGTGTGCCCATTTCTGATACTGCTGAAGTCTGGGTTGCACCCTAAACTGTGTGATATTGCATTATAATAATTGGCAGGGTGGGCCTAGGGTTGACAACTTTACGCACCGCATAAAGGTGCTAGGGGGGGTAATGTAGCATCTCTCCCCAGTGTGAATATTACTAATGTCATTTTAACCTGTGTTTGGGCCTAGTACTGCTAGTAGTATCTCCGAGTGTGATATATACCCAGAGGTTCACAATGTTCATATTGTGTTAATTGATGTGTGTGTTGAATACAATCTTCATTTACATACCACACGTGAAGTTTCATTTGTGACACTCAGGTGGTCATTCCGACTTCGGCGGTCTTTTCCTTAGACCGCTGAAGTCGCGGGCGCCAGAAGACCGGATATTTTATGAGTACTGAAGGATTTCCACCACAATTTGGGCGGAAATACTCAAGTAGTCGTGCTGGCGGTTGGAGGCGCAGAGGTGGTTCCACCACCGGCCCCGCCCCATCAGTAGGACACCGCCCACCATATTACAACCTGTAATACGGCCTGACGGTGTCGTGATGGCAGGGCGCTGCCGGCGTTGGGAGTGCTGGGTCCTTCGCCTCAGGGAAGAGCACCTCGTCGGACGAGGTAATTGTCCTCCGCAAGGGCAGGGGGGTGCGGTGTGTGAATGGATGTGTGTGTATGCGGGTAATTAATGTGGGGGTGGGAGTAGAGTGTTTGTGCATTCGTGTGTGTCTGTGTGTGTCTGTGTTATTGGTGATGCATGTGTGGGTGAATGTGAATGCTGGGACGGGGTGCGTGAGTGCATGCATGTTGACAGGGGTGGGGGTTGTGTGTGTATGTATGTTGAGAAAAGGAGGGGGCGGGGGATGGAGGGTGTATGCGTGTCAATGTGGGTGAATGTAGTGAGTGTGTGTGTGAGTGGGGGTGTTGTGCGTGTATGTGTGTATAGATTTGGGGGGGTTGTGTGTGTGTGTGTGTGGGACTTACGTATAACAGTGTCTGGCTCAAAGTAGGGTCTGTGGTTGGCAGTCATGTTACCTCCCTGTCCAAGCAAGGACCCTCACTCTAGTCAGGGTAAAGGAGAATCACCCTCAGTTCACCCCCTTGGTAGCTTGGCACGAGCAGGGAGGATTAACTTCAGAAGCAATGTTTAAAGTATTTGTACCAACACACACAGTAATACAGTGAACCATTACAAAATGAAACAACACAGGTTTAGTAAAATAGGTAATATTTATCTAAGCAAAACAAGACCAAAACAACAAACATCCAACATACACAAGTCAAGATATGACTTTACAAAGAAAAAGAGTCTTAACCCTTATAAAACAGTGAGAATGCTGTTGCTACACAGAGTACCTGGTTAGCGTAAAAAATAAAGCCGAACAGGTGAGCATGCGTCGGAAAAAGTCAGCGATGCATCGATTCCTTACTCGCAAGTGAGGTCGTGCGTTGTTTCCTTCTCCCGTCGGGTCGACGATGCATAATTTTTCTCCCGTAAGAGAGTGATGCATCGATTTCTGGACGGGGCATCTCGGATCCACGCAGAGTCAGGTTGACTTGGACGCCCAGGGACGATGCGTGAAAAATCCGGTCGCACGGTATCAGGAAACTGAGCTGCGTGGGGTTTGCGTCATTATCAGCCTCCCTTAGCAGGTTTTGCGTGTCATTTCTCCAACTGCAATGCGTTGATCTTCCAGCCGTGATGCAGGTGGAGCATTGATTTCAGCCACGAAGCCAGCGGCGCGTCATTTATCAGCCGCATCACGGAAGGTGCGTCGACAATGTCCCCGCACAGCGGTCTATGCATGGATTTTCAGTCCTTGTCTGCCCACTTCACCTTTCAAGGTCCTAGGAACTGGATAGGGCACCACACGACAGGGAAGGAGTTTCAGCAGAGTCCAGGTGCTGGCAGGGGAAGTCTTTGATGGCCCTGAGACTTCAACAACAGGAGGCCAGCTCAATTCAAGCTCTTCGAGATTCTCCTTAATCAGGAATGCACAACAAGGTCCAGTCTTTGCCCCCTTTCACAGGCAGAAGCAGCAACTGCAGGATAGCCCAACAAAGCACAGTCTCAGGCAGGGGCACACTTCACAGCTCTTCTCCTTGGCAGAGGTTCCTCTTGATTCCAGAAGTGATCTGATTTTCAGGGGTTTTGGGTGCTTTTATACCCTTTTCTGCCTTTGCAGTAGATCTACTTCAAGGAGAAGCCTCTGTTGTTTTCAAGATTCTGCCTTGCCCAGGCCATGCCCAAGACACACACTAGGGGGTTGGAGACTGCATTGTGTGAGGGCAGGCACAGCCCTTTCAGGTGTAAGTGGCCACTCCTCCCCTCAGCCCAGATGGCCCATCAGGATATGCAGGCTACACCCCAGCTCCCTTTGTGCCACTGTCTAGAGGATAGATGCAAACAGCCCAACTGTCAAAGTGACCCATACAGGGAATCCACAAACAAGCAGAGTCACAGAATGGTTTAAGCAAGGAAATGCCTACTTTCTAAAAGTGGCATTTTCAAGCACACAATCTAAAAACCAACTTCACTAAAGATGTATTTTCAAAATGTGAGTTCAGGGACCCCAAACTCCACATGTCTGCTCCCAAAAGGAACTGCTCTTTAATAATATTTAAAGGCAGCCCCCATGTTAACCTATGAGAGCTATAGGCCTTGCAACAGTGAAAACTGAATTTGGCAGTATTTCACTGTCAAGCCATGTAAAACACAAAAGTACATGTCCCACCTTTAACATATACTGCACCCTGCCCATGGGGCTACCTAGGGCCTACCTTAGGGGTGCCTTACATGTAAAAAAGGAAGGTTTAGGCCTGGCAAGTGGGTACACTTGCCAAGTCGAATTGGCAGTTTAAAACTGCACACACAGACACTGCAGTGGCAGGTCTGAGCCATGTTTACAGGGCTACTTATGTGGGTGGCACAATCCAATCAGTGCTGCAGGCCCACTAGTAGTATTTGATTTATAGGCCCAGGGCACCTCTAGTACACTGTACAAGGGATTTACTAGTAAATCATATATGCCAATCGTGGAAAGTCAATTGCACATACATTTTACATAGGAGCATTTGCACTTTAGCACTGGATAGCAGAGTCCAGCATACATCAACAACCTGGGAAACAGAGGCAAAAAAGTTAGGGGAGACCACACCAAGGATGCCAAGTCTAACACTGCGACACTGTTTGCGATTCCCAAATAGGTCACAAGGATCCTTAAAGGAAAATGGGATGCATTTAAAAAAAAAAAAAAAATCTTTTAGTTTTTTTAGAGTAGGCAGTGGTCCATGGGACCACTGTCTGCTCAGAATTTTTTTTGGTGCCCCTATTCTTCCAGTTTGTGAATGGCTTACCACCAACTTGAAGTTGGTGGTAACTGAGAATGTTTTGCAACTGTATTCCCGGTTGCAAAACATTCCATGCGACTTGATATTATTAGGAAGGGACTCGCTTGGCACACCCCTTCCTAATAGTGACTTGCAAACCCTATTTTGTTAGTCAGTAATAGGTTACCAACTCACAAAATAGGGTTTGGACATGCTAGGGTCTGTCTTCGCAGTTACAAACTGGCTGAATCTCTGTTTTCGGTAGTACATCAGGCCCTAAGCCCCTAACCCAGAAAACAAGGGAAGTGTCCTTAAAAACAACATGGCTGTCTTTAACTTTTTAAAGGCAGTCATTATCAATCACATAGGGGGTCATTCTAACTCTGGCAGGCGGCGGAGGCCGCCCGCCAGAGTTCCCCCCTCCAGAATACCGCACCGCGGTCAGAAGACCGCTGCGGTTATTCTGTGTTTCCTGCTGGGCTGGCGGGCGACCGCCAGAAGGACGCCCGCCAGCCCAGCGGGAAACCCCCTTCCCACGAGGAAGCCGGCTCCGAATGGAGCCGGCGGAGTGGGAAGGTGCGACGGGTGCAGTTGCACCCGTCGCGAATTTCAGTGTCTGCTAAGCAGACACTGAAATTCTTTGTGGGGCCCTCTTACGGGGGCCCCTGCAGTGCCCATGCCATTGGCATTGGCACTGCAGGGGCCCCCAGGGGCCCCACGACACCCCATACCGCCATCCTGTTCCTTGCGGGCGAACCGCCAGGAACAGGATGGCGGTATGGGGTGTCTGAATCCCCATGGCGGCGCAGCAAGCTGCGCCGCCATGGAGGATTCAGCAGGGCAGCGGAAAACCGACGGGAGACCGCCGGTTTTCCTGTTCTGACCGCGGCCAAACCGCCGCGGTCAGAATGCCCTGCGGGGCACCGCCAGCGTGTTGGCGGTGCTCCCGCCGACCCTAGCCCCGGCGGTCAAGGACCGCCGGGGTCAGAATGACCCCCATAATGCCTTGTCACCACTAGGTAGGTACTTTCGCAAAATTACGGCAACAACAGATATCACTAAGTTAAAATACCTCATAAGTTATAAAATACATACCCTACTTAATTATACCTAAAACGATCATCTACACATCATACTCTATATTCCTGTCAAATTTCATTAAAATCCATTCAGCCATTTTCCTGGTACACATGAGGGCAAAGTCTGGAAAATGCATTGGAGTCAAAAAACATTTTTTGGGAAGTTTTGTGAAGATTCATCCAGTGGCACCAAAGTTATCAGTAAACTGGCCAGAGTATGTGCATGTTACATATGCGGGGCAACTGACTCCTTTGGATAAACCCGGGTGGCTCACTACATCCCTTCCCAACTCGGTATCAAAGCTCATCCTTAAGTGTGGTACACAAAGTCCTTGAGCCACTGACTTGCTAGGGGATTTGGGCGGTGTGATGCTATTAATTGTGTTTGACCAATGACTTTGTGTTTCACCGCTGCGCATATTAGTTGCTCAATGTTCACCAGTAGCACATTACATGTTTTGTTCAGTTTAGCTGCCTTTTGGCTTTAACATGGAGTTAGCCATTACATGTTGTATTCAGTTCAGCTGCCTATTGGCTTTGACATGATATTAGACACTACATTTTGTATTCAGCTCAGCTGCCTATTGGCTTTGACATGGCATTAGACACTACATTTTGATATTTAGGTTAGCTGCCTATTGGCTTTGACATGACACTAGACATTACATTTGATATTTAGGTTAGCTGCCTATTGGCTTTAACGTGGAGTTAGACATTGCAGTTGAGACATCGCAGATGTCTGTATTCTTCCAAGCTGTGTTTTTCCACAAGATGAAACCACGCTGTTTTCTTCACACCAGACCTTAGCTGATAAGAGCACGTAGATTTTGTGTTTACCTCGCAATCCAGTCTGAGAGCGGAATGGCTCAGGAGAACTGGCCATTCTCCAAGGTCGTTCAGATCTCACACTGAGTTTGCTTTTAAGGATGACTCTGGGCTACAGTGAGTTGGATTCGAATCTGCTTGACTTCAGGCTGGAGCTAGACGTCAGTTGCCAGTCTCCCATTTGGGTAGATAATCTCTTTCTCGCAGTTGACCGGAGTCATCAACTTGCAGACCCCAGAAAGATGAAGCTGAGTTAGGCCCTACCGCCTTGCCCATACGGTGATGAATTTGACTTTTATGCTTTGCTTTGCAGTTAGGTTATATATTTGCTGTGTACATTGCAACTGAGAAGTACTGTGATATATTTTGCTTTCATTGCTGCGACTACTTAACGTGTGCTTGAAATCTACTAATTTCGTCTCTCAAGAACTTGTGGGTTGGGGAGAATTAACAACAATAAAGGTCTTCTTTGAACTCAGAAGTGCATTCCAGAGAGGTTTTGTAAGCTCCGATAGGAGATATGTAGGAAAGCAGAACAGGCGGAGGGCATACCGCTGATGGTGTGAGTGGTTCTTAACCCTGCGGGAGCCATGGCCAACATTATTTCTCTTCTCACTGGCAGTTAGTTCTGGGGCATTGTTGTTTGGTGGTGCCTCTTGGGTAACTCCATCGGTGACGGGGATGTCACCAGCGCTGGGTTCCTCACTTGTGTCCCTCACTAGTGACTCGGGGAGATCCACTTTCCATAACCATGAGATGTTTCTGGTTACTAGTTGCTTCCTTTCTGTGAAGTGATCATGGTGCCCGCCACTCTGACCACTGTCCATATACAAGGCTCAAAAGCTGTAAAACTTCCATCCAGGCCTCCGGTCTTTGATGATACCGGGTCTGATGTGTCGAGACTTTGCTTGCCTCTTCAGACTTGTGCGTGCGTTGTTCTCTGTACGATGTGCTTGGATGCCTTCAGGATCATAGGGTGGTGGTAACCAATTGGGTGAATGGGAATTGTGGTGGTCATTACAACCCTGGCGGTCGGTGTTAAAGCGCCAACAGGCCGGTGGTAAAAAAAATGGAATCACGACCGTGGCGGAAACCGCCAACATAGACAGCCACTTTAACACTCCGACTGCCACGGCGGTACAAACAAACACCGCGGCGGTAACCGCCAACAGACAGGCGGAAGACAATGTACCGCCCACACTATTACAAAGCACCAATCCGCCAGCTTTTCCGGGGCGGTACCAACACCATCAAAAGCACAGTGGAAACAGTACACAGAAGGGAAACCACTCACCTCTCGACACCCAAGGAAGAACTAGGACGCCATGGAGCCCGAATTGCAGATCCTAGCAATGTTGCTGTATCTATTAATACACCATGAAGTGGAAAGAAGGCGGCGACGACAACAGTGAGTACTGCACCTAGCACACAGGGGAAGGGAGGAGGGAAAAGAGAGTGACACACCCACATGGCACGCAACACCTCCACCCCCCCACCCACAACAACATACACACACAATGTACCGCCCACATTATTACAACAGTCCAATCCACCACCTTTTCCGGGGCGGATTCACCGCGAACAAAAACACGGCGGAAACAGGACTTGGAAGGGAAAATGCTCACCTCAAAACACCCCACGAGGAACTCGGACGCTATGGAACCCGAACTCCAGATTCTCCCAGTCTTTGTCTTCCTGCTCCTCTACCAGGAACATCAAAGGCGGAGATCACGGCACCTACGACACAGGGGAGTGGGGAGGGAAAAAAGAGTGACACACACACGCAACACCCCCACCCCCACCCCCACCCTTACCCACTACAACACACACACAAGTACATGTTGATACATTACATTTAAAAAAAAACAACCCCCCCGGAAGAATGCAAGGACAAAAGGAAATGAGTTGAACGTTTGTAATCTTTTAAAATACAGTAATCAAAAAAAATAAATATATATATATATATATATATATATATATATACACTATAAACAAATATATACACCAAAGATACAAGTCCAAGGTATTCCACCATTAAAGTCCGTGGACCACTGGGCCCAAAATGCATGGGTGAGGCCCACACTCAAAACCCGATCAAAATGGAGAGAACACTGCTGGGGCATCAGATAGAAATACAACAGGCACCTCAGGGGGAAGGGAAGGGGGGCACCTCAGCCGGATGAATGCACAACGCCAGATCCTCAAGGGGGCTCCATGCCCACCGCTTTATCCTGGGGAGTGCAAAGCCACAGTCTCACAAGTCTTTACAGTGGGTGGTTTGCCCACTGCTTTATCCTGGGAAATGCAAAGCCACAGTCTCACAAGTCTTTACACTGGGTGGTTTGCCCACTGCTTTATCCTGGGGAGTACAAAGCCACAGTCTCTCAAGTCTTTACAGTGGGTGGTTTGCCCACTGCTTTATCCTGGGGAGTGCAAAGCCACAGTCTCACAAGTCTCTCATGTGGGTGGTTTGCCCACTGCTTTATCCTGGGGAGTGCAAAGCCACAGTCTCTCAAGTGGATAACAGTCTCCACTGGTTCTGGAGGGGGCTTTGTGCCCAGAGTGCTTCATCCTGCCAAGGACTGAGGTAGTGGATGCCTTTCTCCACTGGTTCTGGAGGGGGCTTTGTGCCCAGAGTGCTTCATCCTGCCAAGGACAGAGGTAGTGGATGTGATACTCCACTGGTTCTGGAGGGGGCTTTGTGCCCATAGTGCTTCATCCTGCTTGTGGCGGCGTCAGTAGCGTTGGAGCTTTTGGCGCTCATTGGCCTGCGGTGCTTGTGGCGGCGGTGTCCTGTGCAGCGGTGCTTGTGGCGGCGGTGTCCTTGGCAGCGGTGCTTGTGGCCGCGGTGTCCTGTGCAGCGGTGCTTGTGGCAGCGGTGTCCTATGCAGCGGTGCTTGTGGCGGCGGTGTCCTGTGCAGCGGTGCTTGTGGCAGTGGTGTCCTATGCAGCGGTGCTTGTGGCGCCGGTGTCCTTGGCAGCGGTGCTTGTGGTGGCGGTGTCATTGGCAGCGGTGCTTGTTGCGGCGGTGTCCTTGGCAGCGGTGCTTGTGGCGGCGGTGCCCTTGGCAGCGGTGCTTGTGGCGGCGGGCAGCGGTGTCCTTGGCAGCGATGCTTGTGACGGCGGTGTCCTTGGCAGCGGTGCTTGTGGCAGCGGTGTCCTTGGCAGCGGTGCTTGTGGTGGCGGTGTCCTTGGCAGCGGTGCTTGTGGCGGCAGTGTCCTTGGCAGTGGTGCTTGTGGCGGCAGTGTCCTTGGCAGCAGTGCTTGTGGCTGCGGTGTCCTTGGCAGCAGTGCTTGTGGCGGTCTTGTCCGCCGTGCAGGTTTTCGGCAACTTGCCTGTTTTTCTGTGCCCCTTCCCCACCTTGGATGGTGGCGCAGCTGTCTTCCCACTCCCAACTGTACTCCTGGGAGAGTCTTTGGTGGTAGATGTTTTGCCTCTCTCCCACCGGGCAGTGGCCAACTTTTTATGCTTTTGAGGTGGGGGACTGTCCGTTGTCTGACTCCTTGGCACACTGGCTGCCCTGCTGCTTGGCGCACTCCAGAAGCCGGTTACTGCTGGCACCATTCTGCCCGCAGATGTTGTGCCTGAGGTGCTCGGTTGGGACCTGGAAAGGCAGGCCCTAGGGGACTGAAGGGGTGGGGGAGGTGAGGGGAAGAGGTCAAAGTTGGACAGGAAAAGTTTTTTGGACACACTGGAACGGGTAGATGGTGGGTGTTTGGGAGTGGAGGAAGAGGTAGTGGTTGTAGGAGGTGTACGTTTGCTGACTTTGGGTGAAGGTGCATGGGCTGGAGGCTGTCGTGAGGTGGATGGCTGTTGGGTGGGTGTGTGGCTGCGTTTGTGTGCCTTGGGAGGTGGGATCACAGACACACTGGGAGAGGACACGGGATGTGTGAATGGTAGTGGGGGTGGTGAGTGCAAGTGAGCGGGGTGTGGTGATGGGTGTGCTGGTGATGGACGTAGTGGCTGAAGATGTAGTGCATGCAGGTGTGAGTGGAGACGAGACAGTGAGGGAGGAGGGAGACGAGGAGGAGGGGGACACAGTGGAGGCAGTGGCTGTTGGTATGTCTGCATGGGTATGATGCTTGTGTGAGTGCCTGTGGGATGTGTGGTGCTTATGTTTGCCTGAGCTTCCCTTGTGTGTTGAGGTGTGTGCATGCTGGTCAGATGGTGTGCTTGGGGTAGGCTTAGGTACAGGTGTTTGGGTCTGGGTGGAGGAAGTTGGAGGGGGGAGGCTGGAAACAGGGACAATGGCTGCCATCAGTGCTGAGGCCAGAGTCTGAAAAGCTCGCTATTGGGCTGCCTGACCAGAATGAATGCCCTCCAGGTATGCATTGGTCTGTTGCAACTGTCTCTCTACACCCTGGATGGCATTCAAAATGGTAGACTGCCCAACAGTGAGGGACCTGAGGAGGTCAATGGCCTCCTCACTGAGGGCAGCAGGGCTGACAGGCGCAAGGGCTGAGATGCCTGGGGTGAAGGAGATGCCCACCCTCCTGGGTGAGCGGCCACGAGGCACCTGCTGAGGGGCTGCTGGGAGGGCGGTGCTGGTAGGGGGGGTGGCGGCTGTACATGTAGATGGAGTGGGCATAGAGGGGCCCGCCACCGCAAGGGAGCTCTCATCAGAGGAGGAGTCCGTGTCGCTGGTTTCAGCTCCTGTCCCCGCCGTGGAGCTCCCCTCGCCCTCCGTCCCACTGGTGAATTCTGACTCCGTTGTGTCGCCCTCCAGGGCCATGTGGGATGCGGCTCCCTCCTGCTCTGGTGGCACAGCTCCTCTCCCTGATGATGCTAATGCACACAAGAACAGGGAGACCGCAAAAAGGGGGGGGAAGACAGAAGAAAGACATTTTGAGTGCATGCAATACCGCTACCGTTGGCGGACACTACATACACTGTAATTAATCACAGGGACATGGGGTACAAGGCCTATGCCCGATTGCTGCACAAATGGAAGTCACAGAAGCCTGACTTTGTGTAGTTGGCTCTGAACACAGGTGGGGTGGGGTGCCACATGGCCAGCCTTACGAAGGGACCTTGCCTACTAAACTCGCCCTGGCCTAGGGGAACCCACAGCCCACTTCCCCCACCCAGACACCTCCAATGCACGCTGAATCAGCAGAATGAGAGTGTACTCACCCCCTTGTGGCTGCTGTGATGCCCTCAAGCGCCCATCCAACTCTGGATATGCCACCGCCAGGATCCGGAACATCAGGGGGGTCATGGTACGACGGGCACCCCTCCCACGTTGGAAGGCCATCCCCAGCTGGGCCTCCGCCGTCTGCTTGCTCCAGCGGCGAATGTTCTCCCACCTTTTACGGCAGTGGGTGCTCCGTCTGTGGTGGACCGCCAGGGTCCGGACTTCCTTGACGATGGCACGCCAAATATCCTTCTTCTGGTGGGCGCTGACCTACAGGAATAGTACAGGGGAAAAGGAGAATGTATAACCGTCCGCACCATCACAGTCATTGGCCCCCATCCCTACCCTTGCCATGACGCACATGCACTCACCGTTGTTTCATGCATGCCTTATTCCCCCCCCCATCTTTCATCCACACCACTCCACACAGGCATTGCCCATTCAGCATGCTCACAGTGTACTTACCTGTTTGTCTGGAGGACCATAGAGTAGCGTGTACTGGGGGAGGACCCCCTCCACTAGTTTCTCCAACTCCTCTGTGCTGAAGGCAGGTGCCCTTTCCCCATACACATGAGCCATTGTCTCTTCCAGACTGAGGTCACAGCAGCACTTGCAGTGTAGGTCCTCTCCTGTCGAAGATCAGGTATCAAGTGATTGAACAGAGAGAAAATGGCGATCACGTCCGTGGCGGCGGGTCCGTCACTGCCGGCTTACATCGTCATTGGCTCCTGGGACCCATAGGGTTCAATGTTAACCAATGCAGGATTGCGCCGCGGTCTTCGACCGCCTACTGCGACGGTGTACAACGCCAGCGCAGTTACCTTATATCCCCTTGTCCCACATTACAGGTCAGGCAGCCGCCATTTCAGGGGGCCACATGGCATTAATTTTAACTGCGTCACACATATCTAGGCCTTGCATACACACTAATACAGGCACATAGCAGTTTAAAAAAATTGTGGAATCAAGTCCTGTTTACGTACCTCAGTGTTGGTTGACTCTCTGCTCGCTGTTCTCCTCCATAGAGCACGTCTGCTGGAGCAGTTGAGGAGATGGCGGCATCCTCCGGTGTACGGACCGCTGGTGGACCTGTCGACAATGGAGGAGCGACATGTAATTGTCACCTACAGACTTGATCGTACCACAATCCTGGAACTGTGTGCCCAGTTGGAGCTAGACCTGATGTCAGCTATCCGCAATCCCACAGGAATCCCCCCTCTAGTGCAGGTGCTGTCAGTACTCCATTTCCTGGCAAGTGGGTCTTTTCACACTACACTGGCCATAGCATCAGGGATGTCCCTGCCTATGTTCTCTAACGTGTTGTCCAAAGTGTTGTCTGCCCTACTGAAACACATGCGCAGCTACATCGTGTTCCCTCAGGTGGAGGATTTGCCTACAGTGAAAGGTGACTTCTATGCCCTGGGACATATCCCCAACATCATTGGTGCCATTGATGGGACACATGTGGCCTTGGTACCCCCCGCAGGAGTGAACAGGTGTACAGAAACCGGAAGAGTTACCATTCGATGAATGTGCAGATGGTGTGTTTGGCTGGCCAGTACATCTCACATGTGAACGCCAAGTTTCCAGGCTCAGTGCATGACGCTTACATTCTGAGGAATAGCAGCATCCGTTATGTGATGGGGTAACTCCAGAGGCACCGTGTGTGGCTATTAGGTGAGGACATGGCCCCTATACAGTGTGACTAGGTGTCTGGGTCTGGGGATGTCACTAAGAGTTAGTGTGTGTCTAACAGTTGTCCCTCGACATTTGCAGGTGACTCTGGTTACCCCAAATTGTCACGGCTACTGACCCCAGTGAGGAACGCTACAATGAGGCAAATGGGTGAACTAGGAGGATTATAGAAAGAACCTTCGGCCTCCTGAAGGCCAGGTTCCGGTGCCTCCATATGACAGGTGGTTCCCTATTCTACTCACCAAAGAAGGTGTGCCAGATCATTGTGCCCTGCTGTGTGCTTCACAATTTGGCTTTGCGACGACAGGTGCCTTTTCTGCTGGAGGATGGTCCAGATGGAGGTGTTGTGGCAGCTGTGGAGCCTGTGGACAGTGAAGACGAGGAAGCAGAAGAAGAGGACATAGACAACAGAAACATGGTGATCCAGCAATACTTCCAGTGAGACACAGGTAAGAAGACATCACTGCCTCCTACATCTGATACCCTTGTTCTACCTCTCATCTGTCTGTCACTTTCACCCAGTGTATGGACCCTGATTTGTTACTTTCCCTTTCAATTTCACAGATGTGGGTCTCACTGTGTGACATCTGCTTTGCTTCCACATGGACTAGAGCTGTGTGACATAGGTATGTTGACAATACATAGGATATAGCATTTTTCCAGTTATTGCAAATACACATTTTTGAAAGCACAGACTGACTCCAGATAGTTTTGTGATTTAAGGGTGTTTATTTAAGTGCTAAATAGTGGAGGGGGTTGTAAAATGGTCAGGGGTGATGGTGGAGGAATGTCCATGGCAGAGTCCAGTCTATTAGTCTCACAGGTGCATTGTCCAAAGGGGCATAGGAAGTGGAGCTGGGGCAGTTTAAGGATGGACAGGGTGACAAAGTGGGACAAAAGGATGACAATCAGGGTGGCCTCATTTCTTGGCGGTGGTCTTGGCATTGTTCTCTGTCTTTGTCCTGGATCTCATGGACCGTTTGCGGGGTGGTTCTCCATCTGAAGGGGTGGGGTGCTGGTGTCGTGGTCCTGTGGCGGTGCCTCCTGTCCACTAGCGCCGGCGGAGGTGGTGGGCAGTTCGTCGTCCAGGCTAGTGTCAGGGGCCCCTTGTTGTGCCACAGTGTCCCTCCTGGTGTTGACGAGTTCCTTCAGCACCCCTACAGTGGTGCCCAGGGTGGTATTGATGGCTTTGAGTTCCTCCCTGAACCCCAAATACTGTTGCTCCTGCAGCCGCTGGGTCTCCTGAAACTTGGCCAGTACCGTTGCCATCGTCTCCTGGGAATGGTGGTAGGCTCCCATGATGTTGGAGAGGGCCTAGTGGAGAGTGGGTTCCCTGGGCCTGTCCTCCCCCTGTCGCACAGCAGCCCTCCCAGTTCCTCTGTGTTCCTGGGCCTCTGTACCCTGAACCGTGTGCCCACTACCGCTGCCCCCAGGTCCCTGGTGTTGTTGGGGTGGTGGGTTAGCCTGGGTTCCCTGTAGTGATGGACACACTGCTGCTTGACGTGTCCTGGGGACAGAGGTATGGGCTCGCTGGGTGGTGATGTGCTGGTGTTTCCAGAGGGGGGAGGCTCTGTGGTGGCATGTGCCAGTGTGAGGGGAACCGACTGTCCCGAGGTCCCAGATGGGCCGGGCTGGTCATCTTGATCCAGTTGGACAGAGCTGCTGTCATCACTGTGGGCCTCTTCTGTGGGTGGAGTGGACATGTCTGGACCCTCCTGTATGGTGATGTTGGGTAGGGGTCCTGCAGCGGTGTAAAGGCATGATTATTGCATCTGTGTGTGCCATGGTGTGCAATGGGTGGGTGACCCTGTACCACAGTGCTTGCATTCTTGTGTGGGACCTTGTGTGATAATTGTTTAGGGAGGTGTGTGGGTATGTGCAGTGGCCATGCATTGGTGATGGGTGTCCATGATTTGGTGTTGCATGCAGGGCTTGGGGTTGGGATGGGTGGTTTGTGATAGTGGGACATCTGTGAGGAGTTGGAGTGATGGGGTGAGGGCGAGGGTGGGGGTATGTGATGGCATGCAGGTAGGGTGGGGATGAAGTAGTAAAGATTTGCCTTACCAGAGTCCATTCCTCAGGCTCTCAGGATGCAGTATAGCCAAGACCTGCTCCTCCCATGTTGTTAGTTCTGGGGGAGGATGTGGGGGTCCGCCACCAGTCCTCTGAACTGCAATCTGGTGACTTGAGACCACGGAACGTACCTTCCCCCGTAGGTCGTTCCACCTCTTCCTGATGTCATCCCGTGCTCTTGGGTGCTGTCCCACTGCGTTGACCCTGTCCACGATTCTGCACCATAGCTCCTTCTTCCTAGCTATGGTGGTGTGCTGCACCTGGGATCCGAATAGCTGTGGCTTTACCCGGATGATTTCCTCCACCATGACCCTGAGATCCTCCTCAGAAAACCTGGGGTGTCTTTGCGGTGCCATGGGGTGGTGTGGGTGATGTGTGGGGTGGTGTGTGTTGTGATGTGTGGGGTGATGTTTAGGGGTGTGTGGTGTTTTGTGCGTGGATGTTGTGTGAGTGATGGTGTTGAGTGTCTGTGGATGCTAGTTTGTAGATGGTAGTGTCTCTCTCTGGCCTTCTGTTGCAATTGTGGTCGTAGGGGTTTGTGGGTGATGTGGGTGGGTGTTTTATATTGTATTGAGTGTGTGAGAGTGGTGTGTGTATGTGTATCAGGTGTGTGTATTTGGAATTGTCCAATGTGGTTGTGTTTTGTAAGTGTGTGTGTTTTTTAGCGTGGCAGTGTGTACCGCCAATGGAATACCGCAATTGAAAGACCGCCACGTGGATTTGTGGGTCGTGATAGTGTGGCCATATTCCTGTTGGCGTGACGGTGGAGGTTTGGTTATCGCCAGTTTATCACTGACCTTTGGTGTGGCGGACTTGTGTGGGTGCCTACATTTTGGCGGATTCCGAGCTGTGGGTCATAATAGCTGTGGCGGAATTCCGCGGCCGCAGCGGTGTGTTGGCAGTCTTCTACACGGCGTGAAGCGGCTTTTACCGCCAATGTTGTAATGACCCCCTGTGTCTCTTCAGAGTCCATTCAGCATCAGTGACCAGGGTGGGTACTGTGTGGTGCAATGCAAAGTTCCCCAATACTCCCGGATGAACTGCTAGAGGCTGAGTTCAGGATCAGCTTTTCTCCACAGTTGCGATTTGGAGTGCTTTGTTGAGAGTGTGCATGAGGTGCTCCACTACTTCTTCTCGAGCACTCCTTGGATTTCCAGCTTCTCGAGTTCTTGTTCGACCAGTGGTCATAGGTGGAATGGCACTCTGCAGTGGTGCAGAGCAGTGGGTTTCACTTACTTGCCCACTAAATAGTTCTGTAAACGGGGTAACATTTTGTTGACCTGGAATGCCTCTACATTCTTTGCGAATGACACCAGTCCTAGGTCTTCGAGCGAGTGACTTCCGAGAAGGGTGTCCACCTCATGGTCAACCACATGGATGATGGTTAGAATCTCTTGGTCGAAGGAGTGTTCACTCATAGACATTCGTCCCTTTAGTGGCAATAAGGACAGGCTTCCATATGTGAAAATCTTGGCATTAGAGGGTGTTAGTGCTGCCCGTGGTTGTCGGTATTGTTGGATGCCTATTAGGTTCACAGATGCCCCGTGTCTATCAGGTTCTTGACTTTTGAACCAGCAATTTCCCCTAGGCATGTGGGTTGTGTCATTGGCGTTGCTTGAGGTCATTGGTAAACGAGACAAAAAAGAATTCTTCTTCCTCTGGGGAGAAGTCTTCTGGGCAATACTTTTGTCAGTTTTTGAAATTTGGCAGATGGTTGGTGTTTTGATTTGTCTAGGACAGTTGGCTTTTGGCCCTGGTTGTGGCTCGCCCCCCTATGGCTCCTCTCCCTCGGGATCCTCCTTGGCATATGGTGACAGAGTTATTTAACTTGCAGCACTTTGAGTAGATGTGTCCTTGGAACGGGCAGTTAGTTGGTGCATGCTCCTCTCAGCCACAGTAGTTGCAGCGGGGTCCCCCTGGTGTGGGCTGGTGTCTTGGGCTTCCCCGGTCTCTCTCAGGTGTGGATTGCATCTGCTCGTTCTGTTTTTATCACTGGTGTTCTCTCAGGGTTTTATGTAATTGCCATGTCCATTTTGGTAGCTTGGGCAGCTGAGAGGTTGTGGGATATGGCCATGATGAGTACATCGTCTAGGCTGATGTTGGGCTGCCTGAAGATGAGGCTTCTGAGTTTTTTGTTTTGACACCCCTTGGTGATCTGAGCTCTGATTTCCTTTGGTTGGTCATCAGCTGTGCACGTGCTGGCTAATTCTTGGAGACGTACATAGAACATGTCTATTGACTCCCCTTCCTTTTGGCGGGCTTGCCTTAGCTTACAGCATTCAAAATCCGGGTTTAACTGCAGATCAAAGTGTGCATTTAGAGCTTTTACTCCTGTGTCGTAGTCTGCTGTACATTTGTTGGGGAGGTGTTCACTTTGTAAATCTCATCCCCTGCATAGTGGAGTAGGAATGAGCTTTTTACTGGCCCATCTTTTTCGCAGGTGGCTAAGAAGTAATTATTCAGTCTCCCCACCCATGTCTTCCATCAAGGTGATGCTATTGCGGGGTCCGATAGTCTGGTAAATGGTTGCAGTACTTCCACTAATGCGTGTTGAGGTGGAAATTGTCTTTGTAGTTATGCTTGAGGTGGGATTGCATTGGCATTGCCTGTCATGGTTGGGCATGGTGCAGGGCCTGTAAGGCAGTCCTCGTCCTTTTAGTGATGTGGACTTGTTGTGGCTGGATGGCGATTGTGCATTGTGTGATATCCTTTGTGTGTATGAATGACACCTCATGCAGTTGTACTGTGTTGAGATCTTTTGCTTGCCCCTTTTCTTCAGGAGTGTTCTTGCCTGTCTTTAATGTCCCCCTCTTTTCTGTTTTCCTTATCACCTTGAAAAACACTAAGGGGCATATTTATACTTTGTTTGCGCCGAATGTGCATCAAACATTTTGATGCACATTCGGTGCAAAACGTGCACCATATTTATACTATGACGCCCGACCCCGCGGACGTCAAAATTGCTCTGTGTGCGTCATTTTTTGGATGCGGGAAACTGCCTTGCGTTAATGACATGCAAGGTAGGCGTTCCCGATCAAAAAATGACTTTAAAGGCCTGTGCGCCTTATTTATACTCCTGCGTCATTTTGATGCACAGGAGGAGGCGGGCCCTAAAAAACGGCACCCAGCCTGATGAGCGCTGTTTTTTAACGCCTGGGTGAGGGCAGACGTTATGGGGCCTGTGGGCTCACTTCCATGGTCTCTGACCGTGGAAGCAGTCCAGAGGTGCCCTTCCCTGCCCCCAGGAACACCCCCTGCCACCCTCGCCCACCCCTGGAGGACACCCATGGATGGGGGGACCCATCCCAGGTTAGTACAGGTAAGTTGAGGTAAGTATTATTATTTTTATTTAAAGTGGCATGGGGGGCCTAATTTGGGCCCCCCTACATGCCACTGTGCCCAATTGACTTCTGTCCCCTGGGCATGGTCAGTGGGCAAGGGGGCATGACTCCAATAGGGGTTGTGCGCCCAAAAATGGCGCAAGTCCGGTTTGAGCCATGATTTTTGACTCAAACCTGACTTGCACCATTTTTTGACGCACAACCCCCATTTTCCCCTACACCGGCGCTGCCTGGTTTGAGTCAATTCTTTTTACTCTGACCAGCCCGCAACGCCGGCTAACGTCAATTCTTAAATATGGCGCCCGCATGGCGCGTAGGAATGGCGTTAGCCGGCGGTAACATTTTTGACGCAAACCAGTACCAGCGCTGGTTTGTGTCAAAAAGTATAAATATGGTCCTAAGTCTAGTGTGTGCTGGTCCTTTACTTATCTTGGTTGCTCCAGCGGGGCCAGCCATAGGTGGGGGACACGAGGTCTGCTTTTGCCAGGCGTGCAGGTGGCTTGTTGTGTGGCTGCCGGCAGCCAAAAGGAGGGGCACGTCATTGCACCGCAAGGGCATCTCCTTCTGGGTGTGACCACCTGACAAGCCGTTTGAAGCAGGGAGACCTACCGGCTGCAGCTAACAGCGGGTGTCTTCGCCGTAGTAGGCTGCTCGGAGTTGACTGGTGCGGCTACGTGCAGCCAGCCACGGAGTCAAGAGCCGGTGTTCTGGGAGGGTGGTTCTCGGGAGGTGGGCCAACGGGTTCCCAAAGGCGGTCCAGTTGGCATTGTTCGAATGTAGGCACTGTGCCTGTACCAGTGGCCTCATTAGAGGGCGTCCTTATCGCCAGTGTTGTGAAGGGCAGGGAAGGGAAGGGGAGCCCAAGACGCCCCAGGGCTTAGACTAATGGTTTTCAGACCTACTGCTGCGAATGCAGTAAAGACACACGGGCACACTGTATATCATGTGGTTCCTGCTCATTTATTATATAGCCTCTGGCCACGCCTGGCCAGAAGATGTGCATATAACATATCTGGGGCAACTGACTCATTTTGGTGAGCCCGGGTGGCTCACTAGAAGCCCCACTTACATGTCACCCTATGAGACAGTGCCTAGAACCGATGCGAGTGGCTCTTCAACATCTCCAAAAGCAGGATGCTGAGCCCGCTTCAACAAAGGGAAAACTCACCAGCACCAACACTTCTCCGTAAGCAGCAGGCAAATCCAAGGGCAACAAGATATGCCAGGAGACTATGAAAGGACATTCTTCCTCAAAGGGCGTAGATTTGTCGGGCAGGAGGCATGTGTGGGTCAGCAGTAAATAAGGCCTCTTTACCCTTGGGCTTAACCTTTTAAAGATCACTGGGCCTGTCCACAGCTGCCTCCAGCCATACCAACTCCACCCAGTGCTTAATTTGTATAAAAAATAAGTAGCAAAGCTTTTGCCAGGAGGCCACTGCAGCTTGCACCACCAATTGCCACTGCCAGCGCTGCCCATGACAGTACCTAAAGAACTACTAACCTTCGCACTGCTACAAGTCTGACAATTCAGGCTGTTCAATGCCCCCAAAGCTATAAGAATGGCTTGGACAACATATTTTACCTGTTTTTAATGTATTGAATTAAGAAACAACTGTTTTTCTGCTCATCTCTAAATTATTCAAGCAGCGCCACCATGCGGCAGCTGTCATAAGTGCCAGGGTTGACAATTAGGTGCAAGTGCCGAGCACTGGAAACCACCAGCTTAAATTAAGCACTGCTGCCACCCCTTGAGACTTCTGCCAGAAGCAGTGTTTCAAAGAATTGCCCCCTTTCCTAAGGTCCACCATTAGTCCAAAATTATTGTAGGCCCACACACTAACATATAGCCACATAATTATATCCAAGAGTTCATCTGATTGTGGCCTTTGGCAGTGGGAGATGCACTTAGCCAGATAAAGTCAATTTTTTGTATTCCTTATTCCTAAAGCCCAGTTGTCTTTGCATTCCTTATAATGTACAGATTGTGATTTCATATAAAAGGCTGATGTGAATAGTTTGTTGATGTTTCAGTCTCCTATGTCAAAAAGTACATGGGCCCAGCCTCAGCAATAAGTGTCAAAAGAACACAAATGGCCAATTATGTATTTGATCCTAATAAGGAAAACAGTAAATATACTTAATTCTTGCACAAATTCAAAAGAAGACATAAAACCAAAAAGATACCACATAGAAGTACACCTCAAAAGAATGAAAAACATCCCATTACAAAATGTGGAATCAGTCACTCACAAGCAGCAAGTGTTCAAAGTCCCATTGCATGCTGTGTAGTCGATGAATTACCTATTCTTGAGGGTCTGAAGTGAAGTCAACTTTGACTTTGTAAGTGGATGGTTTTCTTTTCTGGTGATGTCTTTTTGTTTTAGAGTTTGTCACCAGTGGGAATAGAATCTTCTCGCTTACTTTTAGGGTACGCGTTCGGACCTCAAAGTAGAGGTCCTTTAAATTAATTTGTGTACCAGTCCACACCAATAAACCAACCATCACCAATCGAACAGGTATTGAATAGCTGAAGAGGCATACCGTTGGCCAATGGAGGACTTTAATTTAGTCCACCAAAGCAGGTCCCAACAACCTACATTCTATGTTGGCTTTATGACAGCTCACAATGTCAATTTGATTTGGGGATGAAATTGACAAAGTATGTCCCAGCTGATCTCTCCACCTTTTGTCCCTCGAATCTATGCCCTCTCAGGTCATAAACTTTAAACAAAATATCTCAGAATGGACAATTCGGTGGACTATGAGCAAGCAAAAATGGAACAGAATATATTTAAAAAATCTAACAGTCAAACATCAGTATGCCAGCAAGTGTTTTACAGCCAGATGACTCATAATCCCAGTTAAACATATACAGTATGTTCTTGGTGTGTGTTAATTAATTTAGGTCAACTTTCTGGTTGTGAAGTCTCATGACGAAACGAGATTCAAAGGTCACTTAGTTCAGTTTTCATTAAGATGGAGTGCTTTCTTCATGTTCCCATACTATGACAACAAAACATGGGGCCAGATGTATCAAAGGGTTTTACCCATTTTGTGTCTATGGGAAAATGTGTTCATACATATGGCCCATGGTTCAGTGATTACTTCAAAGACCTTACAACGAACAAAAAAATTGCAAGAGTTTTTGATAGTTCCAAAAAAAAGGGAGCAATATATATTTTCATTTAGTTAGATTATCTTTTTTCGTCATGCGATGGAGATAAGTTTGCATCCAAACATATTAACATCTATGGAATATTTCTATTTTTATTTCTATTTTAGTGTTTTATAAAGCACATGGCTGCCAAAGGCTTCCCAGCACTAAATGCAGAACCAGAGAAGGACAACAACTGAGAGGCCCTATGAGGGAAAAAAGAAGGTCTTCAGAGATTTCCGAAAAGACAGTTCAGAGTCTACTGAACGAATTTCGACCGGGAGGGAGTTCCATAGTTGGGCTACCCTAAAGGCAAAGGATCTGCCTAACCATCTCGATCTTTTAAACCGAGGTATCTTGACCAAGGATGCAGTTGAGGATCTGAGCAGACGTTGGGGAATGTAAGGGGTTATAAAGTGTTGGAGAAAAGCTGGACCTCTGTTATAAAGAGCTCGATGAACAACGCAAGCTGTTTTAAAATTTATGCGCTGTTCTATGGGTAACCAATGAAGGGAGGCCAAGGTGGATTTTGCCAAAATATAACTAGGAATGCCTAACAAGAGACGGGCAGCGGCATTCTGTATTACCTGCAGCCTCCTCAAAACATATTTAGGGGAGCTCATAAACAGGACATTGCCATAATCAAGACTTGAAAGGATTAGGGCCTGAACAATAAGCCTTTTGGCTAAAAAAGGAAGAAATGGAAAAGTTTTCCTACAAGTCCTCAGTTCACAAAAGCAGGAGGAAGCTAGTTTCTCTGCGTTGCATTCCATTGTGAGGTGTGTGTCCAACCAGAAGCCCAAGCTTTTGATGGTATATTTAGAGGGAGGAAGAGTATTTAATCCTACTGACGCAAGTAAGGAGGTCTGGGGAGACAGAGAATGTCCTAGCATCATGACCTCAGTTTTTCCATCATTTAGTTTTAATTTACTATCCAGCATCCAACCTGCAATATCCGACAGACAAGAGGAAAGAGCCGTGGATTCTGAGTTACTCTTGGTGCAGAAAGAAAAAAACAATTGAGTAATATCCGCATAGGAGATGAGAGATATTCCATGTGGTTCTACGATCTTTCCCAAAGAGGCCATATAAATGTTAAAAAGCGTAGGACTCAGAGAAGAGCCCTGTGGAACACCACATGTCAAGGGAAACGTATCTGAATAGTAGGACTGATTCAAAACTTGAAACATCCTATGTGACAGGAAAGATATCAGCCATTTAAGACATTTAACCTCAAATCCCATCTGGGCGACTCTGCGTAGCAGAATCTTGTGGTCCACAGTATCAAATGCCGCACTCAAAGCAAGAAGAATAATGGCTGCATAGCCGCCTGCATCTAGGCGGCGGATAGCCTCTTCAGTAAAAGCCAAAAGGGCAGATTTGGTACTGTGAAAAGTTCTGAAGCCCATTTGGGTGTCATGAAGACAGTTATGTTTTTCCAAAAAACCTGACACCTGAGAGTTGACATGTTTCTCCATTATCTTAGATGCAATTGGGAGAAGGGCAATAGGTCTGTAATTCTCGGGAAAAGAGGGGTCAAGATTAGGTTTTTTCAATAAAGGCTTGATCACAGCATGTTTCCAATGAGGGGGAAGACAACCAGAGGTCATTGAGAATCCTCGTAAGAGCCGGTGTTACAACTTCTGAGCCCAAAGCCAACATGGAGGGAGGGGATGGATCTAAGGGGGAGCCTGATTTGATGGAGCAGAGGTACTCATATACCTCCTTACCCTCAATGGGCTGAAATGCTGAGAGTGGTGCCTTGGGGGATAAACCATCCGTGCACAAGACTCCTTTATCCCTCTGACTCAAATTAGACTGTTTGAACGAAAAGGAAGCCTGAATGTCGGATATCTTTTTCAGTAAGAAGCGGGCCAAATCATTGCTCTGTTCCTGGGAACCCTCTGTCAAGGCTGTACCTGAGGGAAGCTGCACCATTTCTCTGACGGTTGAAAAAATCTCTTTAGGGGAACCGAGGGATTGTTCAATCTTAGCAGTATAGTAGGAAGCCTGCACCAATTTAATTTCTAAGTGGGAGGAACAGCTAAGGCTTCTTTCTATAAGCTCTTTTTAAGCCAGGATCATATGATTTGCTCAATTTTCTCTCCATCCGCTTACATTCCTTTTTTTTTACCTAACAGGTATGGGGAAAACCAGGGGGCGATCTTTGGACGAGTGGTCTTAGTTATGGTCTTGGTGGGTAGTACAGTATCTAAAGATTGAGAAATCCATTTATCAAACTTGTCTGCGGTGTAGGATAGGTCGGAAAATGCAGTAGTCTGCAGATTGGTAAGGGTATTAACCCAGTCTTTTTGTTTAGTTTTGACCTCTGACGAATGGTAAGGTGGCCACGCGAATGGTGGATTAGAGGGGTGGAAGTCCGAAGGGTCAATGTAATTAAAAAGTGGTCGGTCCAGGTTAAAGGGAGGGGAGGATCTGCTACAATATTAGAGATGTTACTAAAAACTAAATCGAGCGTATGTCCTTTACAGTGTGTGGGGCCGGATATTAATTGAGGAAGATCTAACACTGCTAGATCCCCTAATAGCATTGTACTAGGACCACTGCAAAGGTCCTCTGCATGTATGTTAAAATCCCCTAAAATGGTGCAGTTGGAATGTTTTCAGGCATAGGTTGCTACAGTCTCAGGAAGGGCCTGAATAAATTTCCCATAAGAGCCAGGGGGTCGATATATCAAAATGCCCGAAAAAGTAAAAGTGCAAGTGAAAATGCTAGACTCTCACAATCCGGGATGAAAAGGGACTTGTTGGAACATTTAATAGAATTTTTATAGATGATTCCAATTCCACTTCCTCTACCAAGTGATCTATCAAGGCGAAGAATTGAATAATTGGGAGGCAAAGACATAATCACATCAGGAGAGGCAATTTAGTAACATTAACTTATAAATGAGTTCCTTCTCTCTTACAATGTTTGGAGGGGATGTGTGATGTAAAAAGGTTTTACAGGGGTTCTGTCTGGTGGCCAAGGGAATTGAGTCCGGTGAGCAGTGGCCCAAAGACATCGATAAATTATTAATGTCTAAAAGCGCATCCCTCGTATAGATCAATCTAACCGGGGTTATGGACCGGGTACTCCTGTCCCCTGGGCCCTGACGGATACGGACGGGCGCAGACGGGCTTGCCTTTGGCGCGCCAGCGGTGTGCCCGCTGAGCGCCTCTGGTGAGCGCGTCCGCTGCGCATCCGCTTGCATTGTGGCATTTTAGAGAGCGAGGGCCCGGGAGTAAAATAAACAACTAGACCACTGCCCAGTAAAGTGGCGGCCCTAAATGGAACCACTGACACCACAAGAAGGAAAAATGGCCGCCCGGAGGTGTCAGGAAGACCCATTCAGTATGCAGATGTGTGCAGGTGTGACTGAGCATCCTGTGCTTGGGTTTGCCTGAGTGGAATATAAAAACATAAGTAATAAATAATAATATATTTTTTCCTTCTTTTTTGTCTCGTGTTGTAATGTGCCGTGTCACCCGAATTGCGGAATATAAAAACAACCTAAATGAAATGAAAATATTTAAATGTCAGAGAAGTCGAGGATCTCTGTGTACATTTGTATATATGTCAAAAGACAATGACATGTAATTCCCTTAGCTGGGAATTAGTTGTATCGTTCCACCAAAAACGGAAGTCAAAGCAACATAACACAACATTTGACCTACTGATGACCTTACAAGACATGGGGGGTCATTCTGACCCTGGCGGTAATTACCGCCATGGCGGAGGTCGGCGGTAGCACCGCCAACAGGCTGGCGGTGCACCGCTGGGCATTCTGACCGCGGCGGTTCAGCTGCGGCCAGAAACGGAAAGTCGGCGGTGTACCGCCGACTTCCCGCTGCCCTTGAGAATCCTCCATGGCGGCGGAGCGCGCTCCGCCGCCATGGGGATTCTGACACCCCCTACCGCCATCCGGTTCCTGGCGGTTCTCCCGCCAGGAACAGGATGGCGGTAGGGGGTGCCGCGGGGCCCCTGGGGGCCCCTGCAGTGCCCATGCCAATGGCATGGGCACTGCAGGGGCCCCCGTAAGAGGGCCCCACGAAGAATTTCAGTGTCTGCTTTGCAGACACTGAAATTCGCGACGGGTGCAACTGCACCCGTCGCACCTTCCCACTCCGCCGGCTCCATTCTGAGCCGGCGTCCTCGTGGGAAGGGTGTTTCCCGCTGGCGGGCGGACTTTCGGCGGTCGCCCGCCGGCCCAGTGGGAAAGCCAGAATGACCGCCGCGGTCTTTTGACCGCGGAGCGGTCTTTCGGCGGGAACCGCTTGGCGGGCGGCGACCGCCGTCCGCCGCGGTCAGAATCACCCCCATGATGTTCTGTGATCTTCGAGTCCTTTTATCAAAGAAATTACATCACACAGGGGGTGATTCTGACCGCGGCAGACGGCGGTCGCCGCCCGCCAAGCGGTTCCCGCCGAAAGACCGCTCCGCGGTCAAAAGACCGCGGCGGTCATTCTGGCTTTCCCACTGGGCCGGCGGGCGACCGCCGAAAGTCCGCCCACCAGCCCAGCGGGAAACACCCTTCTCACGAGGACGCCGGCTCAGAATGGAGCCGGCGGAGTGGGAAGGTGCGACGGGTGCAGTTGCACCCGTCGCGAATTTCAGTGTCTGCAAAGCAGACACTGAAATTCTTCGTGGGGCCCTCTTACGGGGGCCCCTGCAGTGCCCATGCCATTGGCATGGGCACTGCAGGGGCCCTCAGGGGCCCCGCGGCACCCCCTACCGCCATCCTGTTCCTGGCGGGAGAACCGCCAGGAACCGGATGGCGGTAGGGGGTGTCAGAATCCCCCTGGCGGCGGAGCGCGCTCCGCCGCCATGGAGGATTCTCAAGGGCAGCGGGAAGTCGGCGGTACACCGCCGACTTTCCGTTTCTGGCGGCGGCTGAACCGCCCCGGTCAGAATGCCCAGCGGTGCACCGCCAGCCTGTTGGCGGTGCTACCGCCGACCACCGCCATGGCGGTAATTACCGCCAGGGTCAGAATGACCCCCACAGTCTTTAATCCTCGTGTAATCACATAAAATGAATAAAAAAATCACACATTAACTGTGTAGCTAATAGATGACTTCACAATATCACAGCAAATACTGGATGCTGTAATGGCCATGTCATGCATAAAGCATATTTTCTGCTTCAAATCATAATTGGACATCTTCTGAACATAACTAGGTAGCTGGCTGATATTTTTTACATTTTCAAAATACAATTAGTCACGGTATTATTAGCGTTCAGTCGTTTATTTCCGGTAGTAGGACATGTTTACACAAAGCTTTTCTTACTCGTGGAACCAGGAGTGTCGCACCTATGCCTGGATCAAGAGGTCAAGTTACAGTAACACCCTAGAGAAGACTCTTGTAAACTGATGTAATTTACCATTAGAACAACTGACCATTTCAAGCCACAAGAACATTTGCGCTTCAATCTAGGTAAAATCAGCGTCTTCTGACATATCTCATTTGCCTTTTGCATTTTTTAGATCATGCTTTGCTTTGAAGTAAAGTGCATTTCTTTCATGCAAGTTCTTTGTTGTTGCATTCTGGCGGCAGTGCTTTGAAGCAGGCCCGTATCCAGGGGGGATTTTTTTGTGGGCTTGCCCCCAAAGGACAACCATAGCATTAAAGGGGGTTCAGGCTCATACCACGTATCTTTTAAAATAAATGCCACAGTATGCTGAGATTTAAAATTGTGCAACGCATTTGCAGTATCTTTTAAAGTTTTGTACCTTGATTACTATTTCTGATAAGCTGAATTGAATGTTGCCATAAAAACCACACAGTGAGAAATGAAATGTGAGTCAAGTGGTGTTTGACAGCATTTCTAGCGAATACAATTGATGAAAAGTAAACAAAATATAAATGCAATTATATTAGTCTTGTATATTCTCCATCAAAGCACCTTTGGTGAAATGTATGGCGAATGCTGCATTTCTAGGCACAGTTTAATAATAGCTATTGTTAATGACTAAGGGGGTTATTCTAACTTTGGAGGAGGTGTTAATCCGTCCCAAAAGTGACGGAAAAGTGACGGATTTACCACCAGCCGTATTACGAGTCCATTATATCCTATGGAACTCGTAATACGGCTGGTGGTATATCCGTCACTTTACCGTCACTTTTGGGACGGATTAACACTCCTCCAAAGTTAGAATAACCCCCTTAATGGGTTATGAATGCGGTTCTACACATACTGGCATAGTTTGAGAAAACAGACATAGGCCGTACAAAGCACTATGCGTTCTTGACCTGGATCATGTGGGAAATACTTCCATTGTACAGTAAGCAGGAAAGAAAGACAGGTAGATATAGATTGGTCAGGAGCATGGGAACAACTTAGACAGTGAGTGTGACAATGTGCATAGTTCCACTAGTCAAAAGAAGCTGGAAATAGCCAGATAAGCCACCCATCCATTGTTCCACAGGCTTGGGCCCAGTCCTTAATTTGTGCGGTTGGTTGGAGGTGGCGGGTACAAGTGCTTATTTTTGGGGACCCAGACTTAAATTTCATCATCAGATGTTGATCCAGACCAATAGAGAATAAGGGATTCCAAATCTCAAAGAGAAAGCCAGAGAAACTAACAAAAGGGTGTTAGAAATGGTGTCTTTGGTTGGCAGTCAGGTTACCCCCTATCCAAGCAAGAACCCTCACTCTAGTCAGGGTAGGTCACACACAATCCAGATTATCCTGTGCCCACCCTCTGGTAACTTGGCACTGAGCAGTCAGGCTTAACTTAGAAAGCAATTTTTAAAGTATTTGTGCAATTAATCATGCATTAACACCACAAAAATACACCACACAGGTTTACAAAAATATAGAATATTTATCTGATTAAAGTAAGGTCAAAACGATAAAAATGCAATAAGTACAAGTCAAAACATTAATTTCAGAAGTTGTAAAATAGTCTTTAGATAAGGAATAAACAGTTAATGTTTGAATTTTCAAAGTACCTGGTGTGCGTCAAAAATGACACGCACGGAGATCGCAGAGGAGGAGGTTGCATGGAAAAAGAAAGGGTGTGCGTCGGATTTTCCGGCGCCCACAGACGATGCGTTGTTTCTTTTCCTGCAACACGGGTTCCTCACAGCGGTGCGGGGATCTTCATTGCACTCAGGAATGATGCGTGGAAATCCTGGGTGTGCAGGACGAAGTCACAGGCTTGCGTCGTTCCAGTAGCGCATTGTGTCAGATTTTCTGTCACACGGCAGGCGCTGCGTCGATTCTCCAACCGAGAAGTCGTACTACGTTGTTCCGGCTTGGCTCTGCGTCGATCCAGAAGGCTGTGCGGTGCATTTCTAGTCACAACGCAGGCGCTGTGTCGATCTTCACTCGGGAAGTCGAGTTGCGTTGTTCCGGTTAAGCTATGCGGCTATTTCCGCATGACGGTGCAGGCTGTGCATTGTTTCCAGCAGGCTGTGCGTCGAATTTTCAGCGCACAAGGATTTCTTTGCAGAGAGTGATGTCTTTTTGGCCCTGAGACTTCAGCAACAGGAGGCAAGCTCTATCCAAGCCCTTGGAGAGCACTTCTCAGCAGATCCAGAGGCCAGCAAGGCAGCATGGAAACAGCAAGGCAGCAGTCCTTTACTGCAAAGCAGTCCAGGTGAGCCCTCTGGGCAGCCAGGCAGCTTCTCTTGGCAGGTTGCAGGTACTAGTTCAGAGTTTCTTTCCCAGGAGGTATCTTGTCAAGAAATGTCTGAGTTGGTAGGGTCAGAGACCCGGTTTAAATACGCAAATGTGCCTTTGAAGGGGAGGAGACTTCAAAGAGTGGCTTAGAAGTGCATAAGGTCCCCTTTCAGTTCCATCCTGTCTGCCAGGGTCCCAGTAGGGGGTTTGGCAGCCCATTGTGTGAGGGCAGTCCATTGTCCTTTGACATGTAAGTGTCATGCCCTCAACCCTCCCAGCCCAGGAAGACCCATTCAGTATGCAGATGTGTGCGGGTGTGACTGAGCATCCTGTGCTTGGGTTTGTCTGAGTGAAATGCACAAGGGAGCTGTCAACTTACCCAGCCAGACGTAGATTGTAAGGCACAGAAGGATTTAAGTGCAGAGAAATGCTCACTTTCTAAAAGTGGCATTTCTAAGATAGTAATATTAAATCCAACTTCACCAATCAGCAGGATGTTATATCACCATTCTGGCCATTCTAAATATGACCTTGTTACTCCTTTCAGATGAGAATCTACCACACAAACAGTATATGAGGGTAGCCCTAATGCTAGCCTATGAAAAGAGCAGCCCTCACAGCAGTGTAAAACGAATTTAGGAGTTTTACACTACCAGGACATATAAACTACAAAGGTACATGTCCTGCCTTTCACCTACATAGCACCCTGCCCTATGAGTTACCCAGGGCCTACCTTAGGGGTGACTGATATGTAGAAAAAGGGGAGTTTAAGGCTTGGAAAGTACTTTTAAATGCCAAGTTGAAGTGGCAGTGTAACTGCACACACAGGCCTTGCGATGGCAGGCGTGAGGCATGGTTAAGGGGCTACTTATGTGGGTGGCACAATTAGTTCTGCAGGCTCACTAGTAGCATTTAATCTACAGGCCCTGGGCACATGTATTGCACTTTATTGGGGACTTACAAGTACATTAAATAAGCCAATTGGGTATGAGCCAATGTCACCATGTTTTAAGGGAGAGAGCATGTGCACTTTAGCACCGGTTAGCAGTGGTAAAGTGCACAGAGTCCTAAAACCAGCAAAATAGTGTCAAAAAGTGGAGGGAGGCAGGCAAAACGTATGGGGTGACCACCCTAAGGCTGTCAGGTGTAACATGTGTCCCCCCAGCTGAAAGTGGAGAGAGCTGCCCAACCCCTTGGGAGCTCTCATTGCTAAGGCAGAAGTATCTGGAGAGAGCATTGGCGTGGTCAATCCCCGGGCGATGCTCCACTGTAAAGTCCATCCCCTGTAGGGAAATGGACCACCTCAGGAGTTTAGGATTTTCACCCTCATCTGCATGAGCCATCTGAGGGGGTCTGTCTGAACCCCGAAGTGAGTCCCAAACAGGTATGGTCTCAGCTTCTTCAGTGCCCATACCACAGCAAATGCTTCTCTTTCAATAGCACTCCACCTCTGTTCCCGTGGTAATAGTCTTCTGCTAATAAAGACTATTGGTTGGTCTAGGCCCTCCTCATTCAGCTGTGGTAGGACTGCCCCTATGCCATGCTCTGAAGCGTCTGTCTGCATAATTAATTCTCTGGAGTAGTCAGGGGCCTTGAGCATGCGGGCCGTGCACATGGCTTCCTTCAGGGAGTCAAAGGCTTTCTGACAATCCTCTGTCCAGTTCACCAACCTAGGTGGTTTCTTGGATCTGAGTTCTGTAAAGGGGGCCACTATGGTGTCATAACCCTTAACAAATCTTCTGTAGTATCTGGTGAGACTTAAGAAGGCTCTCACCTCTGTCTGGGTTCTGGGTAGTTGCCAGGCCTTGATGGTTTCAATCGTGGCCTGGATGGCCTGTACCTTGCCACCACCTACTACGTGTTCCAAGTACACCACAGAACCCTGCCCAATCTGGCACTTACTGGCCTTGATGGTCAGGCCTGCCTGTTGGAGGGCCTGAAGCACCTCCTTGAGGTGGAGCAGGTGTTCCTCCCAGCTGGGACTATAGACGGCGATGTTGTCTAGGTAGCCTGCGCAGAAGGCATCCTTGCCAGCTAGGACCCCGTTAACCAACCGTTGGAAGGTAGTGGGGGATTTTTCAGTCAAAAGAGTATGACCCGGAACTGGTAATGGCCCTCAGGAGCAGAAAAAGTGGATCTCTCTTTTGCCTCCTCAGTCAAGGCGATTTGCCAGTACCCTGATGTGAGATCAAATGTACTGAGGAACTTGGCAGCTCTTAGCCTGTCTACAAGCTCATCAGCTCGGGATGGGGCGAGCATCTCTCTTTGTGACAGAGTTGAGACCCCGGTAGTCCACGCAGAACCTAAGCTCTGGCTTGGCACGGGGAGTGGCAGCCTTGGGAACCAACACTACTGGGCTGGCCCAGGGACTGCTGGACTTCTCAATTACCCCAAGAGCCAGCATCTTGACAACTTCATCCTGGATACTGGACCTCATCTTATCTGACACTCTGTAAATTCTGTTCTTTACAGGGGACTGTCTCCTGTGTCAATGTTATGGACACACAAGTGTGTGAGTCCGAAGAGAGGGAAAACAGGGAAGAGAATTGCTCCAATAACTCATTGCTGTCTCCTTTCTGATTCAGGGTCAGGGAGTCAGAGAGATTGACACCCTCCACTGACCCATCACCTTCCTTGACAGAGAGGAGGTCAGGGAGAGGCTCGCTCTCCTCTTCCATACCTTCATCTGTCACCAGAAGAATGTTGACTTCAGCCCTCTCAAAATGAGGCTTCAGTCTATTCTGGTGGAGCACCCTTAGGGGGTTTCTAGGGGACTTGAGGTCCATCAAGCTCCTTGATCTTGAATGGGCCAGTCCAGCGGTCCTGGAGAGCTCTAGGCTCTACTGGCTCCATTACCCAAACATTGTCTCCAGGTGATAATTCTACCAGGGTGGCCTTCTGGTCATACCATTGCTTCATCACCTCTTGACTGGCCTCGAGGTTGTCCTTGGCCTGCTTCCAGAAGCATTGCACCTGGTTGCTGAGGGCCAGGATGTAACTGACCACATCCTGGGGGGGGTTCCTGGGAGCTTTCTCCCACCCCTCTTTTACTATGCTTAGGGGTCGCCTGACAGGGTACCCATTGAGAAGTTCAAAGGGGCTGAACCCCACCCCTTTCTGGGGCACCTCTCTATAAGCAAAGAGAAGGCATGGCAAAAGGACGTCCCACTTACGCCTCATGGCCTCAGGCAGGCCTGTGATCATGCCTTTTAGGGTCTTGTTGAACCTTTCCACAATCCCATTGGTTTGAGGATGGTAAGGGGTGGTGAACCGATGGGTCACCCAACACACATCCCACATGGACTTCATGTATGCAGACATGAAGTTTGTGCCTCTGTCAGACACAATCTCCTTTGGGAATCTCACACGGGTAAATATCCCCATCAGAGCTCTGGTCACCACCGGTGCAGTCACTGTCCTTAGAGGGATCACCTCTGGATAGCGGGTGCCATGGTCCACCAAAACCAGGATAAACCTGTTGCCTAGGGCAGTTTTGGGGTCCAAGGGACCAATGATGTAGATTGCCACCCTTTCAAAGGGGGTGCCAACCACAGGGAGTGGGATCAGGGGGGCTTTTAGCCTCTTCCCTGTCTTCCCACTAGACTGGCAGGTTGGACATGACCTACAGAAAGCATCTGAGGCCATCCTCATTCGGGGCCAATAAAAGTGGGTGACAGGCCTGGCGAAGGTCTTGTCTTGCCCCAAATGTCCCACCAGGGGGATGTCGTGAGCCAAACCCAGTTGGAAGGCCCGGTAACACTGGGGGACCACCAGCACACATGCTGCCCCAGCTTCTGGGACCTTAGGCTCACTGTAAAGGCGATCATTCTCCCAATAGATATGATGATTGCCAGAGGCTTCACCCGCTACCTGGGCTGTGGCTTGTTGCCTCAAACCCTGAAGAGTGGGGCACTTTTTCTGTGCTTTGCAGAACTCCTCCCTGGTTGGCCCACCTTCTACTTGCCAGCCAGCAAATTCAGGCAGGTGAGCCAGGATGGCGATGTCCTCCCCAGTTGGCTCAGGGGCCTCCTCCTCTGGGACCTCGTCAACCACCGCGGGAACGTCTTGGACCGGTTTCCCACGCCCCTTGCCCTTCCTCTTTGCAGCTGTCTAGGCCTTTGTTCCAGGCTCCAGACACCCTTGACTCACTTCCCGGGCATCCATGGACCATGTGGTCATGCAGACCCATTCAGGCAAACCTAACATCTCCAGGTGAGACCTGAGCTCCACCTCCTTCCAGGTAGTATGCTCAAGGTTTTTGCCTAGCAGACAATCTACAGGCATGGCAGGACTCACAGCTACTTTTAGAGTACCAGAGACCCCCCCCCTTCAAGGGAACGAGAGCCACTGGTAGGTGACTCTCACGATTGTCAGCGACTCTGACCTGATGGAATGTATTGGAGATGACCTGCTCTGCAGACACCTGCTGACCCCTGACGGTAGTCATGCTGCCTTCTGTATCATGTAGAGCCTCCACCATTTGCCCATTAATGGTGATCCACTGCCTATACTTGGAAGTATTGGCAGGCATGTGGGCTTTTGGCACCATTTCCTCATCTCCAAGGGACACTAGGGTTACCTCTATCTGTTCCCCAAAACTATCTGGGACTACCTCCTCCTCGAGTGCTACGATAGCCACCTGAGGTGTCTGCCCTCCAGTGGGGGCTGTACCCGCAAAGGACACTTGGAGTCGCCCTTGTAGTGACCAAACTTGGTGCACTCTAAGCATTTGGGTTCAAACTGTCATTTCTTTCTGTCAAAGTACCCTGACCTCTTTTCAGAATCAGGTTTGGGGCAGGAGGGGGAATACTCGGAATAATTGGCCTACACCATGTACAGGCCCTCCGCCCCTGCTACTTAATATGCCTCCCTGGGTTTGGCCCTCCCCCTATGGGCCACCAAACCAGTTCCAAGCCCCTTTGTATCCCCAGCCACAAACGACCTGGTCCTATCCCAATGTTCCTTTTTTTGGGAGAGGCCCCGGACGGGGAAGGGGCAGGAAAAAAGGAGTCAGTTGGAACCTGAAGGAAGGACCAACGGACGACGAATCACCCAGCACAAGCAGGGTTTAAATAAGGGGTCCACTACTGTTGTGAACCTAAGCCCAAGAGTATTAAATAACAACGAACTCCAAGCCCTAGAGAAAGGTCTGGGTTTTGTCCCTACCCCCAAACTTGACATCTTTAAACTAAGGATAGAACTAGCAGAATTTTTTCGTAAGATTAGGCTAAGAACCTTTTTCCTCATGAACCCGGAACCCAATACAGAACGAGAAAGGAACACCGGGTTACGTCCCAAATCAAAGTTCACTCCCTCCTCCCAACTGATGCCACCTGAAGTTCTGGCATTTGAAAAATCAGTGAGCAGGAGGATCGACGACCTCCAGAACACACAAAGGGAGATCTTCCACAACATTAGCACCGAAGAACTTACAGCCCTTCACAACCTGAGCAATGACTCTTCCATCACCATTAAACCAGCGGATAAGGGTGGTGCCATAGTGATAATGTCCACAGTAATGTACAATACTGAATGTCTACGTCTACTAAACAATGAGCATCACTATAAGAGACTATCAAGGGATCCGACAGAAGAGGTCAGAGAAGAGATCACTTTCCTGATCGAGAAGGGTATGAACAACGGTTGGATCACCAAACATGAGGCTGCCTTCCTCATCCAACCCAACCCTAAAACCCCATACTTTTATATTTTGCCTAAAATCCATAAAAATAAACATCCACCCCCGGGAAGACCAATAGTCTCTGGGATTGGCTCCATCCTGGAACCACTATCCCATTTTTGCGACTGGTTCCTCCAACCATTCGTGAAACAAATCCCCACATACCTAAAAGATACAACAGACTTGCTCTCCCTTATCGATACCCTAGATTTTGACAAAGACAGAGAACATCTCATGACACTGGATGTAGAATCACTATATACCAACATTCCACAGGAGGCAACCTTGGAAGTGATCAGTGACCTACTCAATAGGGGTGTGTGGAACTACATCACCCCCCCAGAATTCATCCTGGACTTAGCCCATTTGGCCCTCACCAGGAATTTCTTTGAATTCGATAAGAACTTCTTTTTACAGATCCAGGGCACTTCGATGGGAAGCACTTTCGCACCTAGCTTGGCATGCCTATATGTAGATCACTTTGAGAAAGAAATGGTTCTCACTGAAGAGAACCCGTACTTCAACCAGATCAGGTTATGGAAAAGGTACATCGATGACATCCTGATAATATGGAGAGGTACAAGGGAAGAAGCAACCACCTTCATCAATTGGTTAAACACCCTGAACCCCTTTCTGAGATTTACAGCCACACTAGGTGACCCAGCTGTCTCCTTTCTTGACCTAGTAATATCCGAAAAAAATGGCTCCTTGATAACAGAAGTTTTTTATAAACCTACTGACCGAAACACTCTCCTGCAGTTCCAGAGCTTCCACCCACGCTCCCTCAGGGAAAACCTCCCAGTGGGTCAGTATCTCCGCCTTCGGCGGAATTGTACCGAATTAACGGACTACAAAAAGCATGCTCAGCAGCTCACAAGCAAACTTCGAGCCAGAGGGTACCCAGACCACCTTCTGAGGAGGGCTGACAAAAGGTGCTCGTGTGAGCCCTAGGGAAACTTTGCTGCATCCCAGCAGCAGAACCAGCAAGAAAGACCCATTGATCTGTGTGACTACATTCAACCCAGCGTCTAATTGGATCAAAAAGATACTCAATGAAGACTGGAAAATACTCACATCTGTGGGTCTCCCCTTTCAGATCCCAATGAATGCTTATAAAAAAGCTAAAAGCATCCGGGACATGATTGTACATACCCGCCCACGGGTAAACCTCACCCCGAACAAACAAAGGACACTCTGGGACCTCCCTCCCGCTAAAGGCCACTTTCCATGCGGCAGCTGCAGTGTCTGCGCATTTACCAAAAAAACTCTTACACTTGATGTGGGACTACGGACACCCTGGGAACTTAGACAACTCACAAACTGTAACAGCAAAAACGTGGTGTATATGATCACATGCCCCTGTGATAAAAGATACATTGGGATGACGACAAGAAGAGTGGGCACACGCATCTGCGAGCATAGGAGCACCATCCGATGCAAGAGAGATGCCACAAGACTCACCGAGCATTATGTGTCCAGCATTCACCATCCTGATCACATGCAATGGGTAGTGTTGGACCAACTAAAATCAACAGCAACTAATGCCACACAAAAACTTTTACTGTATGAACAAAGGTGGATATGGAGGTTGCAAACGGACATTAGAGGATTGAACGATAATATACAGTGGTCAGCTCTAAGATGAGAACTAAGACTATGGCGACCCTTTCCCATGTGAGGTTCCCCCTAAGGTCCCATCGGGGGTCTCACTACCAATACCCCATGTCACTATCTCTGACCTGGGCAGCATCCATCCGTTCAGAGTTATTTCCATAACCCCTGCCATTGTAGCTATTGTCCCTCATCTTTCACACCTTTTCTTTTCTTTACCTGTACTTCCGCTTCCAGGTCCCAGCTTCCCCTCGCTCCTCCCTTTTCTCTCCACCTATTATGAGTCCTCCCTCCTCCTCTGCCCTGTGTTTCCTCCCCCCCTCCTTTTTTTCCCCCTGCCCCCCACTGTTTCCCCCTCCTTTTCTTTCTGTGTTCTCTCTTTTCTTGTATAGGCCTGTGTAGGCCCTCTATTTTTCTTCTTTCCTTCTTTCCCCTTGCCTCCTTTGTCTGCTTGCTTTGTCTCCCTTTCCTCCTTTCTTTTCTCTTTTTTCCTTCTTTTCACCCTCTCTTTCCACCTAACTCCCCCCCCTTTTTTTCTTTCTCCTTTTTTTCTTCTTTTTTCTTGTATGCTCCTTTTCCCCCCCGCTTTCTTTCCCCCCTCACCCTCTCTCTTTCCTTGTGTACCCTCCCATTCTCTCCCCCCTCCCCCCCTTTTTCCATGTCGTCTGAGCCAGACGACGTATACCTGCAACACGGGACTCCAATTCCCAGAGTCCCGTGTGCCCATAGGACGCGCCGCGCTCCTCGCAGCGCGTCATCACAGGGCGCCCCCCGCGTTTGCAAACCGCATCGCGGTGCAAACGCCCTACTCGAGCACGTCACTTCTTTATTGCTTGGCACACTCTAACCCGCGGGCCTCTATAACATAACGGTCCCGCGGGTTTAATACTGACGGCCCGATTCAACGAGCGGGTGGCTAATTCAAGCATTGCACACCGGCACAGCCCCCGAGAGGGTGCGGCCGGATTCAGGGCGTGGTCCCGTAACGACGCCCGATCCACCTGACAATTTCTTAATTAGATTCTGCCCGGCGCCCCCCCCGCTGATTGGCTCTTGATCCACATATATTCCAGACCAACCATGCAGTCAATACCAGAGCGGCCTGGCTCCGGCATGTAGGTACCCCCCCTTGTTATTCCCTTTGGAGTGGTAAGTGTGGCCCCTTTGGGGCCCTTTTTCTTCCCTTTTTTTCCTGTTTATTCCCTGTTTCCCCTCCCTTCTGCAGCCCTTCGCTCCCCCTCCACCCCCTTTTCTTTTCCCCATTTCCTTCTTCCTTGTCTCTCTTTTCCCATGTGCCTTTCCCCTGGTTTAAACTTGGTTCTCTTCTGTTTACTTTTTCCCTTAAGTCTTGTGCATCCTCTTTTCATCTCATGACCCTTCACCTCTATCCTTCCTAAACCCTTTAATCTCCCCAGAGTGTGACTACAAGGGAAACCCCCCCCCCGCACTAGCCAGACCAGTGGCAGATTGCCCCTTACTCTGGGGTAAGTCACCCTTGCATGTGTTTGTGAGTGCTTGGCACAATTTGTTCACATTTTTGCTGTGTGCTTTGCAGTGGTTTGCCACGTTTTTTTTCACCCCATATATCTTCTGAACTATCAGTGGCTTATTTATTGATGCATTTATTTTTATCTACTACAGGCCTACCCCACCGTGAACTACTCGTTCAGGTAGGCCATACACATTTTTCACTCTTTGAGCACCCCACTTACTGCGTGTGCTCCGACCCTGACGAATGCCCCTGACCTACCAGCACTGAGTGAGGGCAGAAACATGTTGGTCATCCACTTTTTCTTTTAGACTCCAAGAGACATTACTCTCCAACGAGCCTTTCCCCCTTAGTTTTAGCCTTACCAGCATGCACCTTTATTAAAATTAGCAGAAGCCACTGGCGACATGCTTGGTAATTTTATTATTCACCCCTTCTGGATCAATGTAACTATCCAGCCAGTTTAATTTCAGCACTCCCTCGGGTTCTTTTAACCACGCCCAAGTAGTATCATCTTACTTGGGTGGGGCTAGGTGGTCATATGATGAAGCAAGACACTATTATGTGTGTGAGACCACCTAGTCCGTAAGGGAAATCCCCCTTCCCCCTGTAGGACAACACAGCACCCCCTAGCTTGGACATTTTTCCAACTATGACTTCCCGACCTGAGGATCTATAGTGACCTTATTAACACCACTGAAAAAAGACTGACCTAGTCTTATCTTCAGTTCCTACTACCCCACACCATTAGTGATGATATAATTTCTGTAGGGAGGCGGTGTGGGCTAGCAACACTCCCATTGCTCTCCTTTTGTGTACATATAGTGAGCGCAGCGGCTAGCTGTGGGAGCTTAGTTTACTTATTCTCTAAACCCTGCGACATACGCACAGGAGTATTAGAAATCCACGCTTCCCTTCTTGAATATGGCTGAAGGGCTTGCCTTCAGCGAGGAGGAGCTTCAGGCCATCCTCGCTGCACCTTCACTTCTAGGAGATTCTTCACTTTCCAAGACAATAGCCCAACTAGGGGATTGGGACACTCTGATAGAACTAAAGAGGACACAAGTGAAAACAATATTACACGGGGCTGTCCTTACCGAATATTTAAGAAAAAACGCTGCACCAAATGGTCTGATTATCACCACTGAACCACGTATCTTCCTAGAGGACAAAGAATTTAGGAAGGACTGGTCTCTGATAGCCTGGAAATGCACACGTGATTGGCTAATTCTGATCATCAAGACAGCTACCAGACTATCAGATGCTCTAGTGCTTCAAATCAAAACGGCAGAAAGTAACCTAAAAACCGGACTTACGGCCGTAGCATTTAAGAAGAAACTAGAGGAAACTAACAAGACCATCAGTGAGTTTAAAGAGTATCTGACCCACCGGAAAATTGCCAAATTTCAGAAAGACTTATATAAGTTCTCCCTGGAGAGGGTACATCCCTACTCAAGGGAAGACTTTGCAGTCCAATCCTCGTTGCCCTCCGATACATCCTCCGGGGGCTACTCTAGCTCGGACTCCGACGCCGGCCGCACACAAACAACACGGCCAAGACGGGGCAGGAGGGGGAATACTCGGAATAATTGGCCTACACCATGTACAGGCCCTCCGCCCCCGCTACTTAATATGCCTCCCTGGGTTTGGCCCTCCCCCTATGGGCCACCAAACCAGTTCCAAGCCCCTATGTATCCCCAGCCACAAACGACCTGGTCCTATCCCAATGTTCCTTTTTTTGGGAGAGGCCCCGGACGGGGAAGGGGCAGGAAAAAAGGAGTCAGTTGGAACCTGAAGGAAGGACCAACGGACGACGAATCACCCAGCACAAGCAGGGTTTAAATAAGGGGTCCACTACCGTTGTGAACCTAAGCCCAAGAGTATTAAATAACAACGAACTCCAAGCCCTAGAGAAAGGTCTGGGTTTTGTCCCTACCCCCAAACTTGACATCTTTAAACTAAGGATAGAACTAGCAGAATTTTTTCGTAAGATTAGGCTAAGAACCTTTTTCCTCATGAACCCGGAACCCAATACAGAACGAGAAAGGAACACCGGGTTACGTCCCAAATCAAAGTTCACTCCCTCCTCCCAACTGATGCCACCTGAAGTTCTGGCATTTGAAAAATCAGTGAGCAGGAGGATCGACGACCTCCAGAACACACAAAGGGAGATCTTCCACAACATTAGCACCGAAGAACTTACAGCCCTTCACAACCTGAGCAATGACTCTTCCATCACCATTAAACCAGCGGATAAGGGTGGTGCCATAGTGATAATGTCCACAGTAATGTACAATACTGAATGTCTACGTCTACTAAACAATGAGCATCACTATAAGAGACTATCAAGGGATCCGACAGAAGAGGTCAGAGAAGAGATCACTTTCCTGATCGAGAAGGGTATGAACAACGGTTGGATCACCAAACATGAGGCTGCCTTCCTCATCCAACCCAACCCTAAAACCCCATACTTTTATATTTTGCCTAAAATCCATAAAAATAAACATCCACCCCCGGGAAGACCAATTGTCTCTGGGATTGGCTCCATCCTGGAACCACTATCCCAATTTTGCGACTGGTTCCTCCAACCATTCGTGAAACAAATCCCCACATACCTAAAAGATACAACAGACTTGCTCTCCCTTATCGATACCCTAGATTTTGACAAAGACAGAGAACATCTCATGACACTGGATGTAGAATCACTATATACCAACATTCCACAGGAGGCAACCTTGGAAGTGATCAGTGACCTACTCAATAGGGGTGTGTGGAACTACATCACCCCCCCAGAATTCATCCTGGACTTAGCCCATTTGGCCCTCACCAGGAATTTCTTTGAATTCAATAAGAACTTCTTTTTACAGATCCAGGGCACTTCGATGGGGAGCACTTTCGCACCTAGCTTGGCATGCCTATATGTAGATCACTTTGAGAAAGAAATGGTTCTCACTGAAGAGAACCCGTACTTCAACCAGATCAGGTTATGGAAAAGGTACATCGATGACATCCTGATAATATGGAGAGGTACAAGGGAAGAAGCAACCACCTTCATCAATTGGTTAAACACCCTGAACCCCTTTCTGAGATTTACAGCCACACTAGGTGACCCAGCTGTCTCCTTTCTTGACCTAGTAATATCCGAAAAAAATGGCTCCTTGATAACAGAAGTTTTTTATAAACCTACTGACCGAAACACTCTCCTGCAGTTCCAGAGCTTCCACCCACGCTCCCTCAGGGAAAACCTCCCAGTGGGTCAGTATCTCCTCCTTCGGCGGAATTGTACCGAATTAACGGACTACAAAAAGCATGCTCAGCAGCTCACAAGCAAACTTCGAGCCAGAGGGTACCCAGACCACCTTCTGAGGAGGGCTGACAAACGTGCTCGTGTGAGCCCTAGGGAAACTTTGCTGCATCCCAGCAGCAGAACCAGCAAGAAAGACCCATTGATCTGTGTGACTACATTCAACCCAGCGTCTAATGTGATCAAAAAGATACTCAATGAAGACTGGAAAATCCTCACATCTGGGGGTCTCCCCTTTCAGATCCCAATGAATGCTTATAAAAAAGCTAAAAGCATTCGGGACATGATTGTACATACCCGCCCGCGGGTAAACCTCACCCCGAACAAACAAAGGACACTCTGGGACCTCCCTCCCGCTAAAGGCCACTTTCCATGCGGCAGCTGCAGTGTCTGCGCATTTACCAAAAAAACTCTTACACTTGATGTGGGACTACGGACACCCTGGGAACTTAGACAACTCACGAACTGTAACAGCAAAAACGTGGTGTATATGATCACATGCCCCTGTGATAAAAGATACATTGGGATGACGACAAGAAGAGTGGGCACACGCATCTGCGAGCATAGGAGCACCATCCGATGCAAGAGAGATGCCACAAGACTCACCGAGCATTATGTGTCCAGCAATCACCATCCTGATCACATGCAATGGGTAGTGTTGGACCAACTAAAATCAACAGCAACTAATGCCACACAAAAACTTTTACTGTATGAACAAAGGTGGATATGGAGGTTGCAAACGGACATTAGAGGATTGAACGATAATATACAGTGGTCAGCTCTAAGATGAGAACTAAGACTATGGCGACCCTTTCCCATGTGAGGTTCCCCCTAAGGTCCCATCGGGGGTCTCACTACCAATACCCCATGTCACTATCTCTGACCTGGGCAGCATCCATCCGTTCAGAGTTATTTCCATAACCCCTGCCATTGTAGCTATTGTCCCTCATCTTTCACACCTTTTCTTTTCTTTACCTGTACTTCCGCTTCCAGGTCCCAGCTTCCCCTCGCTCCTCCCTTTTCTCTCCACCTATTATGAGTCCTCCCTCCTCCTCTGCCCTGTGTTTCCTCCTCCCTCCTTTTTTTCCCCCTGCCCCCCACTGTTTCCCCCTCCTTTTCTTTCTGTGTTCTCTCTTTTCTTGTATAGGCCTGTGTAGGCCCTCTATTTTTCTTCTTTCCTTCTTTTCCCCTTGCCTCCTTTGTCTGCTTGCTTTGTCTCCCTTTCCTCCTTTCTTTTCTCTTTTTTCCTTCTTTTCACCCTCTCTTTCCACCTAACTTCCCCCCCTTTTTTTCTTTCTCCTTTTTTTCTTCTTTTTTTCTTGTATGCTCCTTCTCCCCCCCCCCGCTTTCTTTCCCCCCCTCCCCCTCTCTCTTTCCTTGTGTACCCTCCCATTCTCTCCCCCCCTCCCCCCCTTTTTCCATGTCGTCTGAGCCGGACGACATATACCTGCAACACGGGACTCCAATTCCCAGAGTCCCGTGTGCCAATAGGACGCGCCGTGCTCCTCGCAGCGCGTCATCACAGGGCGCCCCCGCGTTTGCAAACCGCATCGCGGTGCAAACGCCCTACTCGAGCACGTCACTTCTTTATTGCTTGGCACACTCTAACCCGCGGGCCTCTATAACATAACGGTCCTGCGGGTTTAATACTGGCGGCCCGATTCAACGAGAGGGTGGCTAATTCAAGCATTGCACACCGGCACAGCCCCCGAGAGGGTGCGGCCGGATTCAGGGCGTGGTCCCGTAACGACGCCCGATCCACCTGACAATTTCTTAATTAGATTCCGCCCGGCGCCCCCCGCTGATTGGCTCTTGATCCACATATATTCCAGACCAACCATGCAGTCAGTACCAGAGCGGCCTGGCTCCGGCATGTAGGTACCCCCCTTGGTATTCCCTTTGGAGTGGTAAGTGTGGCCCCTTTGGGGCCCTTTTTCTTCCCTTTTTTTCCTGTTTATTCCCTGTTTCCCCTCCCTTCTGCAGCCCTTCGCTCCCCCTCCACCCCCTTTTCTTTTCCCCATTTCCTTCTTCCTTGTCTCTCTTTTCCCATGTGCCTTTCCCCTGGTTTAAACTTGGTTCTCTTCTGTTTACTTTTTCCCTTAAGTCTTGTGCATCCTCTTTTCATCTCATGACCCTTCACCTCTATCCTTCCTAAACCCTTTAATCTCCCCAGAGTGTGACTACAAGGGAAACCCCCCCCCCCCCGGCACTAGCCAGACCAGAGGCAGACTGCCCCTTACTCTGGGGTAAGTCACCCTTGCATGTGTTTGTGAGTGCTTGGCACAATTTGTTCAAATTTTTGCTGTGTGCTTTGCAGTGGTTTGCCACGTTTCTTTTCACCCCATATATCTTCTGAACTATCAGTGGCTTATTTATTGATGCATTTATTTTTATCTACTACAGGCCTACCCCACCGTGAACTACTCGTTCAGGTAGGCCATACACATTTTTCACTCTTTGAGCACCCCACTTACTGCGTGTGCTCCGACCCTGACGAATGCCCCTGACCTACCAGCACTGAGTGAGGGCAGAAACATGTTGGTCATCCACTTTTTCTTTTAGACTCCAAGAGACATTACTCTCCAACAAGCCTTTCCCCCTTAGTTTTAGCCTTACCAGCATGCACCTTTATTAAAATTAGCAGAAGCCACTGGCGACATGCTTGGTAATTTTATTATTCACCCCTTCTGGATCAATGTAACTATCCAGCCAGTTTAATTTCAGCACTCCCTCGGGTTCTTTTAACCACGAGGTCGAGTCCGCCCAAGTAGTATCATCTTACTTGGGTGGGGCTAGGTGGTCATATGATGAAGCAAGACACTATTATGTGTGTGAGACCACCTAGTCCGTAAGGGAAATCCCCCTTCCCCCTGTAGGACAACACAGCACCCCCTAGCTTGGACATTTTTCCAACTATGACTTCCTGACCTGAGGATCTATACTGACCTTATTAACACCACTGAAAAAAGACTGACCTAGTCTTATCTTCAGTTCCTACTACCCCACACCATTAGTGATGATATAATTGGACTGGTTACCACCACCCTGGAAATTGTTTTGGGGGCGTTTTGAGAACTCCTTATTTTTAGGTTTTTCTCCCCCCTCTTTCTTCTGGTGGGAACCTTGACCACCTTTGTGGGTGTCCCCCTAGGTACCTTCTTGGATACTCTGGTGCTAACCCAGAGGTCCGCCACCTCAGCAAGCTTTCTAGGATCAGTCAGCTTGCTGTCAACTAGGTGCTGGTGCAACTCTGTAAAGCAAACATTAAACATATGCTCTTTCAGGATCAAATTATATAACCCCAAATAGTCATCTATTTTACTGCCCCACACCTATCCATTCAGTGCCTTACTGGAGAAATCAAAAAGTCTACTCAGTTCTGTGTGGAGAGTTTGGTACTGTCCCTGAACCTCTGACGGTATTTCTCAGGTGTCAGCCCAAACTTGGCAAGTAAAGCGGATTTCATGGGTGCATATGTGTTTTGATCCCTTGGATCCAATGCAAGGAGTGTGTCCCTCTCCACTACTGGTACATACCTCCACAAGGCTGCCCCCCATTGCTCTTCAGAAACCCACAAACCCTTAGTGCAACTTCATAAGCAGCCAACCACTTATCAATGTCATCTCCCACCACATAACTTGGCACCACGTTCATGGGTGTATGAACCTTCTTTTCCCCAGCAGGTCCTGCATGTATGCTGCCACCATCACAGCTGGACTCAGACTGCCTCACCTTGATATCCAGCTCCCTTAGACTCAGTTCATGAGCCAGCAAAAGTTTATTTTCAGCCAAGGCTCTCTCAGCTGCTCTCTCTGCTTTCCTTTCCTCTATGTTTAACTTTCCCATTTTCAGTTGAAATTCTCTCTCCTCCCTCCTTTCCTCTGCAGTCAGGCCATGGCTAGAGACACTGCTCCCTGGTTTAGCATGTGAAAAAGCCTTTGAGGGGGCCATCCTCTGGCTCCTCCTATTCCTTAACATTCTCTTGTAAATGGGCTTCTGCCCAGGCCCTCAGCGCCTTTTGGTATTCCTCCTTTCGGGAGGCACGCCGGGTAAGTACTCCCATCCCCTTGCAGAACATCTTCAGCTGGTTAAACTGTAACCTTCGTACTTGTATAGCGCACTACTCACCCATTAGGGTCTCAAGGTGCTGTACGCATACCACTGTGGAACCCCTCCTGGCTTTTCCCTGTGAGGTGCCCACTCCTGGGCAACCTCCAAGGTGAAGCTAGGCATCCCAGCGCTGTTGGTGCCATTGTGGAGATTAAGTAAGCTATTGCCCAGAGTTACAGAGTGGGACCCATGAATTAGATTAGGCACTGATGCAAGAATTATCAGGTCCGAGGAAATTGAGCCTAAGACCCGCTGAGGCGGGAATTGAACCCTGGTTCCGGGCCAGATTTCTGCACCAGGGTCTGCCGCTCTAACCATTGAGCCACACTTATCCACTAACAGTGTGTGTCTCCAGCATGGCTAGGTCAAACTCTTCAGATCCTGCATGAGACCCAGCCAGAGTCATGTTGAATTAGGATAAAGTTAAAATGCAAGGCAGAAAAACAGAATGTATAAAAAGATAGAAAATCAAGTTGACCTTCAACTGTGGGTAGGTAGTGTACACGTAGCTATTGTATGTCACTGCACAAATACAAGTCCTATCCTCAACGCTGATCACCAATATTAGAAATGCGGTCTTTGGTTGGCAGTCAGGTTAGCCCCTGTCCAAGCAAGGACCCCCACTCTAGTCAGGGTAAGTCACACACAATCCAAATTATCCTGTGCCCACCCTCTGGTTGCTTGGCACTGAGAAGTCAGGCTTAACTTAGAAGGCAATGTGTAAAGTATTTGTGCAATAAATCATGAGATAACACAATATAAACGGGACAAAAATACACCACACAGGTTTAGAAAAATATAGAATATTTATTTGATTAAAGTAAGGTCAAAATGAGAAAGATGCAATAAGTACAAGTTGAAACATGAATTTCAGAAGTTGTAAAATAGTCTTTAGATAAGGAATAAACAGTTAGAGCTTGGGTTTTCAAAGTACCTGTTGTGTGTCAAAAATTACACGCACCGAGATCGCAGAGGAGGAGGTTGTGTGGAAAAATAGAGGGTGTGTGTCAGATTTTCCGGTGCCCAGAGATGATGCATCATTTCTTTTCCCGCAACACAGGACTTGCGTCATTTCTTTGATGTGCAGTCCAGGGATCTTTGTTGCACCCAGTGATGATGTGTGGAAATCCTGGGCGTGCGGGGCGAAGTTACAGGCTTGCACTTTTCCAGTAGCGCATTGCGCCAGATTTTCTGTTGCACGGCAGGCGCTGCATCGATTCGCCATCTGAGAAGTCGTGCTGCGTCGTTCCGGCTGGGCTGTGCATGGATCCAGTAGGCTGTGCAGTGAATTTCCAGTTGCAACGCAGGCGCTGCGTTGATCTTCAATCGGGAAGTCGGGCTGCGTCGTTCCCGTTTGGCTGTGGGGCGATTTTCTCATCGCAGTGTAGGCTGTGCATCGTTTCCAGCAGGCTGTGCGTCAAATTTTCAGTGCACAAGGATTTCTTTGCAGAAAGTGAAGTCTTTTTTTCCCTGAGACTTCAGCAACAGGAGGCAAGCTCCATCCATGCCCTTGGAGAGCACTTCTCAGCAGAGTCAGAGGCCAGCAAGGCAGCAGGGCAACAGCAAGGCAGCAATCCTTTACAGCAAAGCAGTCCAGGTGAGTCCTTTGGGCAGCCAGGCAGCTTCTCTTGGCAGGTTGCAGGTACTGGTTCAGAGTTTCTTTCCCAGGAGGTATCTTGTCAAGAAGTGTCTGAGTTGGTAGGGTCAGAGACCCGGTTTGAATACCCAAATGTGCCTTTGAAGTGGGGAGACTTCAAAGAGTGACTTAGAAGTGCACAAGGTCCCCTTTCAGTTCCATCCTGTCTGCCAGGGTGCCAGTAGGGGGTTTGGCAGCCCATTGTGGGAGGGCAGGCCACTGTTCTTTGACATGTAAGTGTCAGGCCCTCCCAGCCCAGGAAGACCCATTCAGTATGCAGATGTGTGCAGATGTGACTGAGCATCCTGTGCTTGGGGTTGTCTGAGTGAAAGGCAGAAGGGAGCTGTCAACTAACCCAGCCAGACGCGGATTGTAAGGCACAGAAGGATTTAAGGGCAGAGAAATGCTCACTTTCTAAAAGTGGCATTTCTAAGATAGTAATATTAAATCCAACTTCACCAGTCAGCAGGATTTTATATTACCATTCTGGCCATACTAAATATGACCTTGTTACTCCTATCAGATGAGAATCTACCACTCAAACAGTATATGAGGGTAGCCCTAATGCTAGCCTATGAAAAGAGCAGGCCTTACAGCAGTGTAAAATGAATTTAGGAGTTTTACACTACCAGGACATATAAACTACACAGGTACATGTTCTGCTGTTTACCTACATAGCACCCTGCCCTATGGGTTACCTAGGGCCTTCCTTAGGGGTGACTGATATGTAGAAAAAGGGGAGTTTAAGGCTTGGCAAGTACTTTTAAATGCCAAGTCGAAGTGGCAGTGTAACTGCACACACAGGCCTTGCAATGGCAGGCCTGAGGCATGGTTAAGGGGCTACTTATGTGGGTGGCACAATTAGTTCTGCAGGCCCACTAGTAGCATTTAATCTACAGGCCCTGGGCATATGTACTGCACTTTACTGGGGACTTACAAGTACATTAAATAAGCCAATTGGGTATGAGCCGATGTCACAATGTTTTAAGGGAGAGAGCATATGCACTTTAGCACTGGTTAGCGGTGGTAAAGTGCGCAGAGTCCTAAAACCAGCAAAAACAGTGTCAAAAAGTGGCAGTGACAATGTTTCATTATAGCATCTTAGCTTATGTGCCAGTGGCAGCAATGGACATCTCACTGTAAGTGTTGCACTGGTACAGTTGATAACACTGTGTTCCTGTATCAATGTATTCGTATCAGTGTCTTGTATTAGTGTCCTGGTGTCAGTGTCCTCTCATCAGTATCCATGGATTGTAAGTATTGATTCCCCAATGTGCATCTCCCCTGGTAGTTTCTCTTTGTCAGTTTTGGTGCTCTAGCACCAGCATACCTCCATGCTGGTGCTACACATATATTGTACCACTTCCTAATGTTAGTATGCATGTGTTGTGGCATCCTACTTTAGTGTCCCAGTGCAGGTGCCCTCGTGCCAGTATCTCAGCATTAATATTTATGAAACTGTGGGTTAGTATCCTTAAGTTAGAGTTAGTGCATATATGTCAGTGTTATTTGCTGATTTCCCTGTCAGCATTCCAGTATCAAGGTTAATGACCTTAATTCTCTATCTACCCAGTGTCAGTGACTTAGGCCCTCATTACAACCCTGATGGTCATGATAAAGTGGCGGTAATACCGCCAACAGGCTGGCGGTAACTACCGCCAAATAATGACCATGGCGGTGAGAGCTCAGATGGACAACCACTTTACCACACCGACCACCAGGGGGGAAACAGGAGCCACCACAGTGGTAGCCGCCTACAGCCAGACGAAAGCCAATGTTCGGCCCACTGTATTAAGACTCCGGAAACTGCCACCTTTTCTGGGGCGGTACCAACAACATTAAAAGCCTGGTGGAAACACTGCACAGAAGGGAAAGGTCTCACCTTTGGAGACACAGGGAACAACCACGCCGCCATGGAGCCCGAGCTGCAAATATTCCCAATGATTTTCTAAGTCCTGCTCCACCACGAACACCAACGACGGCGAAGACGACAACGGTGAGTACAGCCACCTAGCACACATTAGAGGGGGGGAGGAAAAAGAGTGTGACACACACACGCACCACACACACCCCCACTCCCAACACCATACACACAATCAGCTGCCGTAATAAAACACATTTACCCTGTACCCCTGATGAATAACGCAAGGACAACAGGAATGTACTAAAGTGAGTGTGATAAGATCAACATAGTAGAAATAAGAAAATGCAATGTAACTGTTATATACATATGTACAGTTCAAGGGACACTGCCCAGTCATTGTGTGTGGGCCACAGGCCAAAGTCCAAGGCACCACTTCTCACCTGCATCAACACGGAGAGAACACTGCAGGGGCATCAGTTAGAAAATAGGCAGGCACCTCAGGGGGACTGGGAACGGGGGGCACCTCAGCCAGCAGATGAAAGAAGACCACTGGCTCTGGAGGGGGCAACATGCCCTATGCTTGATCCTGGGGAGTGCAAGACCACAGTCTCTCAGGTGGGTGACTTGCCCACATGCTCTGGAGGGGGTAACATGCCCTGTGCTTGGTCCTGGGGAGTGCAAGGCCACAGTCTCTCAAATGGGTGACTTGCCCACATGCTCTGGAGGGGGTAACAGGCCCTGTGCTTGATCCTGGGGAGTGCAGGGCCACAGTCTCTCAGGTGGGTGACTTGCCCACATGCTCTGGAGGGGGCAACATGCCCTGTGCTTGATCCTGATGAGTGCAAGGCCACACTCCGTCAAGTGGGTGGCTTGCCCATATGCTCTGGAGGGGGCATCGTGCCCTGTGCTTTTGATCCTAGGGAGGCTGGGGTTGGTGGGTGTCTTGCCCACTGGTTCTGGAGGGGGCATCGTACCCTGAGCTCTTGATCCTGGGGAGGCTGGGGCTGATGCGTGTCTCACCCACTGGTTCTGGAGGGGGCATCGTGCCCTGTGCTTTACATTCTTGGGAGGCTGGGGTTGGTGGGTGTCTTACCCACTGGTTCTGGAGGGGGCATCGTGCCCTGTGCTCTGGATCCTTTCCCACTACAAGTGGATGTGGAGACTACTGGGCCCGTGGACTAGTTGGCTGAAGTGCTTGCCTGGGTTTTTGCCACCCTGGCCAGACGTGAAGGATAGGGGAGGGGTATGGAAGAGGTCAGTGGTGGAGAGGAAAAACGTCTTAGGGATATTGGGGTGGGAAGAGGGAGAAGGTTTGGGAGTGGAGGAAGAGGGAGTGGTTGTAGGAGGTGTATGTCTGCTGAATGTGGGTGCAGGTGCATGGGCTGGATGCTGTTGTGAGGTGGATGGCTGTTGGGTGTCTGAGTGCTTGCGTTTGTGTACCTTGGGAGGAGGGGGACAGACACAGTGGGAGGGGGCACAGGGGACGTGTGCATGGCTGTTGTGGAGGTGTCTGACAGTGAGGTGTGTGTTCTGCTAGGTGTGGTGGTGATGCTGGTAGTGGATGAGGATGTAGTGCATGCAGGTGTGAGTGTAGATGGAACTGAGAGGGAGGCGGAGGAGGAGGGGGAGGAGGGGGAGACAGTGGAAATTGTGGATTTTGGTATGTCTGCATCTGGATGGTGTTTGTGTGAGTGCCTGTGGGATGATGTGTGGTGCTTGTGTTTGCCTGTGCCACTCTTGTGTGTTGTCTTGTGTGCATGTCCGTCTGCCTGTGTGCTTTGGATAGGTTGGGGCTGAGGGGAATGGGATTGGGAAGAGGAAGTTGGAGGATGGAAACAGGGACAATGGCTGCCATCAGAGAGGAGGCCAGAGCCTGGATTGATCTCCATTGGGCCGCCAAGCCAGTGTGAATGCCCTCCAGGAATGCATTAGTCTGTTGCGTCTGGGCTGCCAGCCCCTGGATGGCATTCACAATGGTTGACTGCCCTACAGAGATAGATCTCAGGAGGTCAATAGCCTCCTCACTCAGGGCAGCAGTGCTAACTGGGGCAGGCCCTGAGGTGCCTGGGGCGAAGGAGATGCCCACCCTCCTGGGTGAGTGGGCACGGGCAACTCGCTGAGGAGCTGTTGGGAGGGCGTTGCTAGTACGGGGGTTGGCGGCTGTACCTGTAGCTGGGGTGGGCACAGCGATGTGCCCATACAGCTGTCCGTACTGGGGTAGGACCCCATCCACCAGTCTCTCCAACTCTGCTGAGGTGAAGGCAGGGGCCCTTTCCCCAGTCACACAGGACATGGTAGGTTCCAGACACAGGTCACAGCAGCACATGCAGTGTAGGTCCTCCCCCCGCGGTTGAAGGTCAGGTAGCAAGTGAGTGATCAGATAGAAAATGGCGGTCACGTCAGCGGCGGTGCATACCGTCACCACCAGCGTACAAAACCATTGGCCACTGTACCCCATAGGGCCCAATGTTAACCAATGAAGAGTTGCACAGCGGTTCCCGACCGCCTCCCACAACGGCGCACAATGTCAGCGGAATTACCTCACTTACACCTGTCCCTCCACACAGGACAGGCGGACGCCATTTCGGGGGTGGGGGGGCGGGCCCTGGATAATAACTGTGTCACAGTTAAAATTTGGACATACAGGATAAATCCCACTTGCCCATTACAAATTGACATCATGCATTGTACTGTTGTGGCTCCAATGTTTAGTTTGTGACCGGCTCCTCATTCTTTTGTCCCTTAGACTGCAACCGCTGTGGATGAATAGGAGCTGGAGACATACCCCAGTGTACAGACCCCTAGTGGATTTGGCAACAATGGAGGACAGGCGCATTTTCCTGACCTATAGACTTGACAGGGCCACAATCACAGAGCTGTGTGCCCAATTGGAGCCTGACCTGATATCTGCTATCCGTCACCCCAATGGGATCCCCCCTCTTGTGCAAATCCTGTCTGTACTTCATTTACTGGCAACTGGTTCTTTCCAAGTGACAGTGGGCTTGGCAGCAGGAATGTCACAGCCATTGTTCTCAATAGTGCTGACCAGAGTGTTGTCTGCCCTGATACATGTGCAGCTACATTGTTTTCCGCCAAGTGGAGGATTTGGCCACAGTGAAGGCTGACTTTTATGCAATGGGACATATCCCCAACATAATTGGGGTGACTGATGGAACTCATATTGCATTTGTTCCCCCCCCCTTCCAGAATGAACAGGTGTTCTGAACTCGTAAGAGTTTCCACTCCATGAATGTCCAGATGGTGTGCTTGGCAGACCAGTACATCTCCCATGGGAATGCAAAGTATCCTAGGTCTGTGCATGATGCCTTTATCCTGTGGAATAGCAGCATCCCAAATATGATAGCCCAACTACAGAGGCACCGGGTGTGGCTAATAGGTGAGGCCTGGTTCCCACCCAGTATATGTTGGTGTATTGATATGGTGTGGGCCATATGGGATAGTGTGTGGCTAAATGTTGTCCCTCAATATTAGCAGGTGACTCAGGTTACCCCAACCACTGCAGGAAACTACAGATCTTTCCTATGTGAACATTACTGTACAGTTGAATTGCAATGTTTGAACCTGGTTAAACAAATACATACTTTAAAAATGTTACATACTCCACGCTTGTATTTTTTCAAAGGGTGTTTACTAAAGTGCTAAGAAGAAGAGGGGCAAGTGCATTGGGATGGGATGATGATGGAGGAAAGTCCAGGGCATTCTTTCAGTCTATTTGTAGCACAGGTGCATTGTCCAAGGGGGTATAGGAAGGGGAGCAATGGCAGTTCAAGGTGGACAGGGTGACAGAGTGGGACACAAGGGTGACAATCAGGAGAGTCTCATTTCCTGGCGGGGGTCTTGGCAATAGTCTCTGGCTTCTGCCTGGATTGCAGGGAACGTTTGCGGGGTGGTCCACCTTCTGCAGGGGGAAGGGTGAAGGGTGATGATGGCCTGTTGGTCCTGTGGCGGGGCCTCCTGTCCACTAGCGGCAGCGGAGGTGGAAGGCAGCTCAGATGACTGGCTAGTGACAGGGGCCCGCTGTTGTGAGAATGCCTCCCTCATAATGTTGGCCATGTCTGCCAGCACCCCTGCAATGGAGACCAGGGTGGTGTTGATGGCCTGCAAGTCCTCCTTGATCCCCTGGTACTGTCCCTCCTGCAGCCGCCTGTTCTCCTGCATGTTGTCCAGGATATGGCACATCGTATCCTGGGAATGTTGGTAGGCTCCCAGGATCTCGGTTCCCTGGTCCTGTCCTGCCCCTGGCGCACAGCATTCCTCCCAGTTTCCCTGTTATCCTGTGCCTCTGTCCCCTGAACTGTGTGCCCACTGCCACTGACCCCAGGTCCCGGATTGTCTTGGGTGTGAGGTGTGGCCTGGGGTCCCTGTAGAGGTGGACACACTGCTGATTGACATGTCCTGGGGACAGAGGTATGGGTTCGCTGGGTGGGTGCTGTGGTGGTGTTTCCAGATGGGGGAGGCTCAGTGGTTGTCTG